>NC_053426.1:22774830-23111249 GCF_007990345.1 Gossypium hirsutum | reverse complement strand
ATCACAAAGCTATATTTCTTTCTTTCTTTCTTTCTCAAGTTTCGTCAAAAACAAGAATTATGCATGCTTATTAAATTTTTATGTTTTATTATAACTTATTATAATAACCATTTTACTTAAATAACCTTTATAATAAAATAATAAACCATGATTTTATAAGGCTACTACCGTCCAATGCATATTATCATGGGAAATTTGCAACATAAATACTCTATATTAAAAAGCCACTAACAATTTAGCCTTTATGATTTAAACTGTCAAGTTTTCATTTTACGCGATTAAGCCTTTTTATTTAATTAAGCACACAAACAATCAAATTTTTATACGAAACTTTCAAACATGCTAATTCACATATAATAAACACAAAAAATAATATTTAAATATTTTTTACTTGGATTTGTGGTCCCAAAACCACCATTCCGATTAGGTCTAAATCGGATAGTTACATCTCATGCGAGCTGAGTATTGGAAAGCTCATAAGAGCTGTGGTGTGTCCGCAACACATGCAAGACCCCAACCAAATTGGTAACCCTAATTACATGTCATTTTTATCCTACAAACTTCATAAAGTTCAAAGGGACTCGGTAATTGTCGAATATACAGCCAGTATTTATTCATGTTGTACAATTCACTAACAATAATTCAATTTAACACATATTAATGTACAAATTAATTACACGGACTTACCTCGATGAGTTTTATGTAGATACGAAGGTGACTAATATAATATTTTTCCTTTGCCTCGATCTAACTCCGTATTAGGTCTAATCAGATCTAATTAAGCAAAAAAGTTGCTAATATCTCAAACTTCTATGGATAAGTTTTCTCTCTTTTTTTAATTTGGTGGTAGATGATGATAATAGATTTTTTTTATTTAATATCACTTTAATTGATAATTTCCAAAATTAACCTTAATGTTTCATGAAATTTCCAATGATGACTATTCATGCTTAACCAATAAGCATTTTAATGGTCTATTTACTATATAAGGACCTCCACTTTAAAATTTTATAGCTATTTAATACCTTTAGCTATTAGAACTCAACTTTTGCACTTAATGCGATTTAGTCCTCTTCATCAAATTAGGTATGTAAATAGTAAAATTTCTTAATGAAATTTTTATACTGTATTTCTATCATACAGTAGAACATAAAATAACAATAATAATATAAATTTTCTGACTTCATATTTGTGGTCCCAAACTACTGCTCCGATTTCACTGAAAATGGGCTGTTACAGAGGGCCCATAACTAAGTTTGCTTCAGGTTTCTGCTTAACCGACTTACCACCATTCAACATCAACTCATAGGATTGTAATTCCTTCATAAGCTAAGTCAAGGCATGCGCCTTGTTTCCTAAGTTGTAAGCGGTCCTAAAACCAGTAAACTCCTTGGTTAAGGATTTGAACACTATTTCAATTTGAGTGTTCACGTCTAGTTCAGCCCTATTATCCTCCCCTTCCACAAAGAATCCCATAAGCTTAAGCATATGTTCTTTGACTGGAGTACCGATTTTCTGTTGAGAATTCATCAAATTTGTAATAGCGGATAGTTGAGCCAATGCAACTTGGCCTCCGAGCGAATCCTTAAAATTTGCTCTAATCTCTTTGGCAGTACAAAAATTCTTATGTTGTTTTTGGAACACACTAATCATGTTCGCTAACATATACATCGAGCAATCGAGTCAAAATCTCCCCAACAATTTCTCGCTTTGGGCTAAGATTCAAGAGGGCACGTTTCATTAAGAACCAATTTGTGTTTCTCACAGTTGAGAACCATTAGCAAGTTTCGTTTACATAAGAGATGATCTTGAGTGTGTAACCATTGACTCAACACCCATCATGAACATGCTCTCATTTGTGAGTCATCTTGGGACAATCTCTTTGAAAGTCATGCAAAACTAGTTTTCCTTAAAAAGAAATCTCATCTAGTGAACCCACATGACAAAGTTTACCGTGGGCTGCGGCCAGGGTAGGAACCGACTTGAAAATTTATTATGCTATCACTTAGGGACCATCAATAAAGGTCGTAGGTCTTGCTTAAGGACCTTCTTCAACTTAATATTTCCAAAACATGCAAGGTTTTTTATCGCAAATTTCAAGAATGATCATACAATAGTCCTAGTGGCATTCTTATCTAATCTAAATGACATGCTTCCAGTAAATGCATGGCATGCTATGGCACTTTTATAATATTCACATTCATTCACAAGAATCAATCAATCATAAAAAACAAACAATTTTGATTCTCTACAGTTTTTCTTTTAAGGGAAAAACCGAAGAAGTGAATGTGAACTGTGCACCAAGTAGGGTCCCAAGAAAGGGAGGTGAGTCAAATTTGACCACTTAAAAACCAAGCATTTCCTAGCCAGAGCCAATCCTAAACATGCACCTCCTCATTACCACACTTCTCACAATTATCAAATAATCTAAAGAAGTGAACAGAACAATACAACACTTGTATTTTCTCATTACCACACCTTTTATTTTTAAATCGATCAATTGTAGATCATCTCATATATATATATCACAACTATAACATTACATAATATAAATATTATAAACAATTATAAAATAGATATATAATGAAATAAGTAATTAAAATAAAATTGTCAACCAAGGTTTCCATGGTTAAATTTCTAGAAAATAAAATTACATAAATTTTTGTCACAAGGCATTCCTTCGGTCTTCAACTGCCATTGCATTTTTCCTCATCATGGACTCCTTTGGGAAAAATTACATTTAAGTTCTATGTTTGTTTTCGGCTTACAAGAATTCTATAAATTTTTAAAAAATAGCCCTACGTAGAGATGATAGTCCACAATCTATTTTCTAAGAACCACAACATCGACAATAAAAAAATTATATATCAAATATATAATATCGCATCTATTCCTATATATAACTCAAAACATGCATAAGATCTAAAAAATGTCACTTTCTATGTAATCAAATCATTCAAGAAGAAGAGAAATTTATTTTGATTATTTGTTTATACGTATATATATAAAACACAACCTAGCTCATGATACCAATTGTTGGAAAAAAAAGGTTTTGGAAAACACAACAGAAAATAAAATTTAGGAAAACAAAGTTTTAATTTTTTTTTCAAAACAAGATTTCAGTTGTAATATCTAAAGTAATAAACACTTAATCAAAATTGTACATTTTCGAATCATCTAGGATGAGCGCTTTGACCAAGTAGTCTTCTTCACTATCCTCAAACTCATGTCTATAGAGTGTGGGCTCACTTCGAATCAGAAAAATTTTCACAAAAATTACCTGTAGGGTAATTTCACAATTTCTATAAACTTTTGGGTCAAGTTGTAAATCAGAAAAATATCTCTAGAAATTTTCTAACATAATCTCTTTAGAGAATTTTCTCTCTACAACATTCTCTTTAATTCAAGTGTGTGTAAATTAATGATCCCAGACTCTCTTTATATAGGGAGAGTTTAGAGAGTTTAACTATAATTAAACTTAATAATTTTAATATTAAATTAATATAATATTTATCGAGATAAATATTTAATTAAATTTAATATTAAATCGTATTAAAATAATAGAATATTTATCTACAAGATAAAAATTAAATTAAATTTAATATTAAGATAATCATTTTAATATTAAATTAATAAAATATTATTAAGATAAGTGTTAAATTAAATTTAATATTAAACTATTAAAATAATATTATTTTTGGAATAGTTAATCTGAAATCAAATTCTTTGGTAGAGTTCCAGTAGGAGTGTAACTCTTCCTATAACACCCCAAACCCAGCCTGGACGTTATGGCTGAATCTGGCGATGTCACATGAGATTGTTTTTGAAAACACATTGACCTTAAAATCGTCCCAATTATTAATCTTACTTAGTTCGAGAAAACGTGACTTAATTCATTTGATTTAAAACATTTCCTTTGCACGGAAGCTCTTAAAACCATTTCGTATGCGTGGTAGTTTAGTAAAACATTTGTTTCTTTTAAAAATTCGAGTTTTCCTACTACTAGCAGTAAAAACCGTAAAACAATGCAAAATCTCAAATTAAGCAAAAATCCGTAAAGGCCTTAATTACATCAAAATTTTCCCAAATATAAAATAAATCATAAGTAAACAGAAAGTAGTCCAAGTGGAAAACCGTGTGGCGACCGCTGAGTCTTCTACTGCTCCGATCCGTCTACTACTGGGGATTACCTAAACAGATAAAATAGAAAAGGGTGAGTTTTCGCAAACTCAATGTGTAATCCCCATAGATAAAACATGCATTCAAACATACATCAAAATACAGTCTGCGGCTGGAGCCCATTATAGAACCAGTATGGGCCTTAGCCCACTCAGATACGGATGCAAAATAGATCATCAAGGTCCTACCCACTAGCCTCTACACACCATCTCCGTCCAACCCTACACACCATGTGGAGATAAAATCAACCCACCCATCCCTACACACCAGGCAGTACGAAAATGCGGCACATAATCAGATAATTGTAGCTGAGTTGCCAGATATTAGGCTTAAAAGCCTTTCAGAGTACTTCCTCCAATATAACAACAACCCAACCCCGATGCAATCCAATATGGATCAATGGCATGGTAAAATGCAGTCTATCAAGTTACTCAAATAGTTCAGATTTACATGCTAAGTATCACATACTTAAATCGTACATCACATAATCAGATCATGAAATTAGGGGTCTAAGTAATGCTTACCGAACCTATAACAAGTCACAGTCAACTTGGGCGAACTGTGTACTGCCACATGGCCTACTACACTGGTGACCACATGCCCGTGTAGAGTCGACAGAATTATTTTTTGACTTTCGTCGATTCTCATTTTCTATATTTTTGAGTACACACCTGGTTTTGTTTGAAGCTAAACCGAACTCCAAGCACTCCAGAACCTAAAATCATCCAAAAGTCTCCAAATTAAATGCTACAAATGACAAACTAAACCGATCCCAACTGAGTTATTCAAAAGGTTCGACAACCAAAACTTACCTTCCAACGAACAGTGATCCCTCCACACCCCTAATATTCCTACGAACGATCACGAACCTATAAAACTTCCCCTATTTGAGAAAGAACACAAAATGTCCATTAAAACGCTAACCAAAAACTTAAGAAAATGGTAAAGTAGATACTTACCGAGCGAGCGAATTATGTCGAACCAAAAAAAACAATTGAAAAACAGGAAATGAGAGGGAAACCAAGAAAAATTTGGCAGAGTAAGGGAAAAAGAAAAATAACGTCAAAACTTCGAATTCTTGAAAAAAAGAAAAAAAAAGGATATGATACTAAATCCCTAAATTCTCTCCATCAACTCCCACTACTCAGAATTCTGATGCAACCAAAACCCTATCTCCCAACCAAACAAAATAAATCACCCCTGCTGAAGCTGGGACTCAAACACAATACCTCTAACACTCTAACACACATCTTAACCACTAGACCAGTAGGCCCATTCTGATATAACCTATCAACATTAAAACAAAAGCCTATTGAACAAGAGTGAGGCTTTGATTTAGAGGAAAACAAAATCTTGCCAAAGACATGGCTTGAACCCAAGACTTCTCAGACACTCCCAGAACACATAACCACTGAAGCAGATACAAATTTATGTCACAATTTCACAAAACAAAATATTTAAAATTTTGGGGCATTACACTTCCACTGCTGAACCATCAAACACCATCTGCCACCGGCCACCAGGATGCTGCCGTCGCAACTGTTGGCACCGCCGTGTTCGGTGATGTAGATGCGATACCTTTATGGCATCCCAAGCCGGTCTGGTCTGGCCACCAATTGGACCGTCAACCAGGTTTCACATATTGGGCCCTGTTCGACCAATTTTTAGGTTTTGGTCTCAGTTTTGGGCTCCCAGGCACAGTTTATGGTCTCAGGTCCAATTTTCAAGTTTAGTTACCCATTGGGACAATTGCTTGACTTGAAAATTAATTTACAAAAATATCATATTAATTTTAATAATTTGATTAATTTAAATTTACTTGATCAAAATTAATTTTCTCAAAAATCACTTAGATTTTTCAAAATAGTTTTTCAAGAAAATTCTTTAATCAAATTCTCTAGTTGAACAATTCTTACGACCACCTTATTTAATTGCACATCGAATAAATCGACTCAATTAAATTATTTCCAAAGTCGTAAAATTTTTTTCTGATTCAAATACAATCTGATCGAGCTTTTGTTGAGCTAGCAGAGGGACCAATCGGACATATACAATTATGCTATAGTAATTACAATTAAGTCCAGAAGCATCGTTCCGATAATTCGCAAGTACTTAACAGTGGAGTCAGTTCACAAGAAGTACCATATTGAAAAATCCTTATTGTATACTCTTTACGAAACCAACTCATCCAACTGCTTTGTCTAATGACATTGTCATGTGTATGCTACCCTTATGTGATATCATTGATTCCTTTAAGTTAAATATGTTCAGTCAATACAATCCTATTTTATCTCATTGTCACCATTGTGTCTTCTTAATGATTAATATGATCACTGTCAACAAATGAATTTGATAAATTTCTTGTTCAATAACAAGTAACCCATGGTTAAGCTCCATATCTATCAATCCATACAATGCCAATGTGAGGATATCATTAACTTTTTAATTGTGTTCTAAATTCCACTGTTGCTAGTAAAATCATGCCATACACAAGTCATGAACCCAATATACCATCTATGAGCTCGATCATTTTTAGAGCATAAGCTTCCACTTATATTAAAGCACATGAGTTGCATACGCATGGTTAGTGACTAACTCAGGATTTAGGTAAATCACACCATGAACATCACAAGTGAATTAATTCACAAACGGATTCAAAATTAATTAATCTTGGGTCCAATCCAATGTATCATTCTACCAATGAATGCATCTAGGTCTCTACCAATGAAGTTAACTACTCCGATAGCCAAGACTAGTCATCTCCCAAATTGGAATTGTAGATGACATAATAATCTTTCTTAGTATTTGAATAAAATGTTTACTTTGATTCTTTTACAGGATTACGGGCTTATTTAGATTACCTACTGAAGTAATTTGTCTTTCTCGCAATATAAATGTTCTTATAATGCCACTTATCTTCAGTTTGAACTTACACAATCAATAAGCTAATATTTGCTTGTCACAATTTCATTATGCATGCAAAATATGAAAGAAAAAAAATACAAAATACATAATACATAATAGTGAAATGTGACATTAACTTTATTTATTTATTCATCATTCAAATAAATAAAAAAATAGTTACATGTTTACTACAATATGAGCACATTTCCCAATAATATGCATGTTTCATACAGTAATGGAAGTTCTTGGAATTGAATTAGTATATAAAATAAATATAATTGGAATTGGAATTGAATGTATGCATTTGATTTAAGTTTGTATTATATTGACTTGAATCATAAAAGTACCATTGAGTATTATTGCTCAACATAGTATGGTTTGATTTCCTATATACAGGTTTAGGTATGTCTTGAGGTCTTAAGACGTGATTTTAGCATCCATAAAGCGATATTTGACTCAGATATGGTTGTATAGTCTCTTTTTGTTCTTTATATGGCATGTACCTAGGTTGAGTCAATTTTTAATATAATATGTGATCATGTGAACTTTTGGAATTAGAATTAGTATTTTGAATTGGCCATATGTTTAAATATATGATTTTGAGAATGTCACAACATTCAGCTAGGCGTAACTTATGGTATGCTAATAGTTTATATGGTAATGTATCTACATATATACATATTCCAATTAGTTTCAATGATGAGTATTGTGAAATGAATTGTGTACTTGAATGAATTTGTTGAAATCAATTTAAAGTATGTATGTATAGAATGGTAATTTGGTTATAATGAAACTCATTGAATATATATATTTGGTTGAAATGATAATTGTAAATGTGTTTGATATGTCTTAGGTGATTGAAAATAGCTGTCAAACTTGACTATTTAGAAGCAATATGTCATGTCGTGACGTTGAACATTAGTCGTCGCGATGAGATCAAGACAATATGTCACACTACGACGTCAAGCAATGGTCTTTGCGACGAGGCCAAGTCATTTTGTAGCATCGTGATGAGGAATCCTCGAAGTCATGATGTTAACTCCAAACTATCAAAACATTACAAATTGATCCTATTTTGACCTGGGATAGCATTAGAGCTCTCGTAAGCTCATATAAAACCCAAGAATATTTGTTTATTATATTTTATACTTTCATTGATCGTAATTAAATGTTTAATGATATAAATTGAATGTAATTTGGTTCCAAAAACAAATGTGACATCCTATAGCTTGGGCCCGATGACCGAGTCGGGTATGAGATGTTACATTTAGATCTGTAAATTTTAGGTTTGATTTGAGTTTTAAGCAAGTTCCTGAAAATGCCATTAATGTGTCTGTGAGAGAGTGTGTGTAGTAATCATTGATCTTTGGATGTTTTAAGTTGCTAATTTTATTTGTAATGTTAGATTTAGATTTAGATTTTGGTTACTTCGGATTAAAGTTCTCTTAAGTTGCTTATGAAGATAAAATGGTGTATCACTTTATCGAATGCTTTGTTCATAGTAGGTTTAGTATCTTTAATTGTTAGATTATGATATACTAACTTGGTTCTCTGTTTTCTTTGTGAAATTGAAGTGAAAGAGGTTGCCAGAAGTTTTAAAGCTAATGGAAAGGCTATAGTTTTGGAGGAATAGACGAGTTTTCGATTTGTGTATTTTAATTTTCGACATACTTGATATGTTTCTTTAAATTAAATGCTTAGGAATGATAAGTTTGAATTGCTACTTGACTTATTTATTTGATATACGAAATGTTTGTTTGAAGTTTAGCATGAGTTGGAGATGTATACAGTTGTTGATATGTTCATTTGAGTTGGAATATGATATTTTGTTAACTTAAGGCTAAGTTTTTGCTTAAATGACATTATTATGATAGCATGATGGCTATAGTGTTAATTTATGGAAATGTGTTAAAACAACCCTTTTGAAAAATAGTAAAAAGTTCTCCGGTATAATTAACATGCCATAGGATATGGAGCTCTTATATAATTTTTGTTTCAAGATTGCTTTTGCACTTGGGAGTATAGTATAGTTGTGAGGATTTATTAGACAAGTATGTAATGTATGACCATGGAAATGACAATGTTCACATTTTTCCATTTTTGATCAATCCAAAATCATGCTTAAAAACAAAACATCATTAGGCAACCAATTTATTAATTTTACAAAGTATAAAGTTCTTAAAATCTTCACTTAAGCTCTAATTACCCAATTACCTTAAGTTATGTATAAGGTACCTGAATCTGCTTAGGCTTAGAATTTGTAACAGCCCGATTTTAGCGCTAGTCGGAATAGTGGTCTCGAGACCACAAATCCAAAGTTAGATAAATTATTTTACTATTAAAATAGAGTCATAGCATGTCTATAATAGTGTATGAAAAATTTGGTAAGTTATTTTTGACGTTTTTTAGCCGAATTACGAAAAAGGACTAAATCGCATAAAGTGCAAAAGTCCTAATTTGAAAGCTAAAGGTGTTATTTTTTTAGAGAATTAAATTGGGGGATTTTAACGGGCAATTATACCCCTAGAAATAGAGTGGCCGGCCATAGGAGACATATGTGGTCAAAATTTTCAAAATTTGTTAGGTTAGGTGACCAATTTTGACTAAAATAGAAATAAAATAAAAGAAAGATGATATCATCCCTCACTCATATCTTTTCTCCACTAATAATCAGCCATGAAAGGGGGTTTGAGAGCTTAAAAATTTTTAGAAACTTGAAGCACTCACAAGTAAGTGATTTCCATACCCTTTGTTGATGATTTTTGCATTTTTGAGACCCTTGAAGCATGAGCTTTCAAATGAGGGGACTATCTTGCAAAATGGTTAAAGGTCTAGGGTTTTTCCATGAGAGAATTTAGGGTGTTTTCTGAAATTTTATGGAAGAATATGAGTCTTAGTTAGGCAATAGATAACTTTTGTGAAAGGTGTTACCATGAAAACACCAAAAGGGACTATTTTGAACAAGTTGTAAAATAAGTGATAAATGTGTGAAATAGAGAGAATTTAGGGTTGCTATAAGAGTAAAAAGAGTTCAGCTAAGCTTAATATGAGGAGAATGTGACAGCCCTAATTTGACCCCAGTCGGAAAGTGGTTTCAGGACCACAAAACCGAGTCATAAAAATAATTAGATGTTATATTCTGTGCTTACTATATGTGAAGTTGCATGTGTGAAAATAACTTTTAATATTGTCATTTGTGAGTGAAATTATTAAATAGGGCTTATGTGAAAATTTGTGAAAATATGATAGGTTATTTTTGTAGTGGCCAAATAATTAATGGTGTAAATAAGTGGATTTGCATGTCAAATTTCCCACTTTAGTTGTAGTGGCCGACCATGATAATGATGATAAGTAAAATATGTATTATATAATAATATTATAATGGTAATAGTTTAATTTATGAAATAAAAAAATTAAGTAAAATAAGAATAGATAATAGAGAAACAAAATGTTTGTTTCATCTTCTTCCTTAGTAGCCGAACCTAAAAGAAGAAAAGGGGATATAGCATTAGGTCACTTTGAGCTTGAATTAAGGTATGAAATCCATGTTAGTTTTTGAAATTTTTGCGTATATTAAGCTAGTTACTAAGTCCCTTACTTGCCCATATCAAAATTTTGAATTTGGTAGTAATATGAGTATTCGGCTATGGAAGATGTTTAAGGGAATGGTTGTTGCCTTTATGATTTAAGGAATAATTAGGAATGGGTGATGTTTGAACTAGTTTAATGTTCATATAGATAGTTTGAATGATAGAAAAAAATTGGCTTTTGTAATTGTGAAAATGTCGAATGTGAACATAGATAATAGTTGAGTAATGCTTGTGTTTAGAATGATGGAATGGAGTGGATGCTTTAAATGTGTTATGAACAATTATAAGTTAAATTAAAGTTTTGCTAAATTACCATTGTCATTGCTGAATATGTGTTTAATTAAAGAAGAATTTGTTGTTGGATGTTTCAAATGATTTAGATAGTTATAAAGTAAGTTTGAGATAAGTCTTATGTTTTTGAGAAAGGTTAATATGTTTGGGTTGAATTTGTGGCTAGTTCGGTTATGATATGCATGGATAATAGTATAGGTGTATTAGGTAGTGGTTTTAATCAATGTGTTCTAAAAGAGAATTGATAATTAGGGTTATTTTGTTATACCCGAATTTGATCAATAAATAAATAAAATGTTTTAATATGATTATATCATATCAAGATTTATGCTTTGATTTTATTTCAATTTGTAATTCGGCACTTGTCCATGATTTGATAGTTGGATGTGTATGTATATTAATTTATGAAAATTCGAAAATGCAAGGTAATAAGTTAGGGAAATGTTCCATGATAGCTTAAGTTTA
The DNA here is from genome assembly GCF_007990345.1 of Gossypium hirsutum. Classification (NCBI taxonomy): domain Eukaryota; kingdom Viridiplantae; phylum Streptophyta; class Magnoliopsida; order Malvales; family Malvaceae; genus Gossypium; species Gossypium hirsutum. The sequence goes on along the minus strand of NC_053426.1, from coordinate 23,099,820 downwards.
TTAATAGGAATAAATGCAATTGTTAAGTGTAGCTTTGAAAGCTATGGTAAGAATACAATATGTATCCGATATTATAATAGTATATTCGAACATGTCATTATATATATATATCAAGTTGTATGTGTGATTGTTTATCAAATTTTATAACAGTCTTATAAGTTTTGTGTTCGTGTATTGTAAGCTAAATATGAAATGAATACTTGGCTATGAAGGTTATAAGTTAAGTCATAGGAATTTTGGTAATGCTCATATTTGGTCATTAAGGTTATATTGTACTTTGGCTATATGTATTATATGTTAAGGAAAATTACTTGTTTAATATATATATATTCGGTCATAAAGATGTACATGAGGAAATGTTAAATAAATTGTATTAAATGGCTTAATGTGATTAAAAATGTGTATGACCATTTTATATTTGAGCTAAGAATAGCTATATGATTTATTAAGTTTCTTGTCATATTCGGTCATAAGCTAGCATAATGGGACCTTATAAATTAATTTTTTTGTTTGAATTAGCTCAAGAGCATAGAGAACCAAGGTTGGACAGAGGAAAAGAAAAAGTAATTGAGTAGCCGACCCGAGACTGTTCAAATATATTCGAGGTAAGTTTTAAGTAGTTATATATATAATATTATTCGAAAATGACATGACAGATTATGAGAATTAAGTGTTAATTGTCATATATGTACATGGCCGAATGGCAATTTGTAGTGGAAGTAAAAAGTGATATATTTTCATGATCAAATGATAGTGTTAGATGAAAATGAGTAAGGTTTTACGTGTAAACTATTATGTATTTAAATGTGAGTGATGAAATGAGATAAAAGTGAATGAAATATAGGATGATATATTCGAATGATGATTGTACCTAAATCGGTGTAACATCCTGATTTTCGGATTTATTTGCGGTTTTCAATATTTTGTAAAGATTTTAAAATTTTGTACTTGAATGTGAAATTAATATTTTGAGTAGGTAAATGGGCTTATAGAAGGCCCATGTGTTGGCCAAAACCCGGTTGAATTTTTGAATATTTGGACTTAGGAGTTAGGGGTTCTGGCTAGATGGCCCTTGTATAGAGTTATGGGTAAATTGCATCACAAAAAGAGCCTTAGTAGAGTGGCAAAGGGTGACGCCACTAGGCTCCTAAAAAGGTGGCGTGTGGAGCATTGGGGAAGGCATGGGATCGATTCCCTGTGTTGACAAATAGATGCATTTATTTTTAAGTGCAGGAGGGGTAGTGTTGGAGTCCAGGTGGATTCTGCTAAAGGAGAGTTTGAATCAGTCCAAACGCTTGGATTAAGGAGTGATAAGGGGAGAGATTTAAGGGATTTGGAGAGAGGCTAAGAGTTGGCCGAATTAGGGGAATTAGAAACGGGATTTCGGCAGAGGGGTATTAGGTTAGTATTTCGGCACTTAGGGTATTGAGTGGTGCCGTTTTCTTCTGCTTAAACACCTTAGGGTTGTTCTTTTCTCTCTTTTTCCTCTCTAGCCAAAACCATCATTCTCTCTATTCTTCTTTCTTCATTTTTTCTTCTTCAAAACCCTTCATCAAACCTGTTGTTCATCAACACTTGTGCCGAAACCACAAAAGCCGAAACCTTGAAAAATACATTAGTTGTGCCGATTTCTTCCAAGCCAAATCATTCGATATTTTAGTGCCTAATAAATGACAATCATCTTTTCTAAACCCTAGATATCTGTCGGCAATTCTACATCAAGGTTATAGCCTCACATTGTCATCTCCTTCATCACCCAAAAGCCGAAAACCATAGATTTGGGGGCTTATAGCTGAAATTTCTTCAACTCCTGGATTCGGGTTTTACCATTGTTTTAAGGATAAATCTGCACTGGATTGAGTGGAAATCGAGAAAGAACAAGGGGTAAGTGCTTATTATCTCAGATCTAGTCCTATTTTTACAAGTTAGGAAAAGACGAAGTCCCTAAACTATAGGGAGGCTGTCGATTTGGGCCTTTGGCTCTCTAAGGTCTTTAATCAATGTTTTCTGTCAATGATTAGTGTTTACTTAAGCGTTGGAGAAGGCGCGGTTCCTTGGGGCAATCAGATTCGGAGCTAGCTATCGGTTTTTGCAGAAAGGTAAGGTTTTAAAGGTTTTTAGGGACATGGCTCGGTCTTGGATGAGTAAGTTTTGGGGTTTAGTGATTATGGTTTGTAAATGAGAACTATGCTAATCAATTGTAGGACATCAGAAGAGATCTCAGTAGCAGTCGTCGCGAATCAGGTGTGTACCGAACACCCTTTCTTAGTTCAATTCGGCAAAAGCCGAAATGCCAAAATTCCGGCATTTTATGGGCTTGTGAGTATGCGAATGCTCTCAAGACGTAGAGTAATTGTTAGATCTAGCACCGCAAGGTGGTAAGTAAGTTTGTGTGACGTCTTAACGTACTTCAGAAAAAGAGGGCCTCGATGGGCCAAAATTGGGCCCAATGGGCTTACGGACCAATATGGGTAAGAGATGGGCAAATTAGCCCGTTAGTTAGATGGTGGAACCAAATTGCATAAAACTGTTGAAAATTACTAAAGTAGCTTGTGTAGTTGCTAAGTTACGAAAATTACCCCTAAAGAGCAAAATTATCGATATACCCCTAGGGTTTAAATTGGCTAAACTGCATGATTGATTAACACTGTATTTTACATTATATGCTTTTATTAATATCTGTTGCATGGGATTGGGGCATTGATGGAGGAAGTATTGAAAGTGGTTCATCCACGTACTGGAGGCTTTGCCTCAACTTACTGATATTTGAGCAGCGTTGCTGCAACTGTGGAGTGTAGGGCTGGGTGGGTTGAGATATTCCCCACATGGAGTGTAGGGCTGGTACGGGGGCAGTGTAGCGGTTGGTGGGTTGAGTAGTCTCCCCAGATGGGTTTGTATGCATTACTACTATTGTTACCTATGTTACTGAACTGGGCCTATGGACCACACTGTTATGTAAAAAAGGGCTAAGGCCTTGCTACTGTATTCTGAAAAGAGCTTCGGTCCACTGTGTACTGTTATCTGAATAGGGCTTAGGCCCAATGGGCTTGAGCTGATTTGGGCTTTGGATGGGTTTCTGTATGCACTGAGCTTCCCAAACTCACCCCTTCCTCTTCCATCCTTGCAGGTGAGCCCTAGTTGGTGGACTTGGAGCTGGGCAGGATTCAGAGTGGCCATGAAGATTGATTGCCAGATTTAATAAGTTTAGCATTTAATTTGGAATATTTTTATTATGCTTAAAGTTGTAATAAGGCCGCTCTTTTTAATTAATTTTATTTTGGGGATTATTAAACTGGTTAGCACTAGGGTTCGTTTTATAAAAACTACTTGTTTTTAAAAGATCACGATGATGCGTAAAGTTTCCGCAAAGTAAATGTTTTTCCAAGAAAATAAATATTTTAAGCAGACTTAAACTTGTTTTAATGTTCGTAGACACGTAACCTATGTAAAGTGTGGCAATGGATGTGTGCATGTCTAGGATTGGATCCGGGAAGAGCTTGGTACTTAAGCGGTCCTATAAGACTCACCTCCTCTTTTCTGGCTTCCTACCTGGTGCACAGCTTCCATTCACTTTAACTTAAAACAAGAACAGATTTTTGCTAAACTCTAAACAAAGAATTTAGATAAACACATGTTTTTTGAAACATCTCCATGTGACATACTAAATTCGGCCGTAACGTCTGGGTCGGGTTTGGGGTGTTACATTTAGTGGTATCAGAGCCTAATTGCAACAACTCGGCTGTGGATCGGGTCCGAAAATCTTTTCAAAAAAAAAGTTTTTCTATAAGTTTTCGAAGATGTTCAAAGTTTTTCTATTGTTAAACGGGGTTAAATCAATAGTTTTTGTCTTCAAATCAAATCTTTTTATTTTCGGTAAACAAAAACATGGGTATTTTAAAAAATTTTAAATGGACTGATAAGGAAGTGGCACACTGAATCCCCGGCACCAAGTCTATAAGTGTTCTTTTTCTGCTTTAAATATTTATATGGAACTGGACTAGAAATAATACTGTAGACAGTACTGAGCCTTAGAGATAGTGCTATTAATAATGTAGTATTAGGGCTACAAAACTGGGACCGTAGCTAAATTGTGATTGCGCGGAAATAACTCTGAAACTCTATCTGTTCATAAGACATTTTGTAATAAACAGTGAAACCAGTAAACTAATGTCATAAAATTTGTAAACAGATAAATCGTTATAAGTACAAGGGTTACTTGGGGAAGAGGCCGAGGTAGCACCCAAGCTGGATCTGCGTCATCTGAACACATACCAGCTGGCGAGGCACGTCCACCACCGGTAAATGAAAATGGGCCGTATGACCAGGCCGCAGGGGATGACGCTTTGTCTCAGGCCATGTTGAGGGTTTTGGAAAGGGTGGCCGGAGCTAACATCGGGCCCACGAATAGGGGGTCCATTTCTGAACGACTTCGGGCCAAAGGAGTTGAGATTTTTAGGGGCATATTTGGAGTGGCCCCAAATGTGGCTGAGTACTGGTTGGAAGCCACAGAGCAGATCATGGATGACCTGGACTGCTCAGTAGAACAGAAGTTGAAAGGGGCAGTGTCGTTGCTGCGGGATGAAGCGTATCAATGGTGGATTACTGTGAGAGAGGGACCCCAGCTGAGAGCGTAACATGGGAGCTGTTCAAACAGACCTTTAAGGAAAAATATGTTAGAGCTAGCTATGTGGATGGACGCAGAAAGGAGTTCTTGAATCTGACCTAGGGAAATAAGACCATTGCTGAATATGAGGCGAAGTTTCTATGATTGAGTTGGTATGCTAATGGCATCGTTTCCACCGAATACAAGCGCAACGTTCGTTTTGAGGATGGCCTCAGAGATGAGTTAAGGGTGCTCATAGCTCCGCAGAGAGAGCGAGATTTCGCTGCACTGGTAGAGAAGGCTAAGATAGCCGAGGAGGTGAAACAAACCGAACGAAAGAATCGTGATAGGGATCGGAATCGGTTCAGGAGGGATGCTGGACCAGCGGGTGCTGCAAATCAAAATGTTAAGAGAGGTAGGATGGAGGAACCGGTTCGAGCAGTTCCGGTGAACACAGGTAGACCGCAAGCTTGTGGGGATTGTGGCAGAATGCATCAAGGAGAGTGCTGGAAGCGTTCTGGGGCTTGTCTTCGTTGTGGGTCTAAGGAGCATAGGATTAAGGATTGTCCTAGGAGGGCCACTTAGGCTCAGGTGGCCGAACAAGGGGCTGCGCGACCGGCTCAACCTGTGAGGGATGGACCGCCGCTGCCAAGAGGTCGTGGACAAGGTTGCGGTGGTAATGGCCGTGGACGTGGGGCACCCGGCAGGGGTATTGGTAACGCGGATGCTCGTCAGCCAGCTTTAGTGTATGCTGCTCGTCGTCGCGAGGAGGGTGACGCACCTGATGTCATAACTAGTACGTTTTTTATATATGGTGTACCTTATACTGCTCTGATTGATGTGGGATCAACCCATTCATATGTGGCATATAACATTTCTGGGGCACTGGGTGTGCACTTCGAGGAGACTGTGTGTGGGGTGTCTGTGATAAGTCCTTTAGGTCATTCGGTTAAGGTAGAGAAACTCTTCAAGGAGGTGCCTCTAGAGATTCAAGGCGGGGTTTTCTGTGGGGATTTGATGGAGTTACCGCTTGAAGAATTCGATTTGATACTAGGGATGGATTGGTTGACCAAGCATAAGGCAACTTTGGATTGTGCAGCTAAGAGGATGGTGTTAAGGACTGTCAATGATAAAGAGGTAATGATTATTGGAGAACGGAGGGATTACTTATCCAATGTAGTATCGGCGTTGAGGGCTAAGAAACTGATGCGCAAGGGGTGCGAGGCATATCTGGCTTTGGTAAGCCAAGCTGAAACTGAGGATCTGACTGTGGAGACCATCAGAACTGTTAGGGAATTCCGAGATGTTTTTTCGGAAGAGCTTCCTGGATTACCTCCAAATCGGGAAGTTGAGTTTGGAATCGATTTGATGCCTGGAACAGCTCCAGTATCTATTGCACCCTATAGGATGGCACCGAAGGAGTTAGTGGAACTGAAGGCTCAAATTCAACAGTTGTTAGATAGAGGCTTCATTAGGCCTAGTGTGTCTCCTTGGGGAGCACCGGTCCTGTTTGTGAAGAAAAAGGACGGAACGATGCGCATGTGCATCGATTATCGCCAGTTGAACAAACTGACGATTAAGAATATGTATCCACTACCAAGGATTGACGATCTGTTTGATCAGCTTAGGGGAGCTTCGGTTTCTCCAAAATCGATCTTCGTTCTGGATACCATCAGCTAAGGGTAAAAGAAGGGGATATTCATAAGACAGCATTTCGAACTCGATATAGACATCATGAGTTTGTGGTCATGCCGTTTGGGCTGACGAACGCACCTACAGCTTTTATGGATCTGATGAATCGAGTATTCCAACCTTACTTGGATCGGTTCGTAGTCGTCTTTATCGATGATATCCTGGTATACTCTGAAACGGAGGCGAAGCATGAGGAGCATGTCCGTATTGTGCTGCAAGTGTTAAGGGAAAAGGAGCTCTATGCGAAATTCAGCAAGTGTGAATTCTAGTTGAGGGAGGTAACCTTCTTAGGGCATGTGGTCTCTGCTGAGGGGATTAAGGTGGATCCTCGTAAAATTGAAGCAATTCTGGAATGGAAGCCACCTAGGTCAGCATCGAAAATTTGGAGTTTTCTAGGGTTAGCAGGTTACTACAGAAGGTTTGTAGAGGGTTTCTCGGTGATGGCGGCACCCTTGACAAAACTCATAAGGAAAGGAGTACCATTTGTCTAGACCGAGAAACAGCAAAAAGCTTTTGATCGGTTGAAAAAGGTATTGACTGAAGCACCAGTGTTGATTCAACCGGTGTCCGGGAAGGACTTTACTGTATACAACGATGCGTCACATGTGGGGTTAGGTTGCGTACTGATGCAAGAGGGCAAGGTGGTCGCTTATGCATCGCGACAGCTTAAGGCTCATGAGGTGAGTTACCCTACGCATGATTTGGAGCTAGTAGCGATGATTTTTGCGTTAAAAATTTGGAGACACTACTTATATGGGGAAAAGTGCATCATATACACAGATCATAAGAGCCTAAAGTATTTGTTGACTCAAAAGGAGTTGAACCTTAGGCAACGAAGATGGGTGGAGTTGCTTAAAGACTACGACTGTTCGATAGAGTACCACCCAGGAAAGGCTAAGGTGGTGGCGGATGCGTTGAGTCGAAGGGTTGTTACTGATTTGAGAGCCTTGTTCGCACAATTAAGTCTGTACGACGATGGAAGCTTGTTGGCAGAACTGCAAGTAAGGCCTACTTGGACTGAGCAGATTAAGGAAAAACAGTTGAAGGACGATTCATTAGCTCTTCGGTTCCAGCAAGTTAAGAATGGTGAGAACGAGGATTTTGGGTTGAACACTGAAGGAGTTCTGTGCTTTCGTGGAAGGGTTTGTATTCCAAAGGACCTTGAATTGAGGCAGTTAATTCTAAAAGAGGCTCATGGTGGACTCTGTGCCATGCATCCTGGGGGGAATAAGTTATATCGAGACTTGCGAGAGGTGTACTGGTGGCCCGGATTAAAACGAGAGGTGACTGAATTTGTTGGGAAATGTCTAACGTGCCAGCAGGTTAAGGCTGAGCACTAATTGCCTTCGGGATTACTGCAACCTGTGAAAATTCCGCTATGGAAGTGGGAAAGAGTAACAATGGACTTTGTGAGTGGGTTACCTTTGACACCCACCAAGAAAGATTTGGTGTGGGTGGTTGTGGATAGGTTAACAAAATCTGTTCATTTCATACCTGTTCATACCGACTACTCACTGCAAAAGTTGGCCAAGTTATATGTGGCGGAGGTAGTGCGACTGCATGGGGTGCCAGTGTCGATAATTTCTGATCGAGACCCTAGGTTTACATCTCGGTTTTGGCAGAAGTTGCAGGAAGCGTTGGGTACACGATTGGATTTTAGCACCGCTTTTCACCCACAGACATATCGATAGTCAGAAAGGGTTATTCAGGTTCTGGAGGATATGTTGAGAGGTTGTATCATTGATTTTCGTTGAAGTTGGGAGGACTACTTGGCATTGGCGGAGTTTGCTTACAATAACAGCTATCAAGCAAGTATTCAGATGGCACCATATGAAGCGCTCTATGGGTGAAGATGTCGTACGCCGACGTGTTGGACAGAGTTGGGTGAACGACGAGTGCTTGGACCGGAATTGGTGGCAGACACTGAAAGTAAGGTTAGGCTGATAAGGGATCGGTTAAAGGAGGCATCCGATAGACAGAAGTCGTATGCGGATCTGAAGCGCAAAGAGATTGAGTTCGCTGTTGGGGATATGGTTTTCTTGAAGGTTTCCCCTTGGAAGAAAATTTTGGGATTTGGTAAGAAGGGTAAGTTGAGCCCACGGTTTATTGGGCCTTACCAAATTGTTAAGCGGGTTGGACCAGTGGCTTATCAGCTAGAGTTACCACCAGAATTGCATCGTATCCACGACGTTTTTCATGTATCCATGCTGAGGCGGTATCGATATGACCCAACTCATAACATACTAGTTGCAGAAATCGAGGTACAGTCAGATTTAACTTTCGAAGAGGAACCTGTGCAAATACTTGATCGTGACGTCAAGGTGTTGAGAAGGAAATCAGTTCCACTAGTGAAAGTACTTCAGAGGAACCATGGCAAAGAAGAAGCTACTTGGGAGACTGAGGAGGCTATGCGTCAACAGTACCCTCAACTGTTCTAGTAAGGTAAAAATTTTGAGGTCGAAATTTCTTTAAGGAGGGTAGAGTTGTAACATCATGATCAAATGATAGTGTTAGATGAAAATGAGTAAGGTTTTACGTGTAAACTATTATGTATTTAAATGTGAGTGATGAAATGAGATAAAAGTGAATGAAATATAGGATGATATATTCGAATGATGATTGTACCTAAATCGGTGTAACATCCTGATTTTCGGATTTATTTGCGGTTTTCAATATTTTGTAAAGATTTTAAAATTTTGTACTTGAATGTGAAATTAATATTTTGAGTAGGTAAATGGGCTTATAGAAGGCCCATGTGTTGGCCAAAACCCGGTTGAATTTTTGAATATTTGGACTTAGGAGTTAGGGGTTCTGGCTAGATGGCCCTTGTATAGAGTTATGGGTAAATTGCATCACAAAAAGAGCCTTAGTAGAGTGGCAAAGGGTGACGCCACTAGGCTCCTAAAAAGGTGGCGTGTGGAGCATTGGGGAAGGCATGGGATCGATTCCCTGTGTTGACAAATAGATGCATTTATTTTTAAGTGCAGGAGGGGTAGTGTTGGAGTCCAGGTGGATTCTGCTAAAGGAGAGTTTGAATCAGTCCAAACGCTTGGATTAAGGAGTGATAAGGGGAGAGATTTAAGGGATTTGGAGAGAGGCTAAGAGTTGGCCGAATTAGGGGAATTAGAAAGGGGATTTCGTCAGAGGGGTATTAGGTTAGTATTTCGGCACTTAGGGTATTGAGTGGTGCCGTTTTCTTCTGCTTAAACACCTTAGGGTTGTTCTTTTCTCTCTTTTTCCTCTCTAGCCGAAACCATCATTCTCTCTATTCTTCTTTCTTCATTTTTTCTTCTTCAAAACCCTTCATCAAACCTGCTGTTCATCAACACTTGTGCCGAAACCACAAAAGCCGAAACCTTGAAAATACATTAGTTGTGCCGATTTCTTCCAAGCCAAATCATTTGATATTTTAGTGCCTAATAAATGACAATCATCTTTTCTAAACCCTAGATATTTGTCGGCAATTCTACATCAAGGTTATAGCCCCACATTGTCATCTCCTTCATCACCCAAAAGCCGAAAACCATAGATTTGGGGGCTTATAGCCGAAATTTCTTCAACTCCTGGATTCGGGTTTTACCATTGTTTTAAGGATAAATCTGCACTGGATTGAGTGGAAATCGAGAAAGAACAAGGGGTAAGTGCTTATTATCTCAGATCTAGTCCTATTTTTACAAGTTAGGAAAAGCCGAAGTCCCTAAACTATAGGGAGGCTGTCGATTTGGGCCTTTGGCTCTCTAAGGTCTTTAACCAATGTTTTCTGTCAATGATTAGTGTTTACTTAAGCGTTGGAGAAGGCGCGGTTCCTTGGGGCAATCAGATTCGGAGCTAGCTATCGGTTTTTGCAGAAAGGTAAGGTTTTAAAAGTTTTTAGGGACATGGCTCGGTCTTGGATGAGTAAGTTTTGGGGTTTAGTGATTATGGTTTGTAAATGAGAACTATGCTAATCAATTGTAGGACATCAGAAGAGATCTCAGTAGCAGTCGTCGCGAATCAGGTGTGTACCGAACACCCTTTCTTAGTTCAATTCGGCAAAAGCCGAAATGCCAAAATTCCGGCATTTTATGGGCTTGTGAGTATGCGAATGCTCTCAAGACGTAGAGTAATTGTTAGATCTAGCACCGCAAGGTGGTAAGTAAGTTTGTGTGACGTCTTAACGTACTTCGGAAAAAGAGGGCCTCGATGGGCCAAAATTGGGCCCAATGGGCTTACGGACCAATATGGGTAAGAGATGGGCAAATTAGCCCGTTAGTTAGATGGTGGAACCAAACTGCATAAAACTGTTGAAAATTACTAAAGTAGCTTGTGTAGTTGCTAAGTTACGAAAATTACCCCTAAAGAGCAAAATTACCGATATACCGCTAGGGTTTAAATTGGCTAAACTGCATGATTGATTAACACTGTATTTTACATGATATGCTTTTATTAATATCTGTTGCATGGGATTGGGGTATTGATGGAGGAAGTATTGAAAGTGGTTCATCCACGTACTGGAGGCTTTGCCTCAACTTACTGATATTTGAACAGCGTTGCTGCAACTTTGGAGTGTAGGGCTGGGTGGGTTGAGATATTCCCCACATGGAGTGTAGGGCTGGTACGGGGGCAGTGTAGCAGTTGGTGGGTTGAGTAGTCTCCCCAAATGGGCTTGCATGCATTCCTACTATTGTTACCTATGTTACTGAACTGGGCCTATGGGCCATACTATTATGTAAAAAGGGGCTAAGGCCTTGCTACTGTATTCTGAAAAGGGCTTCGGTCCACTGTGTACTGTTATCTGAATAGGGCTTAGCCCAATGGGCTTAAGCTGATTTGGGCTTTGGATGGGTTTCTGTATGCACTGAGTTTCCCAAACTCTCCCCTTCCTCTTCGATCCTTGCAGGTGAGCCCTAGTTGGTGGACTTGGAGCTGGGCGGGATTCAGAGTGGCCATGAAGATTGATTGCCGGATTTAATAAGTTTAGCATTTAATTTGGAATATTTTTATTATGCTTAAAGTTGTAATAAGGCCGCTCTTTTTAATTAATTTTATTTTAGGGATTATTAAACTGGTTAGCACTAGGGTTCGTTTTATAAAAACTACTTGTTTTTAAAAGATCACGATGACGCGCAAAGTTTTCGCAAAGTAAATGTTTTTCCAAGAAAATAAATATTTTAAGCAGACTTAAACTTGTTTTAATGTTCGTAGACACGTAACCTGTTTAAAGTGTGGCAATGGATGTGTGCATGTCTAGAATTGGATCCGGGAAGAGCTTGGTACTTAAGCGGTCCTATAAGACTCACCTCCTCTTTTCTGGCTTCCTACCTGGTGCACAGCTTCCATTCACTTTAACTTAAAACAAGAACAGATTTTTGCTAAACTCTAAACAAAGAATTTAGATAAACACATGTTTTTTGAAACATCTCCATGTGACATACTAAATTCGGCCGTAACGTCTGGGCCAGGTTTGGGGTGTTACAATCGGTGTGACTGTGTTGTATAAAACTTGTTGATTTGAATATTGTACAGTACTATTCAGGCCTTTGAGCCTAGCAGGCTATAATGCCGGTGAGATATTATTCGGGCCTCGAGCCTAGCAAGTGAAATACCAGTGAATGAATTCAGGTTTTTTTTAAACCTAGCAGGCTGAATGCTGGTGATTTGATAAAAGTCTAAAACTAAGATACCTCGTGTTAGAATGACGAATGAAAACATTCAATACGTTAAGTTGGCCAGGTACGTATTATGTATTTATATGTGAGTTTGACTTAAATTGAATCATAAAAGTATAATTTGATACATATGTGAATACATGATATATTTATATCTATGATTATGATATATTCGGTCAAGGTGTGAATGTATGTGAAAATTTTTGATTTATTTATGCCATATGAATTTAGATTAAGTGTAATTAGAATGCTAAGTGTGCATTATATGCTTGTGTATATTCAGCCAATGGTAATAAATATATAGGAAATGACCTTTTGAGAAATTGGATAATTGATGTATAATTGAGTTTGTCTATTGTTTTGCTTAAAACTTACTAAGCTTATGAAAGCTTACTCCTTTTGTTATATTTCTCTGTTTTATAGATTGTTAATTCTAGTTACCTGCTCGGGAAGGGGATTGTCAGCAACTCGTCACACTATCTGTATTTTTGGTACTGCTATATTTTGGATCTAGTATGGCATGTATAGAATAGACTTAAGTGAATGTTATTTTGAGATGTTTTTGTATATATGTCATGTGAATATGGCAACTTTTGAATGTCGATATAAGTTGAATTTCTATCTTTGATGGTGTTTGGCTATAAGTATAACTGCTAATTAAATTATGTAAATGTGTATGTACTAATGTTGAAATTCGGATTAGTAATTCTTCATAACCCATTCCGGCAACGGATACGGGTTATAGGGGTGTTACAAAGAAATTCGACAAAAATTGATTTTCAAGCATAGAGGTAAAATGGTCATTTTGCCAAAGTTTAAGGGCAAAATGGTCATTTTACGAAGATGTGAATTTTTAATTGCTTAATTTTATTTAGTGATTAAATGAGTGCATTTTACTATTTTAGATCAAGAATTGCCAAATCTGAACTTAGACCAGGGAAAAGCCAAGCAAATCGACTAAACCGACTAGTCGTGTACGTTTTGTAATCCGAGGTAAGTTGTATGTAAATAATACAACTATATTGTTACCATATGTGTTTGAATTATTATTAAATCGAGATAGCATAAATTTCTTGATTATGGAGCTAAGAATGTATATTGAAATTGAGATAATAAGACTCCCATTGGAACCTTAGGAAGTATATTGGATATTCATGTCATGATAGTTGGGTCACTTATGTGAGCCAGTGTAAAACATGTCTGGGACATGCATCGGTAACTTTATGGGAGCCAGTATAAAATCATGTCTAGGACATGGCATCGGCATTGAGATGAGAGTTAGTGTAAGACATGTTTGGGACATGCATTGGCCTCGAGACGTAAGCTAGTGTAAGACATGTCTGGGACATGCATCGGCTACGAGATGATAGTCACTGTAAGATCATGTCTAGGACATGGCATCGACTTGAGATATGAGCCAGTGTAAGACCATGTCTAGGACATGGCATCGTCACCTTACCCACATTTGACGCTTAATGAATATCCGGTAGTATTTCAAATGGTTCAACAGTGAAGATTATGTTCTTAAACTAATGAGGAAAGTATAACCGTGTGGTGAATGGTACAGGTACCTAATTGGTACGTATGAGATATGAGATCACATATATAATAGGTGACTTGAATGGATGGTATTGAGTAAGTTACACTTATGCCTACTTTGGAGTTATGAGCATGTTGATTATGGATAAATTGTTGTTATATATTTATTTATATACAATTTACTAAGCGTTATGATTATTCCCTTTCCTTTCCATTTCCTTATAGTGCTGCCTAACTAGTTCAAGGATTCTAGAAGTCAGAGATATCGATTACACTATCAACTGAAGCATTCGGTATAGTTGGATTTATATTTTTGAATATGGCATGTATAGGACTTAGACTTTCTTATTTTGTGTCTTTGAGAATTGGCCAAATGTGTTGGCTTCGGTTGGAAACCCTTTAATTTGTATTAAGCTTTGAATGATAGTTAATATTCATTTTGAATTTATAAAAGATGTATTACCATGGTTAAATGAATGTCTATTGTGGTTGAATTGGTTATATGAATTGTGTTTGTGTTGGTATTGGTTGGTATGTGTATGAAACTAGGTATGTAAGGGGGGCAATGAGGCTTGGTAAATAGCCTTATATTGTCCACATGGGTAGCCACACGGGCGTGTGCCCACTGTACGTAAAAATTTCAAGTCTGTATGCATGGTAATAAGCACACGGGTAGAGATACGGCCGTGTGTCTCAGCCGTGTGAAGGACACAGCCTAACACACGGGCGTGTGCCTTGACCGTGTGACATCTTGAGCATGCTGACGTTAGAAACAGAATGTCCATGTTTTTGGACACGGGCTAGGGCACGGGCGTGTCGTGGCCGTGTGAGGGACACGGGCGTGTCGTGGCCGTGTGAGGGACACAAGCCAATGGCACGTGCGTGTGTCTGGACGTGTGAAAACCCCTGTAGGTGGGAATTAGAAATTAATTCTACACGGGTGTGGGACACGGGCGTGTCCCAAGGGGCTTTGGCCGTGTGAGCCATACGGGCCATTAGCACGACCATGTCGAAATGGTCACACGGGCATGTTACCTTTCCACACGGACGTGTGTCCTGTTTTAAAGGAAAATTTCTTAAGGTTGGTTTAAGGACCCGAATGGTTCCGAATAGTTTTCAATGATCAATTTGGAGCTCATAGGCCCATAATAAGAAAATTAAAGTGGAAATTGAAAAAGTTTTAATTTGGACTGAATCTCGGTAATCTGAGATGAGTTGTATGCATGAGATTAAGTTAGATAATGCCTTGTACCCTGCCCCGGCATGGGTTACGGGTATAGGGTGTTGCAAAATTAGTCTTAGAATTAACATTTAGAACTAGACTTAAGATTTAGGACTCTTCATCAGTATCTTACTATTATTTGGTATATCTGAAGATACCTTTGTCATGACATATTTTGTGCTTTAAATTAAACATATGACTTGTACTAATATGTCATAGGTTAAAATATACCTATAGTCCTTGTACTTTTCAAAAATTAGGAAATTAGTCCATGTACTTGTATTTCCAGGAATTTAATCCCTCTACTTTTCAAATTTCAAAATTCAAGTATAACTATTAAATTTTTTTTCTTAAATTTAGGTTAATTACAACATATTTTTTAATTACATGGCTACCAAGTGAGTTTTATTTTTATTTCAAAATGTCACAGAAACAAATTTAACCAAAAAGAAATTAACAGTGTTAGCAATTGGACCTGAATTTTAAAATTTGAAAAGTAGAGAGACTAAACTCCTAGAAATACAAGTGCAGGGACTAAATTCCTAATTTTTGAAAAGTACAGGGACTATAGGAACAATTTTAACCTATGTCATAATCACCTCCATCATATCCCACTCACATTGGTATCCATCATTTGTTCACCTTGCTTTATTAATGATTGGATGCCATTGCCATGCCTTGTGCTTTATAGAATTGTCATTTAAGCATGATGCTAATATGTGATGATTAGTATGCAGGTCGAATGAAATGAATCTTATTTCCTCATATGTTTTTCTCATTCAATGAAGTATGCCTTTAAGAATTTTCTTATGCTCTTCATAATCGGTATAATTGTAGCTTTGATGAGCTTTTGATTGTAACACCCCTAACCTGAATCCGTTGCCGGACTAGGGTTTAAAGGCATTGCCGGACATATTGGAACCTTTCGCATTCATTTCACAAACATCATAGCATCATAGTCAATCATAACATAAAGTCCCTTTCTTAGGTCAACGGGACCTTAAACATGCTTTAGAAAGAGGTCGGGACTAAACCGAGTAGACACAAATTTTTTTAAAACTTAAATATTTTTCTAAGTTACAAAGCTCACACGCCCGTGTGAACAAGCCGTATGCCTCACACGGCATTAGACACGCCCATGTGTCTAGGCCGTGGCAAAACAGGGCATACATACTGACTTGTCTACGCGGCCACATGACACGCCCGTGTGCCATGTCGTGTGAAAATTAGGGAGGCTACTGACTTAGCCACATGGCCAGGCACACGCCCGTGTATCTAGCCCGTGCTTGAAACTGACTTGGCCACACGGCCTAACACACACTCGTGTTTGTGTGACCGTATGGTCTACTCAGACTCATTTCAAAATGGCCCTCGAGCAGCACGGCCGAGACACACGCCCGTGTCCCTGCCTGTGTGGGCAAAAATAGGCCATTTAAAAGGCCAACATGCCACCCATTAAGGGTCCTCCCTACAAGCAACAAATAGGTAACAATTGCATCACAAATTCAACCAATTTCAATCACATAACATACATTCTTCATGTCATATAATCACCAACCAATTTCATGTTTATATCCAAAACAAAACATACCAAATCATAAGCCAAAGTCATACCAAATCATATGATTCATAGTCTTAATTTACTACATTTATTCACATGCAAAAATCTTACCAAATTCCAAAATAGGCACATACCACAACTTACCAAAATGACCAATTCTATTAGCCATTCATGAACACATTATATTGACCATAATGCATCACATATCTTATACTCAAAAATCATTTATAAACACAACGAAAACCAAGCCATATCACATGGCTAGATATACACATTTCCAAATATATTCATATACTTCTAGCCTATACATGCCATATTCCAATATTCACATTTTCAAAAGGTACCAAAATAGAGTTCGATAGTGTGGTGATGATCCTCAACGATCCCCGAGCTCCAAGTAGCTTCAATATCTATAAAATAGTTGAAAACACATACAAAGTAAGTTTTCAAAAGCTTAGTAATCCATATACAAATAAATTTATCATATAACATAATTCTTTCATATAACTCATAGCAAAATATAATCATTTATCCAAAGTCACATATTGCTCATTTGTTCATAATTCAATTACATATATCATAAGTCCATAATTGTACTAATACTTACCTTTCGTTATCAACCATGTTATACGTTTCAAACGTACCTAAATCGGATACACATTCACTTAGTTAATCATTTCTCAGAATGCCCGTTGAACCGTACAGAATGAAATAGGATACTCGAATAGCTCGGAAAGCTCGTACAATGCCAAAGTCCAAGACGTGGTCTTATATGTAATCAAATATCGATGCCACTGTCCCAAATAGGGTCTTACACGAAATCAAATATGATGCCGATGTCCCAAACATGGTCTTACACATAAATCTCAAATTGATGCCAACATTCCAAACGTGGTCTTACATGAAATCACATATAGGAATCCTATGTCATGACATATGTATCCTAGCTATTCCTATGGTTCGTACGGGACTTTTCGAACGTCATCACATTGTCTAAACTTTCTCGGATTTCATATATTCAGCTCTCATATCCATTCACCACAATTCAAATATCATATAAGCAATAATAATACAATTTAGCACATTTATTTGTATATCGACTTACCTCGTACGGAAATGAACGGAAACGAATGACTATTCAACAACTTTTGACTTTCCCTGATCTAATTTCGTTTTCTTTGGTTCTTGATCTAAACACATTCAAATTTAACCTATTCAATCTCAAATTCATTCAAATCATTCTATATACACAATTTTAGGGTATTTTACAAATTAGCCTTCACATTTTCACATTTAACACTTAAGTCCCTAATTCATAACATTACAAAGTACACAAAATTTCTTTATAGATATGCTTGGCCGAATATTCCTTTAGCACATACAAGCCCACATATTTCATTTATTTCACATTTTAGTCTTTCAATTTCTTATTTTCACAATTTAGCCCAAAATACTCAAATTTATCAAAAATCCTAATACAAAACATAGTAATCTAACACATATCTTTCATTTTTCATCAACTATCTAACACATATCTTTCATTTTTCATCAACTATCATCACAAAGCTCATAAAAGCATCAATGGAATAATTCAAAATCATCATCAAATTAAGAAATTGAGAAATGGGCTTGATAGAATACAAAGCAAGGATCATAAAAACGTAGAAATTATCAAAAACCGAGCAAAACACATACCTAAATCAAAGAGGACCAAGGCCGAACCTAAACAAGCTTTTATCTTTTCTTTTTCCTTTGATTTTCAGCAAGGATGAACACAAAATGACTAATATCATGCCTTTGTTTTATTTTAATTATCATATTAACCAAATACCAATTTTACCCTTTGTCATAAAACCATTTAATCATTAAACATAAGGCCATTTTTGTCCATTAATCTTTTCGATGGAATAATAGCAACATAAGGACCTTACAATTAAAAAGTCATAGTGAATAGTCACTTTTAACATATATCATGCAACTTTTACATTTTATGTGATTAGGTCCTTTTTCTAAATTAAGCACACAAACGATCAAATTTTCACACGAAACTTTCACAAATATCAATTCATTTATTATAAGCACGAAAAATAATATTAAAATATTTTTTGACTCAGATTTGTAGTCCCAAAACCACTATTCTGACTAGGGTCTAAACTGATCTGTTACAACTCTCCACCCTTAGGGATTTTCGTCCCCAAAAATCTTACCGTTGAACAGATTCTGATATTGTGGTCTCATAGCATCTTCAGGTTCCCACGTAGCCTCTTCAACACCATGTCGATGCCACATTACTTTAATAATGGAATTTGCTTATTTCGCAGTTCTTTAACCTCACGAGCTAAGATACGGATCGGTTCTTCTTCATAAGTCATATCAGACTGAATTTCGATCTCAGACGGAGAAATCACATGCAAAGGATCAGATCTGTATCGTCAAAGCATTAATACGTGAAATACATTTTGAATCTTTTCTAATTCTAGCGGCAACAACAATCTATAACCAACAGGCCTGATATGCTCTATGATTTTATACGGCCCGATGAACCTCAGACTCAATTTGCCTTTTCTACCAAATCGGAGTACTTTCTTAAACGAAGATACTTTTGTAAAGACTTTATCACCAATCTCAAATTCAATATCTTTTCGTTTCAAATCTACATATGATTTCTAACAACCGGAAGCTGCTTTCAAACTATCTGGGATCACTTTCACTTTCTGTTCAGTCTCTTTAATCAAATCAACCCCATGAATCTTATTCTCACTAAGCTCTGACCAATACAATGGTGTACGGAATTTTCTACCATATAAGGCTTCATACGGTGCTATTTTAATGCTCGATTGAAAACTATTATTGTATGCAAATTCAATCAATGGAAAATATTATTCCCACGCACCTTCAAACTCAAGAACGCAACATCTCAACATATCCTCAAGAATCTGAATAATTCGTTTAGATTGACCATCCGTCTGTGGGTGAAAAGCAGTACTGAAATGCAATTTCATACCTAAAGCCTCTTGCAGTTTCTTCCAGAATCCCGAAGTGAATCTTGGGTCTCTATCTGACACAATAGACAAAGGCACCCCGTGCAATTTCACTATATTAGAAATGTATAACTCAGCTAATTTATCAAGCGAGTAGTCAGATCGCACCAGAATAAAATGAGCTGATTTTATCAATCGGTCAACCACAACCCAAATTGAATCTTTCTTTCTCGGAGGTAAGGGCAAACCCGAAACAAAATCCATTGTTATTCTATCCCATTTCCATTCAGGAATCATAATCGGTTGTAACAAACCGGATGGCACTTGATGTTCAGTTTTAACTTGTTGACAGATCAAACATTTTGAAACAAAGTTGAGATATTTCTTTTCATTCCAGACCACCAGTAATGCTGTTTCAGACCATTATACATTTTCGTACTACCCGGATGTACAGATAAACGACTGTTGTGAGCTTTGTTCAAAATCATCCGAGTCAACTCTGAATTTCTCGGAACACAAATCCGACCTCGAAATATCAAACAATCATCATTATCAATTTGATATTCAGAATCAGAATCCAAATCACACTGAACTCGTTTTGCTATTATCTCATTATCAACTTTCTGAGCATTAATAATCTGTTGTAAAAACAACGGTCTCGCTTTCAATTCGGCTAAAATAGAACAATTATCGGACATAACTAAATGAGTATTCATGGTACGCAACGCAGACAATGATTTCCTAC
Organism: Gossypium hirsutum; assembly: GCF_007990345.1. Lineage (NCBI taxonomy): Eukaryota > Viridiplantae > Streptophyta > Magnoliopsida > Malvales > Malvaceae > Gossypium > Gossypium hirsutum. The sequence goes on along the minus strand of NC_053426.1, from coordinate 23,079,829 downwards.
TCAAAGCATCAGCAACAACATTTGTTTTTCCTGGATGATAATCAATAACAAGCTTGTAGTGTTTTAGCAGTTCTAGCCATCTTCTCTGTCCTAGATTCAAATTTTTCTGAGTCATCAGATATTTCAAGCTTTTATGATCAAAATACATGACATTTCTCACCAAACCGATAATGTCGCTAGATTTTCAAAGCGAATACAATAGCTGCTAATTCAAGGTCGTGTGTTGGATAATTCTTTTCATGCGGCTTTAACTGTCTCGAGGCATAAGCTATGACTTTGCCTTCTTGCATCAAAACACAACCCAGACCGTTCAATGATGCATCACAATAAATTACAAATTCTTTACTCGATTCTGGCTGTACTAACACTGGAACTTCAGTCAATAGAGCTTTCAATTAATCAAAACTTTTCTGACATTTTTTGGACCATTCAAATTTCACATCTTTCTGAAGCAATTTTGTCAACGGAGTCACAATATTAGAAAATCCTTTTACGAACCGTCGGTAATAACCAGCAAGTCTTAGAAAACTACGAATTTCAGAAACATTTCTCGGAGGCTTTCAATCTAAGATAGCTAAGATAGCTAAAATTTTACTAGGATCAACTCGGATACTTGATGCTGACACAATATGTCCCAGAAAACCAACTTTTCGTAACCAGAATTCACATTTGCTAAACTTCGTATACAACTATTTATCATGCAAAGTCTGTAGCACTATTCTCAGATGCTCAGCATGTTCTGTTTCATCATGTGAATATATCAATATGTCATCAATGAATACGACAACAAATCAATCTAAATACGGTCTAAAAATTCTATTCATCAAATCTATAAAAGCAGGAGGTGCATTTGTTAATCCGAAAGGCATAACTAAAAACTTATAGTGTTCGTATCTTGTTCAGAAAGTAGTTTTCGGAATGTCTGAATCTTTTACTCTCAACTGATAATATCCCGATCTCAGATCTATCTTTGAAAACACTGTAACCCCTTTTAATTAATCAAACAAATCGTCAATTCTGGGCAGAGGATATTTATTCTTGATAGTCACTTTGTTCAACTGGCAATAATCAATGCACATTCTCATTGTGCCATCTTTCTTTTTCACAAACAGAACAAGAGCACCCCAAGGTGAGAAACTCGATCTTGCGAATCCTCTATTAGTCAACTCTTGGAACTAAGACTTTATTTCTTTTAACTCGGTCGGAGCCATTCTATACAGAGCTATCGAAATCAGAGTAGTTTCTGGTACTAACTCAATGCCAAATTCAACCTCCCGAATCGGAGGTAATCCTGAAGTTCTTCAGGAAACACATCAGGGAATTCACAGACAACAAGCACTGATTCAACTTTCTTTTCTGTTACTTTTGAATCAATCACATAGGAAAAATAGGCTTCACAACCCTTTTTCACATAATTCTGAGCTTTCGTCGATGAAATCACAGCCAGTAACCTATTCAAATCACTAGATTCAATTTGGATAATCTCATCATTCTTGCATCTCAAATCAATAGTTTTCTGTTTGAAGTTCACAATAGCATTATGCAAAGTTAACCAATCCATACCTAGAATTATATCAAACTCATCAAAAGGTAATAACGTCAGATCGACCTAAAAACAAATGTCTCAAAACTTTAACAAACAATTCTTGCATACTTTGTCAACTAAAACACTTTTACCTAGGGGGTTCGATACTCTAGTCATGAATTCAGTGGACTCTACAGGTAAAGTCTTATTGAATACTAAATTCATACATATATATGAATACATCGATCCTGGATCTATCAGTGCAATCACAGAAGTATCATAAAGAGTGAATGTACCAGTTATAACATCTGGAGACGAAGCTTCTTCATGAGCTCGAATGGCGTAGGCTCTGGCAGGTGCTCTAGCCTCAGATTGTACAACAGTATCTTTAGTCATTCTCTGACCGCCACTCAGATCACCCACATTCCTGGGTGGTCTACTTCGAGTTGTATTGCCACCCAGCCTCAAATTTTACACAATTTCTTGTTCAACAGACTTGGGACAATCTCGGATAAAATGATCTAAAGATCCACATTTGAAAAAAGCCCGATCATACAATCTACAATTGCCAAAATGTCTTTTACCATAATATCCACACTCGGGTTGATCAGATCGGACATTTCCAACACTTGCAACAGAAGTAGCTGGAGCTTTGAAATTCGAATGTGATCTAGCATGATCTCTACTCGATTGTGCAACATTAGCCTTTGAACGACTATAATCGTCTCAGAATTTCTTTGACGTAGGCTGAAATGATTTACTTGTGGATCTCTTTCTCACATCTCTAGCTTCTGAGTTGGCTTTTCTTTTCTTTTTCCCGAGGTCTTCAACTTTACATGTTCGTTCAACAAGCACAACAAATTCTTTTATTTCCAAAATTTCGACTAACAAACGAATGTCTCCATTTAAGTCATCTCCAAACCTTTTACACATTATTGCTTCTATCGAAACACACTCTCGTACATACTGGCTCAATCTCACAAATTCTCGCTCGTATTCCGTAGCAAACATATAGCCCTATTTCAGTTTAAGAAACCCTTTACATTTCTAATCGATGAATCTCAGACTGATATATTTCTTTTAGAATTCAGCTTGAAAGAAATCCCAAGTAACTCGTTCTCTTGGAACCACAGATATCAGTGTCTTCCACCAATGATACGCCTTATCTCTTAGAAGTGAAACGGCAAACTTAAGGCATTCGTCGGGAGTACATGATAATTGATCGAATACTCGTATCGTATTCTCTAGCCAGAATTCACCTCTCTTAGCATCATAATTAGTAGTAGCATGGCACTCTTCGGCTCTATATTTTCTAATTTTGTCGACAAGAGGCTTATTCAACTGAATCGGATTAGCTTGTGGCATTACAGGGACTTGTGGAGAATTTAGTGGGGATGAAGGTTGTGACACAGCAAGATTGGTTCTAATATACTGAGTGAATCAATCGTTCATCATTTGGTAAAAGGCTTGCTTAGCCTCTCCCTCGTGACTACTAGTAGCAGGTTTAGAGTCAGATGACATTGTCCCTTGAGCGGGAGCAGGTGCATTACTTTCACCATCGTCAGCTATGGCTCGTTCCGGATCCATTTACTATATAAAATCACATTTTTATTTCTAGGAATCATCACACTATCGTAGTTCATATATATATGGCATGCATAGCTAGACTTACATACGCTACATTAGTCCTAGAATCGACTAAATCGTAGCTCTGATACCAACCAAATGTAACACCCCTAACTCAAATTAGTCGTTGGACTAGGGTTAAAAGGCATTATTAGACATATTGGAACCTTTTGTATTCATTTCACAAATATCATAGAATCATAGTCAATCATCAACATAAAATCCCTTTTTTAGGTCTACAAGACCTTAAACATGCTTTAGAAAGAGGTCGGGACTAAACTGAGCAGCTACAAAATTTTTCAAAACTTAAATATTTTTCTAAGTTACAAAGGTTACACACCTGGCTGAACATGTCGTGTACCTCACATGACATTAGACACACCGGTGTGTCTAAGCCGTGGCAAAACAAGGCATACATACTGACTTGTCCATACGGCCACATGACACACCCGTGTGCCATGCCATGTGAAAATTAGGGAGGCTACTGACTTAGCCACACGGCCAGTCACACACCCGTGTATCTAACCCGTACTCGAAATTGACTTGGCCACACGGCCTAACACAGGCACGTGTGTGTTTGACCGTATGGTCTGCTCTGACTCATTTCGAAATGGCCCTCGAGCAACATGGCTGAGACACGCGCCCGTGTCTCTGCCCAAATATATTTATATACTTCTAGCCTATACATGCCATATTCCAATATTCACATTTTCAAAAGGTACCAAAATAGAGTTCGATAGTGTGGTGATGATCCTCAACGATCCTTGAGCTCCAAGTAGCTTTGATATCTATAAAACAGTTCAAAACACACACAAAGTAAGCTTTCAAAGGCTTAGTAAGCCATATACAAATAAATTTATCACATAACATAATTCATTCATATAACCTATAGCAAAATATAATCACTTATCCATAAGTCTCATATTGTTCATTTGTTCATAATTCAGTTATATATATCATAAGTCCACAATTGTACTAATACTTACCTTTCATTATCAACCATGTTATACGTTTCAAACGTACCTGAATCGGATACACATTCACTTAGTTAACCATTTCTCGGAATGCCCGTTGAACCGTATGGAATGAAATAGGATACTCGAATAGCTCAGAAAGCTCATACAATGCCAACGTCCCAGACATGGTCTTACATGTAATCAAATATCGATGCCACTGTCCCAGACAGTGTCTTACACGAAATCAAATACGATGCCGATGTTCCAGACATGGTCTTACACGTAAATCTCAAATCGATGCCAACATCCCATACGTAGTCTTGCACGAAATCACATATCGGGATCCTATGTCATGACATATGTATCCTAGCTATTCCTATGGTTTGTACGGGACTTTTCGGACGTCGTCACATTGTCGGAACTTTCTTGGATTTCATATATTCAGCTCTCATATCCATTCACCACAATTCAAATATCATATAAGCAATAATAATTCGGTTTAACACATTTATTTGTATATTGACTTACCTCGTACGGAAATGAACGGAAGCAAGCGGCTATTAACAACTTTCGACTTTTCTCGATCTAATTCTATTTTCTTTGGTTCTTGATCTAAACACATTCAAATTTAACTTATTCAATCTCACATTCATTCAAATCACTCTATATACACATTTTTAGGGCATTTTACAAATTAGCCTTTACATTTTCACATTTTAACACGTTAGTCCCTAATTTATAAAATCACAAAGTACACAAAATTTCTTTATACATATGCTTGGCCGAATATTCCTTTAGCTCTTACAATCCCACATATTTCATTTATTTCACATTTTAGTCCTTCAATTTTTTATTTTCACAATTTAGCCCAAAATACTCAAATTCATCAAAAATCTCAATACAAAACATAGTAATCTAACACATATCTTTCATTTTTCATCAACTTCATCACAAAGCTCATAAAAACATCAATGGAATAATTCAAAATCATCATCAAATTAAGAAATTGAGACATGGGCTTGATAGAATACAAAGCAACGATCACAAAAAACGTAGAAATTATCAAAAATCAAGCAAAACACATACCTAAATAAAAAATGACCAAGGCCGAACCCTAAACAAGCTTTTATCTTTTATTTTCCTTTGATTTTCGGTAAGGATGAACATAAAATGACAAATATCATGCCTTTGTTTTATTTTAATTATCATATTAACCAAATACCAATTTTACCCTTTATTATAAAACCATTTAATCATTAAACATAAGCCCATTTATGTCCATTAATCTTTTCAATGGCACAATAGAAACTAAGGACCTTACAATTAAAAATCCATAGTGAATAGACACTTTTAACGTATAACATACAACTTTTACATTTTATGCGATTAGGTCATTTTTCTAAATTAAGAACACAAACGATCAAATTTTCACACGAAACTTTCACATATATCAATTCATTTATTATAAGCACGAAAAATTATATTAAAATATTTTTTGACTCAGATTTGTGGTCCTAAAACCACTATTTCGACTACAGTCTAAACTGGGCTGTTACATTGATACTAAGGAAGCCTCAAAATCTATTTTCAAGTTTTCATTTTGGCTTTCCAAATCAATTTTTGTTTTCAAAAGAAAATCATTTTCAACTTTTAAATTTGAAATCATTTTCTTGTATTTGGAATTCATAGTCTCAAATTCCAATACTAACTCATTAAAAGCATCTTGTAGTTTATCAAAAGAATATGAATTTAAATAATGTGAACTAGAAGATCTGTAACACCCCTCACTCGTTTTAGGCAATCGCTACAGATGGGAGGTGCCACCGAAGCATGTACAAGTAAGAAATTTTGGATCTATTTAAGAATTATAAGTTTAAAACACTTTTGTAAAATAATTAAAACATGTTTTAGATGAATTGAAAATTTTAAAAACATTTTAAAATCATTGAGAATTTATTCGAAGTTGATTAGAATCCAAACGGGCCTCGAAAGGTCAAAACAACTTGAAAAAGTGCAAGGCTGCTACAAGGGCACACGACATCGCGATGGGGAACATTTGATGTTGCAACATGACTCACTGATTTAACGAGGCATGATGAGGTGAAGTGTAAAGTTGTGATGTTGGGCTTCGTAGTAACGACGTTGCAACTTCGTGGTCTTGACATCACTCACTAAATGCTCCCAAAACACTTCAAAAATACTATAAAACATCCTTAAATACCATCAAATCATATCTCATGGTTCCAAAGCATTTAAAAACATTCTAAATCATATTTAAACATAATTCCAAATCAAAAACATGTTCAAACCAATTTATAATTAAAAAACTTGTCTTAACTTTCTAAGGAGTTTACAAACAGCTCTTGATTTTACAAATCCAAACACTTATAAACACTTATGATAGTCTAAATCTCTATGTACATGCCAATAACCTATATAAATAACCTTCAATAATTAATGAACAACTTCAAAAACTTGATGGGTGATGTGATGCTCCTGAACAAAGCTTCAAGCTTCTCAAACAAGGTCCTTTACATACACATTTTAAACAACTAATGTGTGAGTTTAAGAACCTTAGTAAGTATTAATGGATAAATCTACTTATCCTATGCTTTGTTAGTGTTGAGCCCTTCTTAAACATGTCTTTATCAATTCGTTAAAACCATATTTTAAATTCATTAACAAATTAATTAACACAAGTCAACTTATAGGGCTCAACTTACCACGTTATAGTTCGTTAACTTATTACATTATGAAATTCATAACTAAAACTTTTATGAATGATTAATATAGTATTTAATATTTTGTACCTTAATTGCCAACATTTTTCATATACGGATACATACATAAATTTTCATACATTTCCCTTACATATTATAAGATTCATCCCCTTTTTTCCTATTTTAAGGTAAACAAGATGGTCAATTACTATAATTCTATTAAGAGTAAATTCACATAGGCCAAGTACATACATACTTATTATCGTTTCAATTCCATAGTAGCATATTTTCATAAATGAGCAATTATTCATGTTAATGTTTTTATGGGCATCTTTGTCCGAACTTGTTCTTGCTTCAAAGGTCTTTTACTCATAAGGCTTTCGGTTTGGTCAATATACTAAAACCCAGCTTCAGTTAAAAAAAAAATGGTTTGTTATGTGCCCTTAATCTTCTGAGCTTGAGATCGCCATTTGCCATTGATTGGCATGCTTGATCCCATCTAACCAATGAATTCTTATTAGCACCCTTAACGGACCCCACACAAAGTTCTTGTCTAGTTTTCTATCTCATCACATACATTTGACTTAAATTAAAGCAGATTGCATGACATAGTTGAGTATACACATCACCATCGATTTAGCCAAAGTAACTCTGCACATTAAAGAAAGCATTTTCGCATCCCACCAACCCAGTCTATTCCACAATAAAAAGTGGTACTCAAAGATATCACTTGTAACCTGGAAACCCAAAGTTTTATTTATATTTGCCTGAACCTATACAAGTATTTATGTCTTCTTATTGTTGTTTTTATTTTCAGAGAAATAATTACTTACATATGATATGGATATAAAATGTTTTACAAAATTGATATTATATGTTAACCCCAAAACCAACTCCACAAAAAAAAATACTAAGAGAATCAAAATATTATTGTAAAATGCTTTTGCCTTTCATAAAAAAAACAATTTAAACCAAAAATAAATATACAAATAGTAAGAATTTAACATAATACATCAAGTATTCAAATCATCAACTTTACCTTTCTCAATTAATGTTTTATTATTATTATTATTATTATTATTATTATATATTGCATAAAATTTATTTTTCCTCATGTCCGATATCTGCCATAATATAATAGTGAAAAATTTTAGATTCTATAATATTAGAGTTATGACATTTTTTAGACTCCACAAAAAAATTAAGAGTGTAAAAAGTATTATATTTCTTTATATAATCAATTTTAAAAATATTTTTACACACTATAATATATTTGTCAAATCTTGAATCGCTTGTGAAGTTTATAAAACTTGCCTAATGTATCAAATAATTTTAAAAAATAAATAAATACATATATAAGAAGCACATGATAATATATCAAATACTAACTCAATATAATATAGAATAAATTAACTCTATAAAAGTACTGTGAAAATGGTTTTATTGTCAATAATTGTTTTCGAAATATTATTGATAATATATATATTGAAGAAAATCTTATCTTTTTCTCGTAAGATAAAATTGAGCCTTTTTCCTAAACGGCTTATGTTAGAACAAATGAGGGAATCAAACACGTGTACAACTTTGACTCGGTACGAGAAAGAAAAATAAGAACGGAAAGTGCGATAAAAGATCAAAACTTTAATTTATTAAAGGACAAACAAATCATATTTAGCCACGTCATAATCCTAATATGTTATTTCTTTATTTCTTTGCGGTCCTTCCTTACCCTCCTTTGCCCCCAGCACACTCCAATGATTAAACTCATTGCTAAAAGGGCTAAAATCGTGAATCCATAAAATCTCCTGTTTTTTAACTGACAATAATAATAATTTATTTAAAAAAGTTCTTTAAAAAAAAGGGAAAAGAGAGCGCGAGAGAGAAAGCGTACGGCAATGGCGAGACTACAATTAGATTTGTTTTTTTCTTGGAATTGTTTCTTTTTTGCAGTTCTTTTATTCGTATAATACATTGCGAAGTTTTTATTTTCTCTTAATTAGTTTAGATCTGTTAGATTTGTATTTTCTTTCTGTCGATTCTTTATTTTTTTTATGAGAGCATGGAAAATTTTTAGCGTTATTATTGAAAAAAAAAAGGGGTAAAGACACTGGAGGCAGCGGTTCATCGATCTCTTCCTGAGAATTTTGTTGTGAGAATAACACAAATACATGAATCGATCGATAAACCTCTGCATCCAGCGCCTTAACTCTCTTTTATTTTATTTTTTTGAACTTTTTAAAAGTATTTTTTTCCATGAAGTTTTATGTTAGTTATTAACAAAATCTGTTTTTTGGTTGCAGAAATTCTTTTTTTTTTAAACTATAGATCTTGATATAATGAGTAAATTTTTATTTTCCATTACTTCTGTATATATTACCTTTTAGAGTGTTCTTTTTCTTTGTTTTTTTTTTTAAAGATTTTACTAAGACTAACTATTAATGGCGTAATGTTTGGTGGCTGCAGTGAAGCGGAAGGGGCTACGTTATCGTTTCCCAGTTGTCGACCCTACCTGGTTACTGATTATTTTTCAAATAAAAGTTGCAAATATTTAATCACTATTTTTCCCCTAAAATTTATGCTAAATTCATTATGCGTTGATTTTTTTTAATTGAATAGTGGATGAATAAATATAGCCAAACTTGGTATGAGATTGAAATCCATTGGCTGCCTTTTGATTTCCTCATTAATCGGTGATTTAGTTCCAAAACTAATTTTATTGCCTATTAACTTTTTATTTTTCTTACTCATTCGGAAATCGGTATTGTAGGTAAATTCTCTAGCAAATGTGAAAACCCGTCTTGGATTTATGAATTCGACGATCCGAGTTCGGGCAACATAAATTTTAAATTGGGTTGGGGACGTTCTTAGTGATTGTATGGTAGGGAAATTTGTCTAATAATGTTCTTGATCTTGTGTTAGTTTTTGTATATATATTTTTTACATTTGAAACACTTATAACCAAATTATTTTTGTTGGTTTGTTACCAGATTCAGAGTTACATATTATTTTTTATTTTCTTCTTGGATTTGTGTAAGTATCCATAATTGCTTTTGAGCTTGGTATTTATTGTTAAGGTTCTTAAGTAAGAAAGGGATCGATGGGGTTTCGCCTGGATGTTTTTCCATTTATGGTATATTTAATTGAATGTGGATTGTTTCGTTTGATTGTTCATTTTAGTTGCATTCATCATGGTTTTACAGATTAGCAATGTTTAGATCATGAGCTGGTGTGCGCTGTTTTGGTAGTTCATAATGTTGTAAAAATTCTGATGATAACTGAAAGTTTCTATGACATGAGATTCTCCCGGTGGTCCAAACTCCAAACGCCGGTAAGGCTTCCCTCCTAGGCTACAAATAGTTGAACATTCACCTACTTGTATTCAATGTGAGTTATGTGTCTCGTATAGATAATGTTGAACTTTTTTAAAAATTTCCATGTATTTTGGATATACGTATCTAGATACCCATCCAATTTAAACCAAAAGGGATAACATACCCTTTTTTCTTTTTTTTTTTGCAAATGTGTGTTTTGCAGTAGTGGAACTTTACCGGAGAGTAATAGGCAATTAATTTGCAGCCATTTGTGTCATTTTCCCTGAGCATGATGAAGTCAAAACCAAAAAAAGTTTGTTTCTTTGTAGAAAAAGTTATCCGATGAAATGAAGTTACTAAGTGGGGGGACACAACTTCGTCATTGCGGCGTGAAAGTGAGGGAAAACTACTGGTACAGCTAGCAAGTTGTAAAAGAATCTGCTGTTTTCATGTGAACAAATGGAATCTGGTATCAAAATCCTATCTATCAAGCCTATAATGGAAATCAAATCAAGTTAAATTCCTTCCTTGGGCTTCTAGTTTTACCAAGTACCAACCGAAAAGGGTGGGTCTTGTTACTCGGATTGTCATGTGTTAGATATGGGCATACGGCCGAAGTAAGTATTACTCTTTTTTTTTTTTTGGAGGGTTCTTAAGGCTTATATCTTCACACTGACATATTAGAAAAACGAAGTCTGGGTAACGTAAGTTATGGGAGCGTGGGTATGAGCTCCAAAAGAAAAGGAAAGAATTCCAGAGGGAACATATGCAAGGTGAGTATATTCTTTCATTGTTGTCTTATCTTATTCATTGTTAGGTTGTAATTTTTTTGCACCTGTTGTACTTGATATTCTAACGTCATTCCAATAGGAAAAAGAAAGGGAATCCCTTTTCATTTTGTCACTGAGATTTGATATGTGCTGTGTGATTTATTCATGGTTAGTTTAGGTGAAAAAAACTTTTAAAAAGTATTTTTAAAAAATTAATTAACGATTATCATTGTAATACAAAAATGTTTTTGTGAAGATGAAATGTTTATTTCATAGAAAATTTAAGGGAATTAAAAAATTAATTTCATTAAAAAGTATTTTTTTTAAAAGTTAATTTTTAACTTTTTGGCTGAGTTTAAATCTTGGTTCAGGTTGGTTCAAAAAGTTACTTGTTAACTATTATTATTATTATTATTATTATTATTATTATTATTATTATTTAGAAAGCATAATTTGGGTTGAAAAGAATGGTAAACAAAACATTAGTAAAATGTTGAAGTGTGCGGATATGGATATGGATATGGATATGGACATTGAGTTTCAAAACTTAAATTTATTGGTCAATTTTTAAGGTCGATTATATAAATAAATTATATTAAGCTTATATAACATGGCAAAAGGGCTCTCACTCGGCTCTTTTTTCTAGGTGCCATTTGTTGAAGTTCTGAGTTTGGGTATTTTTTATCACCAAGGCCTAATTTTAGGGCGCAATTATATAGCCACCATGTAAAAGAAAATTTGCAGAAATATGTAAAAATATAAAGTGACTTTGTTTTTCTAGAAATTACTGCTTACCATATAAATGATTTGAGTTTAAAGTAATATGTGCATATAAATATAAAAAATTATTTGATACAAATATGTTACATGTTTTCAGGTGTAATAATAAATTATTTTTTGATTTTTACATTTACAAATTTAGATACGAGAAACCGAACCACTAGAATTTAGTTTTTTTTTTACACAATAGTGAAGGTAGAAAGTGAGACAACACAGCTTAAATTTGTATACAATAGATATTTAAAAAGAATTTTAACTACCTTTCAAAACACACTAAAATTTAGTGTTAATATACAACCATTTTGTAGTTTTTAAATTTTATTCGTGGAATTAAAAGTCTTTACCATTATCAAAACAACAAATTTTACTGTTTTTTAAGATTATTTGGGTTTGGTTTGATTTCATCATTATCCGTTTTGAGTTATTGAATAAATTGGTTTTGTATATATAAAATTTAGTTCAAATGTTTCACGAGTTTAATCTGATTTTTTTTTAACATTTATGTTCGTTATTTTTAATTACTGTTAGAAAGGGTTTCGATTTCAATTACTGTTGGATTTTAAGCTTTAAATTACAAAATTTAATTATATGAGTTGCACTAGGTTTAATAGAGATGAGAATAATGAAAGGGTAGCAGGAATTTCAATATGGGTAATGATGGCTACGTTGTCGTGACTTGATAGGGACCTACCTCGCTATGAAAATGACTGCCTTGGCATTAGTTTTGTAACTATATATCATCTAATAGCTTCATTTTTAATAATAAAAAATTGCTTTTGTTTTATTCAAAAATTCTTTTATAACCATTGAGATTCCATATGGCTAGCAAAAAAAGAAAAGCATGGTCCTACCCACTTTTACCTTCACCCCTGCTGCCATCAACCTATTGAAATTAAAATCATTATACCATTAATATTAAAGTAAGGTAGTCATCACCCTTCTTATGGATGTATTGATTTTTTTATTAGTAATAATACATATTGATATTGGTATGTATTAATATATCACTTTAGGTCAATTATTTTTACAAATTGATTTTTTTAAAAAAAAATTGATATATGTATATAAAAATATGGAGTATGTCTCGCATTTCAGACAAAATAGGAAGTGGCATCTCGATGAGATAAAACTTGATGTCACGACAAGCAGCCAACGTCACAACGAGAAGAAAGTCTTTATCCCAATGACACTTTCTCGTCACGACGACATGAATCCACGTCATGATATAGCGACGTGTTCTTCAAGTTTTTCAGGTTTATTCTCTCAGTTAAACTCTGTTTTGGTTTCCTACTTAAACTCTGATTAACCTAAGAATATTCTAAACATAAAAGCTATGAATTCCAATCTATAAACAAACCTTAGGTACCCTAGGTTTAAAGAACAGAAAATAACACAATTGAGAGAGAATTCTGTGATTCAGTTTGAAAGGTTTTCTTTCGGGTTTTTGGGGTTTCAGATTTTCTTTGTTTTGACTCTTTCCATCTTGTAGTTTTCTCTTATTAGTGAAATCTCTTTTTTCCTGTGGTTTTATATTCTCTTCAGAGAAGTTTTTCCACGTAAAATATTGTGTGTTTGATCTTTTCAATTTATTTGTTATAATTCTTGTTCTTTGCTTACACGGGTTTATCCCCAACAAATTAGTATCAAAGCTTGGTTCGATTTTCGCATTCAACCCATTCAAAGATGGAAGCGACAAGATTCGACATTGGGAAGTTCGATAGAATCGCAAATTTTTGTTTGTGGCAAGTTCGTATGACAACAATACTGGTCCAGAACGATCTAAAAAAGGCCGTTACAAGGAAGAAACCCACGGATGCAGACAAGTTAAAATGTAGAGCTTGATGAAAAATCTCTATATGCAATTCAACTATGCCTTACCAATAATGTGTTACAGGAGGTATTGTTAGAGAAAATGGCATCCACACTATGGAGAAAACTAAAAGCCTTATACATGACGAAATCTCTGGCCAACAGGTTTGTGTTAAAACATCTCTACACGTTCATGATGGTCGAAGGTGAGTTCATTAGGCCTCACATAAGTGAGTTTATTACCCTTCTCAATGACCTAAAGAATCTCGATCTAAATATCAGTGAAGATGATCAAGCTATGTTGTTGTGTTTTTTGGCCCCTTCCTACAAAGCTTTCAAGGATACCCTGATTAATGGAAGAGACAATCTCTCGTTCGAGGGCATGAAGGGAAATCTACTAACCAACAAACTCGATAACGTGTTAGGCCCAAATAAAAAGTCAGACAGACAAGCCTCAATTCTAGTTGCAAGGGGTAGAAAATAATCCAGCAAGTTAAACCAAAGTAGGTCTAGGGCAAGATTAAAATTGAGGAACCGCGACAAACAATGTGGCTATTACAAGAAGATGAGGCACATTAAAGAAAAATGTTACATACTTCAGAATAAAAACAAGAGAGAAGTAGCAACCCGTTTTTAGTAGTGTCAGAAACAGTGATTTTGGGACCACAAATCCAATGTGTGAGCTCGTAAATATTATTTAGTTGATATTTACGAAGTTATTAAGTGTCGTATTAAGATTAGTCCGGTAATTTTAACGTATGGTTAGTTAAATAAGGAAATATGACTAAATCGTAAGAGCTGCAAAAGTCCATCACTATTAATTTTGTGTTGTAAAGTTAAATTAGATTAAAAACAAGGTCTAAAGTGACAAATGAACCACTATGATAGTTGGTGGACGATAGAAAGCTTATTAAGCTTAAGAAATTAAGAAATTATGTTTAAAATTAAAACATTAAAATAAGAAAAGATGATAAGAACATGGAAAGAAAGAGAATACTTTCTCATCTTCTTCTCCATTCAAAAACACCATTTTAGCTGGAGGAAGAAGTGGTTTTTAGAGCTTGAGCTTCAATTCTTCAACTTGGTGAGTTTTTCAAGCCCTTTTATTGTAATTTTTATGTTTTTGAAATCTTAAGAGCTTGATTTAGCTAACTTAGGGATTATTTCACGAAACTGTTAAAGTTTGTTAAATTTTTCATTGATGTTTTCTTGAAGCTTTTGTGACTATTTGGTTAGTTTTGAAGCTTAGATATGTTAATGGATTAGTTTGTAAAGTAAAAGCTGTTAGTTTTGAACTTATAGACCAAAATAAAATAAATTCAAAATGCGTATGATAATTATGAAAATTTGTGTTTTAATGGATTGTTCGGAGGTTGAAATTGAGATCGATTTCAAAATCGAAGCTCAAATGTGAAAGTTATAATAATTTCGATTTTAGGGACTAAATTGAAATAAATGCAAAACTTAGAGAATTATTGTATAGATGAAATTGAGCTAAGGCATGATTGTAATATGCTATTAAATTTTATTTGAAATAGTTAATTGAGTTAAATTATGCTTTAGATCAATAATTTCAAAAATTGGAGGACATGCATGGAAAAAAGGGAAAATTATCGATTAGTCCCTGTTAGCGAAATCGTTACAGTTTTGTTAGGTAAGTTCATATGGTATAATTAAATTAATAAAGTTAATATGTTATATTTGATTTGGTTATAATGATTGTTGGTGCAAATAAACTGTGGTAAAATGTGAGATAAATCCAAATGAAATTAGTAAATGTCTTGTATACGAGGTTATGGGTTATTGCCTGCATGTTCTAAGCTCCAACATGTGTTACAAACTCGAGATACATGTATAATAGGCCCTAGCTAGGCTATTTTTTGTGTAAGTTCAACCCTAACGGTGAATAGGCACTATTATCCGATTTGTGTAGGTTCAACTTTAATGGGTGAATAGACACTGTTATCCGATTCATGTAGGTTCAACCTTAACGAGTGACCAGACAATATGATTCATTAGTCATGTAGGTTTAACCCAAACAGGTAACCAGACACTATTACTTTCACCTATGTACAGAGTTCAATTATGAAGTACCATCAGGTAATATTGTGAATGAAATGTGATGGTATGTCATTTGATGTTGGCAAAGTAATGTATATGATTTGAATACAAGGTATAAGTTAGTTTGAAATGAAATTGTGAACAATTGAGGCTATATATGTGATTGAGCTCAAAACCTTATATATTAATGATGTTGTTTGAATCTTGATAGGTATATTTGTATTACATAGTGACTTTGTATATGATATGAAATTGAAGTAAGTAAATGTTTATATTATAACAACCCATTTTTCAGTGAAATTAGAACAGTGGTTTTAGGACCACAAATCCGATCTGAAAATAAAATTTATTTTTATTTTATTACTTGGTCCATAATATGTTAGAAATGTTATGTGAAAATTTTGATAAGAAAATTTTACCGATTATGTGTTTAATTACGGAAAGGACCAAATAGCATAAAATGCAAAAGTTGAATTCTAGTAGCTAAAAGGATTAAATAGCTATGGAATTCAAAACTTGAGGTCCTTATATGGTAAATAGACCATTAATAAAAAGTTAGTAGATATTTTTGGATGATTCATCCATGGAAAATTAGAAAAAGGCTAAGGACCAAATTGGAAATTAAAATTGTTAAAGATGATAAATTAATTAAAAAGAAATAAAAATCAATTATATCATCTTCTTCCCCAAAATATTTCATTTATATCATCTTCTTCCCCAAAATATTCCATGTAAACCCTAAGAGAGAGAGAAGAAACTTTCTTGGCTAATTTGGGTAAGTTTTCTTATCCCGTGTTAGTAATTTTGATATTTTTGACACCGGGATAGCTTAATCTATCTATTTGGGAGATCAATTTGAAGAGTCATAAAAGTATGGAAATTAGGTCATGAATGTATATGCTGAAAATTAGAAATTTATGGCAGAAAAAGAAATGTTGTTGATAGATAAACAACTTTTACAAAGTGTTTTTTTTTTGACGAAAACATGATTTAGGGACTAAAATGTAAAGTTGTGAATATTGATGAAAAATTCTAAAATTTATAGAAAATATATGCTGTAAATTCTATATTGAAATTTCAGTTAGGCTTGGAATAGGGAGTAAATTGCTTAAATTTCATTTTTCGAGCCTAGGGACAAAATGAGAATTTATGGAAAAGTTAGGGGCAAAATGGTAATTTTTTTGAGAATGTAAATTGAGTCCACTTGAATATAAAATGTGGTAAATTGATGTAAAATTTACTTGTATAGATCCGGATAGACCAAATTCGGAGCTAGAACGAGAAAAGAGGAAAATGTCGGATTATTAGATTTTACGTATATGAACATTGTCGAGGTAAGTTCGTGTAATTAAATTGTGTATATTTATATGATTGAATTGAATGTTGTGTTTGTGAATTATATAAATATTATATATATATATGACATTGAAAATATATCTGACAAAACCCGATCAATAATAATGCTGATAAATGATAAATGATAAATGATAAATGATAAAAATGTTACTTATATGCTTGAAATATGTTTAAATCCTAGTTGAATAAATGGAAAATCGACGGATATGTGATTTCTCGAAATGAATGAGGTCTTGCATTTGTTGCTGACGAGATTGAGCTCGGATAAGTAATCTTATTGACCTCATTACAGAAAGTATTTAGCCTAGACGGGTAATCCTGATATAAGTCCTCTCGAGCATATGTTATGGATTAGATTTAGCCCAGACGAGTAATCCAGATCAAGCTCCTTAGAGCATAAGTCATAAAAAGAATTTAGCCTAGACTGGTAATCCCGTTGTATACATGTGTGGCTCGAGAGTGTACACTCTGAAATAGTACCTTGTGGGTACCATTGAATATGAATTGACAAATCCTGATTTGTACACCTTGAGTGTACTACCTTTGTATCCATCAATATTTCAAATAAATTCAACGGGTGATAATCCGGACATGAGAAGATATGAATAATAAAATGAGTTATTACACGTATCTATCTAAAATACAAGAAAATGATGATACATGTTAAATGAATACATGTGGTGGAAAACATATGTGCATGGGAACTTGATTGTTGTTGAGCCCATATATGTTTTGATGTTATTATGGAATATATGACAAACAAGGGCAATGAGGATGTGTGTAGGGCTTGAGGTCAAATTGATTGAATATGCCTTACATAGTTACCTCAAAATAGAATGAATGGTAAGTTAAGTACTACGTTATACGAACTTACTAAGCATTTTATGCTTACTTACTTTTATTTCCCTGTTTTAGAGTAAATCGAAAGCTCGTTGGATTGGAAGCTTGGCGGAGATCACTCACACTATCCGTCGGCCCATGTCGGTAGAATATGGTAAAGTAATTATGGTTATAATGGCATGTAACGCCCCAATTTTCGGGAATTTTGTGAATGTTGGAAAAATTTCATGCTTTGATTTTGTCATTTGTGAGTGAAATTATGAAATAGGACCTATGTGAAAATGTTTGAAAATGCTATAGGCTAATTTGTAGTGGCCAAATAAATAGTAGTGCAAAATAGGAGGATTTGCATGTCAAACCTCCCATTTTACATGAAGTGGCCAGCCATCATGTTGTTGTAGACAATATGAGCACTTGATATCCATAATTCATGGTACAAATTGATAATGGGTTAGGTAAATGTTCCATGATAATGGATTAGGTAAATATTCCATGATAATGGGTTAGGTAAATGTTCCATGATAATGGTTTAGGTAAATGTTCCATGATGGGCATTTCATGTCTTTTGTATTAAAGAATTAAATGGATGAAATATGAAATTTTATTAAAAGAAAAAGGGGTGAAAAGAACAAAGTTTTGTCCATCTTTGTTCATCATAGCCGAAAGTTAAAGAAGAGAAAGGAGAGGAGAAAGCTCTTGAATGTTCGGTCACTTAGGGAAGAAAATTGAAGGTAAGTTCATGGTAGTTTGCTTCTATCTTGATGTTCATGAGTTCTTCTTGATTCTACCTTAACTCTTGAAGCATATTTTGGTTTTTAGTTGTGTTGTGAGCATTTAGTCATGAATTAAAATGAAGGAAATGGTTGTTGTTTCATGTTCTTTTGATGAAAAATGGAAGATAGATGAAGTTGAGCCAAACAAATGAGCATGCATGTGCCTTAGATGCTAAGGGGAAAAATCGGCTAATATGTTATGCTTTAAAATGATGAAATGGAGATTATACTTAAGTAAAATCATAGATATGTGATGATTGATTGGTGATATACATGTTTAAAAAAAAACATGCATGCAAGTTATGTGTGAAAGAGTGATTTGGTAATAAATCTGCTTGGGATAGCAGCAGTAATGTGACTTTGGAAAATCACCATAAATTGTGGGAGATGAGTTAGAAGCTGCATAAATTATGTAATTAAAGATTAATGAGTCTAGTTTCAAATCGAATAAACGAGAACATATTTTGAATTCTATACAATGAGAAATTTGATTCGTAATGAGGAGTGGTCAGATTAGTCAAATAGTGAAACATCCGAAACTTTGAGAAAAATCTGGTATTGATTGGCCAAACCAAAAATTCTAAAAATTTTATGGATATAAGATATATGAGTCTATTTTCAGGGAAAATTAATGGAACTTGATTTTGAGTTTCGTAGCTCCAGCTATAAATGATTTAGTGACTGTTGCTCAGGAAGACAGCTTGCAGTGAAATTATGATTATGTGGTAAACATTGACAAAAATTTGTTAATGAGTTGCTTATTGATTTCTTATAAGCTTACTATGATCTGTAGGTGTGGTTGGCCAAATATTGTAAGGGGTTAATACGTAGTTTGTATTTGAATAGTTAGATTAACGTGTTAGTAATCCAATTGTAGGCGGTTCGTGCGTGGATCTCGTTAGCATATCGTCGCAAACAGGTGTGTAACTAACACCCTCTTTCTTAGTCTAGATCAGCAAAAGTCGAAAATCTGAAATGCCGAAAACTGGTATTTTGTAGATTTGCGAGTGTGCGAATGCTCGTGAGGTAAATCGATTAATGTTTTTGGTAAGCTGCAAAATTTGGACTGAAAGTGCATGATTTTTGTGCCCTCAATATTTTTGGGCTTAATGGGCCAAAATTGGAATGATAGGCCAACGGGCCCAATTCGGTAAGAACCCTCGGTACGTGATTCTGTTAGTACGTGAAAAGTAGGAATATGCATGAAAAACCCTAAAATAGATAAATTACTGAAATACCTTTAAAAGTAGAAAATTTTCAGTTTTACCCCTAGTAGATAAATTACCGAAATACTCTTAGGGTTAAATTGACCTAAATGCATGTTTGACTGTTGTTATTTACTGCATGCCATGTTGTTATTATCTGATGCATGGGATTGGGATATTGACGGAGGAAGTACTGAAAGTGGCTTGTCCACGTACTAGAGGATTTGCCTCAATTTACTGTTAACTGAGCAGCAAGGCTGCAACTGTGGAGTGTTGGGCTGGGTGGGTTGAGCTATTCCCCACATGGAGTGTAGGGCTGGTACGGGTGGAGTGTAGTGGTTGGTGGGTTGAGTAGTCTCCCCAGATGGGCTTGCATATGTTATTGATGTTGCATGTATTTTGAAATGAGCCTACGGGCCATACTGTTATCTGAATAAGGGGCTAAGGCCCAGTTTATTGTAATCTGAAAAGGGCTCTGGTCCAGTACCACTGTTACCTAAATGGGCTTAGGCCCAATAGGTTTGAGCTGACTTGGGCTTTGAATGGGTTTTCCTTACACACTGAGTTTTCTCAAACTCACCCTTTTATTTTCATCCACGCAGGAAATCCCCAACCATAGTGGGCTTGGAGCTGTAAGGGAATTCGGAGTGGCCACCCGTTCTGAAAGTTTGGTTTTCTTCTGGTGAACTGGACATCCTATTATTTACGTTGAGGTTTGGGTTTTAAATGTAATAAGGCCGCTTAATTATTTTTGATGGTTTTAATATGTATTACTAAGATAGGTATTACTTATTTTAACTGTTGAAATTGGATAGCTTTAGGGCGCGTTGTCAAAAAAAAACAACAATTGATTTCAAAATAACACGACAACAAGCAAAGCTTCCGCAATGAAAGTATTTTCCAAAGTTAATCACTTTTCCTAAAAATGACTTAATCAAATCGGTTTCCTAAAAATATCCATAACGTTAAGGTGTGGCAATGGCGGTATGCATGTCTAGGATTGGATTCGAAGGGAGCTTGGTACTTAAGCAGTCCGATGGGCTCACCACCTCTTTTCCGGTTTCTTACCTGGTGCACAGCTTCCATTCACTCTAACCTATAATTAAATTATCTTTTAAAACACTAAGTAAGTTTTTCTGGATCAACAATATAAAATGTTTTGAAAGCTTTGATGTGGCATGTCGGATCCGGTCATAACGTCTGGGCTGGGTTTGGGGTGCTATATTTAGTGGTATCAGAGCCTAGGTTGCAACAACTTGGCTGTGGAATGGGTTTACAAAAACAAAGATTTAAAAAAAATTTATAAAGATTGCGAAAAACGCGATTTTCAAAATTTAGATCTTTAGAAGGTGGCATTCCGAATCTCTGGCTCAAGTCTGTAAGTATTCTGAATTTTTCTGAATATTTTCCTGAATTATCTGTCTGTACTGAAACCCTACTAGGACACTCTAGATAGGATGATACTGAAATCATAGGAAAATTTGATAAGAGACTGAAACTGTAGCTAGACTCCGATTCTGTGAAAACAAACTCTGAATTACTGTCTGATTCATTAAACATCCATAATAAACACTGGAATATTGAATTAATGCATAAAAATTCGTAATCGGATAATATGATATGATTACAAGAGCCGCTCGTGGAAGAGGCCGTGGATGAGGTCGAGGTAGTACTCAAGTTGAATCTTCGTCTTCTGAACACATATCCGCTGAAGTAGCACGACCACCACCGGTGGATGAGAATGGGCCATATGATCGGGCTGCGAAGGATGATGCCCTATCACAGGCAATGCTTCGTGTTCTGGAAAAGGTTGCCGGGGCAAGTACGGGCAATGGAGTTCGGGGATCTATTTCTGAACGACTTTGGGCTAACGGAGCGGAGATCTTTAGGGGCGTGTCTGGTATCGCCTCGAATGTGGCAGAATATTGATTGGAGGCCACAGAATGGATTATGGACAACTTGGACTGCTCTGAGGAGATTGTGAGTGGGGTATCTGTACTAAGTCCTTTGGGTCACTCGGTTAGGGTAGACAAACTGTATAGGAATGTACCCTTAGAAACTCAAGGTAGGATTTTCCCTGGAGATCTGATGGAGTTACCGTTCGGAGAGTTTGATCTCATTTTGGGAATGGACTGGCTTGTTAAGCATAAAGCGACCTTGGATTGTGCTGCTAAACGAATGGTGTTAAGGACCACAAAGGATGAGGAGGTTATGGTGATAGGTGAGCGAAGGGATTATTTGTCCAATGTGGTGTCGGCATTAAGAGCCGAGAAGTGGATTCGGAAAGGTTGTGAGGCCTATTTGGCATTTGTAAGTCAGTCGGAAGAGGAGGGACTGACAGTGGATAAGGTTAGGACTGTAAAGGAGTTCCAAGATGTTTTTCCGGAGGAGCTTCCAGGATTGCCTCCGAACCGAGAAGTGGAGTTTGGAATCGACTTATTGCCTGGAACGACACCAGTGTCTATCGCACTGTATAAAATGACACCGAAGGAGTTGGTGGAGCTAAAGGCACAAATTCAAGAGTTGTTGGATAGGGGCTTCATTAGGCCAAGCGTGTCTCCATGGGGAGCACCGGTGCTATTCGTGAAAAAGAAGGATGGTACGATGCGGATGTGCATTGATTATCGCCAGTTGAACAAACTGACGATTAAGAATAAGTATCCACTGCCAATAATTGATGATCTGTTCGACCAGCTTAGAGGAGCTTCTGTATTTTCCAAGATCGACCTTCGATATGGACATCATCAGTTAAGGGTCAAGGAGGCAGATATCCATAAGACAGCATTTAGGACTCGGTATGGTCATTACCAGTTTCTGGATATGCCATTTGGACTGACGAACGCTCCTGCAGCGTTTATGGATCTGATGAATCGTGTGTTCCAACAATTTTTAGATCAGTTCTGTGACAGCCCTAAATTGACCCTAGTCGGAAAGCGGTTTCGGGACCGCTAAACCGAATCACCGAAGTATTTGAATATAATATTTATTGTCTAAAATATGTGGATATGAATGTGTGAGAGTTTTAAGCTTTGATTTAGTCGATTGCATGTGAATTTAGTTAATAGGACTTAGGTGTGACACTTTTGAAATGTGATATGTTAATCTATAAGGATCTAATAGTGCATGATGTCAAAAAAGTGTACTTGCATGTCAAATTAGCCAAATCTTGGATAGTGGCCGGCCATGGTATGGGCTATTAATGGTAATATGTATTTTTCTATTAACATTTTTTTTAGTTACAAAATAAAATAATGAATTAAGAATAATAAAACATGAGGTGAGCGGGAGGAGAAACCAAAGTTGTTTCATCCTTGCTCCTCCATTGCCGTGACTTGAGGGAAGAAGAAGAAAAGAATTCTCTTGCTTCATGTTCGGTTGTTTGATGATTAGGAAGAGGTAAGTTTGATGTTATTCCATGAAATTCATGCATATTTTTAGTTGTTAGTTTGAATTCTACCTAGCCCATGGTTTAAATCTTTGCTATTTGATGGAGATGATACTCGGCCATGGATGTTGTCCTTCTTGGTTGGTGTTTGATGTTGTGTTGATGAGGTATGAAGATGATAGAGTTTGAGTGCTTAACAAAAAGGATTGGATGTGAGTGTGTGTGAGAATTTGAAAAGGATGGGTCTTAGCAACTTCATGAAGTGTTCGAACATTGGTGCTAAAATGTTGTATTGTGTTTAAACTTAGAATTTTTAGTTATATGGTTAGTATAGGTATGGATAACCGAATATGATAGCATGAATAGATGAAGAGTTTTGTAATTATAAAAAAAGGGTTAATTGATATGTGGTAAATCTTAAGTGTTAAATGAAATGGAAATGATATCATATTGGAATATGTATACTCGACCACATGAATGAATACATAGATTGGTGTTGCATGTATTCGGCTATAGGTAAGCATATTGATGATTCTATCTTGACTTAGATAATCGGCTAAAGGAGAATATTAGCTAATATGTTGAATTTGATTCATGATTTCATATATATGACTCTAATGTCTAATATGTATATGGGCTAAGTACCTTGAATTTCTCTTGATGTTCCAGATGATTAAATCAATTTATTTGTTAAATTAAGCTCAAGAGCAAAGGGAACTAAATCTGATAAAGGAAAGGAAAAAGTAATTGAATAGCCGTTGAAGTCGTTCGACAACATCCGAGGTAAGTCTTCGAGTAATGGAACTTAGTTTATGATTTGTTTAAGTCATGACACATAAGCATAACAAATAAACGGTGATATAATGATTCTACTTGAGTTATATATTGAGGTAATTAGTTTATACTTATGACGGGCAGCCGAATGTGTATAGAGATCATGTTATGAAGTAAATCAAAATCATGCCCTTTGTATGTGGCTATTGAGCCGAAAATGGTAATGGTTGATAAGTGTCTTGTGTTTGAGTCCTAGTAATGAAAATGAAATATAGATGTGTTATGATTTATTGATATATGTGCATGATAATTCGACTAATAACCGGACTAAGATCCGAAGGCATTTGTGCTAGTGATTATATCCGAGCTAAGTCCCGAAGGCATTTGTGCTAGTGATTATATCCGGGCTAAGTCCCGAAGGCATTTGTGCTAGTGACTATATCCGGGCTAAGTCCCAAAGGCATTTGTGCTAGTGACTATGTCCGGGCTAAGTCCCGAAGGCATTCGTACGAGTTGCTATATCCGGCTAAATTCCGAAGGTACTTGGGTTTGGAAATGAGCGATCTTGCTGTAATAATTTCAATTAATACGCTCATAAAATCCAAATGATAAGGTATGTTTTGTATATGCATCGGAAAAGTTGATTCCTTTTTAATAGTATTCCCTCAATTGATTAACGATCTTCCGACCTTTAGATAGATTTGATTCCCTGTGTATGAATATAATGGATGAAGCGTGAAGTAAGTATGATTTTGAGAATATGCATATATGCAATTATTCATTTGGTCATATGAACGCTATACTTTAGTCGTAAATAATTTCATTACGCAAAACTTACTAAGGATTAAATGCTTATTCTGTTTCTTTAATTATCTGTTTTATAGATTTTGTTCGTCAGCTATCGGACTCGGGATTGTCAAAGTCGAAGTCGTCCACACTATCTAAGCCCTTTTGGTACTCTTTTAGTTGAACTTCGATAGTGGCATGTATAGGACTGACCTTTGTTGTTAATTAAGTACCTTTTGGTAATGTATACATTCGGATAGCCATGCGAAAATGTCTTATATATTTTGAGCATAGCATTATAATCATTTTGTATATATGGTTATTGAGTGGTATGGAAATGCTTGGTAATGACTAGCCATTGGAATGGTTAATCATGATCATATTCGGTGCTATGTATGTCAAGTGGCTAGTTGAATCATGGAAACTATGAAATAGGTGAGATTTACCTTAAAGTAGATGCTGACAGCAGCAGTGATGTGAGTTTGAAAAATCACTAAAAATAGTATAAATGTAATTAAATAATGAATAAATTATGTAATCGAATATTGATGAGTCTATTTTCATATGAAAGAAACAAAACGACCATATGAGCCGTATTTTATGAGATGATTAAGTTTTCGTGAAACAAGGCTAGAGTGATTTCTGGATCCCCTGTTCTGACTTTGGAAATTCACCATAAATTAACCAGAGATAATTAGAAGTCAGGCTTTATATGTACAGATTCCTTTTTGAGTCTAGTTTCATTAGAAAGAAACAGGATAAGTATTGAAGCCTTGTACAGTGAGATATCTAAGTTGTAATGCATGAAGGTCAGCGCAGTCGAACCCTGAAGTAGGGGAGACTTTAACTAATAAACTGTACTAATTGGCCTGACCAAAAATTCTAGAAAAAAATTTTTAGATGGATATATGAGTCTAGTTTCAGGAAAAATTTACGGAATCAGTTTTCAAGTTTTGAAACTCGAGATATGATTTTTAAAGTGACTGTGATGCAGTTAATCAGCTTGTCTGGAAATTTTAAAATGAACTGTGTAAATAAAGGAATTAAGTCTGTTAACACCTCGTGTTCGACTCCGGAAACGGTCTCGGGTACGGGGCGTTACAATTTTATTGGTATCAGAGCTACGGTTTAGTCGATTCTAGGACTACCGTAATACGTCCGGGTCTATCTATACATGCCATTATGTGTTTATTTGATAGTGTGGAGATTTCTGACAGTTAAAAATGTGTTTATTTATAGTAATAGATCCCGATCCCAACCGAGCGGTAGCTGATGATCTTGAGAGTGTAGCGCTTGCTCCCGCACAAGGGACAACGCCGGGGGACTCTCAACCTATTGCTAGTAATCAGAATGATGAAGCTAGACAGGCTTTTTATAGCGTGATGAATGATTGGTTCAATCAGTATATTCGAACTAATACGGCTGTTCCACAACCTCCATTCCCGACTAATACAGCCCCCACACCTGCGATACCTCCGGTAACTGACCAGATAAGGTTAAATAAGCCCCTAGTTGACAGAATTCGAAAACACAGGGCTACTGAATTTAAAGCTACAGATAGCGACGATGCCGAGCAAGCTGAATTTTGGTTGGACAACACTATTCGGGTACTTGATGAACTATCTTGCACACCCGATGAATGCCTAAAGTGTACGATCTCCTTTCTACGTGATTCCGCCTACTATTGGTGGAATACGTTGATTTCTGTTGTGTCCAGGGAGCAAGTAACTTGGGAGTTTTTCCAAACCGAGTTTTGAAAAAAGTATATCAGCCAGAGATTCATTGATCAAAAACAGAAAGAATTTCTTGAACTTAAACAAGGTTCCATGTCGGTTACTGACTATGAACGAAAGTTTGTAAGGCTTAGCCGGTACGCGCGAGAATGCATTTCTTC
The DNA here is from genome assembly GCF_007990345.1 of Gossypium hirsutum. Lineage (NCBI taxonomy): Eukaryota > Viridiplantae > Streptophyta > Magnoliopsida > Malvales > Malvaceae > Gossypium > Gossypium hirsutum. The sequence continues at coordinate 23,053,258 of NC_053426.1, read as the reverse complement.
AGAAGCTGTGATGTGCAAACGTTTTGAAGATGGACTGAACGATGATATAAAGTTGTATGTTGGCATTTTAGAAATCAGAGAATTTGTGGTACTTGTCGAGCGAGCTTGCAAAGCCGAAGAGCTCAGTAAGGAGAAAAGAAAAGCTGATATGGGAGCAAAGGAGTTTCGTAAGAGATGTTCGGGAAAGCCCTTTCAACAGTCATCGAAGAAATTTAGAGATGATTTAGGCTGATCTAAAGACACTTCGGGCTTTTCTAGACGAGATCGTGATCGACCCCCTGTGAGTACACGAGTCACTTCGGTTGCCAATGTTGGAAATGATCGTCGAGACAGAACAAAGTGCCAGTATTGTGGTATATGGCATTCGGGGAGTTGTAGATTCCATGACCGCTCCTGTTATAAGTGCGGATCAGCTGACCACTTTATTAAGGATTGCCCGAGACTGTCTGAACAAAATGTAAATCAGAGTGGGAAACCAGGTGCTACTACTGCTCGGGGTAGACCATCTAGAAATACGGGGAATGCTATTGGTGGTCAGAGAGGATCTAGAGATGCTACAACCAGATCTGAGGCTCGTGCTCCTGCTAGAGCTTATGCTATACGCGCACGCGAGGATGCTTCCTCGCCAGATGTTATTACCGGTACTTTCACTCTCTTTGATACTAATGTGATTGCTTTGATTGACCCTGGTTCTACTCATTCATATGTATGTGAGACCTTAGCATCCAGTAAGACTTTACTTGTTGAGTCTACTGAGTTCGTAATTCGAGTGTCGAATCCCTTGGGTCGTTATGTGCTTGTCGATAAGGTGTGTAAGAAATGCCCCCTAGTAATCAGAGGTTCCTGCTTTCCGGCCGATTTGATGCTTTTATCATTTGATGAATTTGATGTTATTCTCGGTTTGGATTGGTTGACCATACATGATGCAATTGTGAATTACAAAAGTAAGACTATTGATTTGAGGTGTGCAAATAATGAGATAATCCGAGTTGAGTCTACTGTTTTGAATGGATTGCCAACAATAATATCCTCGACGTTAGCTCAAAAATATGTGAGAAAGGGGTGTGAAGCGTACCTTGCATACGTACTTGATAATAAAGAGTCAGAAAAGAAACTTGAATCGGTACCAGTGGTTTGTGAATATCCGGATGTTTTTCCCGAAGAATTACCGGGGTTACCACATGTTCGGGAAGTAGAGTTTGGCATCAAACTTGTACCTGGGACTACACCGATTTTGATAGCTCCGTATCGTATGGCACCAACGGAATTAAAGGAATTGAAAGCTCAGTTGCAAGAGTTGATGGATAGAGGTTTCGCTCGACCGAGTTTCTCACCTTAGGGTGCACCAGTATTGTTTGTGAAAAAGAAGGATGGAACCATGAGGTTGTGCATCGACTATCGTCAGCTGAATAAAGTGACAATAAAGAATAAATATCCGTTACCGCGTATTGATGATTTGTTTGATCAACTAAAGGGAGCCTCAGTGTTTTCAAAGATAGATTTGAGATCGGGTTATTATCAGTTGTGAGTTCGAGACTCAGATATACCCAAAACTGCTTTCAGAACGAGATACGGTCACTACGAGTTTTTAGTGATGCCGTTTGGGCTCACTAATGCCCCAGCAGTATTTATGGATTTGATGAATCGGATCTTCAGACCGTATTTGGATCGATTTGTAGTCGTGTTTATCGATGATATCTTGGTCTATTCGAGAAATGAAACCGATCATGCTGAACACCTGGGATTAGTGTTGTAGATTTTACGGGATAAGCAGTTATATGCTAAGTTCAATAAGTGTGAGTTCTGGTTAAGAGAGGTTAGCTTTTTGGGTCATGTGGTATCTGCATCGGGTATTCGAGTTAATCCGAGCAAAATTTCGGCCATACTTAACTGGAAGCCTCCGAGAAATATTACTAAAGTTCGGAGCTTTTTTGGACTTGCCGGTTACTACAGACGCTTTGTAAAGGGTTTCTCGATGATAGCCACACCAATAACGAAACTACTTCAGAAAGATGTTAAGTTTGAATGGACAGAAAAGTGTCAGGAAAGTTTCGATCAACTGAAAACTTATTTAACTGAAACTCCAGTACTAGTGCAGCCTGAATCAGGCAAGGAGTTTGTCATTTACAGTGATGCATCCTTACTTGGGTTGGGTTGTGTATTGATGCAAGAAGGTCGAGTTGTAGCTTATGCGTCGAGACAATTGAAGCCACATGAGAAAAATTATCCAACCCATGATCTCGAACTAGCTACCATCGTATTCGCTTTGAAAACATGGCGACATTACTTATTTGGTGAGAAGTGCCATGTATATTCGGATCAAAAAGTCTCAAATATTTGATGACTCAAAGAGACTTGAATCTGCGACAAAGACGTTGGCTTGAGTTATTAAAAGATTATGAGCTTGTCATTGACTATCACCCGGGAAAGGCTAATGTGGTTGCGGATGCTTTAAGTCATAAATCACTGTTTGCTTTACGAGCGATGAATGTACACTTGTCTGTTCTATCCGACAATGTGTTAGTAGCTGAATTAAAGGTCAAACCCTTGTTGATTCATCAAATTCGTGAAGCTCAGAAAGTCGATGATGAATTGGTTGCAAAACGGGCTGAATGTGTTTCGAACGTGGAATCAGAGTTTCAAATTGACGATGACGATTGTTTGAGGTTCAGAAGTCGTTTGTGTGTCCCAAGAAATTCAGAACTTATTTCGATGATTCTGAACGAAGCTCACTGTAGCCGAATGTCAATTCACCCGGGGAGTACGAAATTCACCTTGCTGAATTGTATGTTTCTCAGATTGTGAGATTACACGGGGTACCTATTTCTATTGTGTCAGATAGAGATCCGAGATTCACCTTGCGATTTTGGAAGAAATTGCAAGAAGCTTTGGGTACCAAGTTGCATTTTAGCACCGCTTTTCATCCACAGACCGATGGTCAATCCGAGCGGATAATTCAGATACTCGAGGATATGTTGAGATGTTGCATCCTTGAGTTTAGTGGTTCATTGGAGCGGTATTTACCTTTGATTGAATTCGCTTACAACAATAGTTTTCAATCAAGTATTAAGATGGCACCTTACGAGGCTTTGTACGGTCGTAAATGCCGTACACCATTGTTTTGGACCGAGCTCAGTGAAAGTAAAATTTTCAGAGTTGATTTGATTAAAGATGCTGAGGAGAAAGTAAAAATAATTCGTGAAAGTCTGAAGGCAGCATCAGATCGTCAAAAGTCGTACGCGGATTTAAAACGAAGAGATATTGAGTATCAGGTGGGAGACAAAGTGTTTCTTAAAGTTTCACCTTGGAAAAAGATACTCAGATTTGGCCGTAAGGGCAAACTGAGTCCGAGGTTCATAGGGCCGTATGAAATATCCGAACGAGTTGGTCCTGTGGCATATAGATTGATTTTACCCCCTGATCTCGAAAAGATTCACAACGTTTTTCATGTTTCGATGCTTTGACGTTACAGATCCGATCCTTCGCACGTAATAAATCCCTCCGAGGTCGAAATTCAAGCCGATATGAGTTATGAAGAAGAACTGATTCGTATCCTAGCCCATGAAGTGAAAGAGTTGCGAAACAAAAGGGTTCCATTAGTAAAGGTGTTATGGCTCAAACACGGGGTCGAAGAAGCTACTTGGGAAACCGAGAACTCTATGAAAGAACGATACCCAAACCTATTTACCGGTAAGATTTTCGGGGACGAAAATTTCTTAAGTGGGGGAGAGTTGTGACAGCCCTAAATTGACCCTAGTCGAAAAGCGGTTTCGAGACCGCTAAACCAAATCACCGAAGTATTTGAATATAATATTTATTGTCTAAAATATGTGGATATGAATGTGTGAAAGTTTTAAGCTTCGATTTAGTCGATTGCATGTGAATTTAGTTAATAGGACTTAGGTGTGACACTTTTGAAATGTGATAGGTTAATCTATAAGGATCTAATAGTGCATGATGTCAAAAAAAGTGTACTTGCATGTTAAATAAGCCAAATCTTGGATAGTGGCCGGCCATGGTATGGGCTATTAATGGTAATATGTATTTTTCTATTAACATTTTTTTTAGTTACAAAATAAAATAATGAATTAAGAATAATAAAACATGAGGTGAGTGGGAGGAGAAACCAAAGTTGTTTCATCCTTGCTCCTCCATTGCCGTGACTTAAGGGAGGAAGAAGAAAAGAATTCTCTTACTTCATGTTCAGTTGGTTGATGATTAGGAAGAGGTAAGTTTGATGTTATTCCATGAAATTCATGCATATTTTTAGTTGTTAGTTTGAATTCTACCTAGCCCATGGTTTAAATCTTTGCTATTTGATGGAGATGATACTCGGCCATGGATGTTGTCCTTCGTGGTTGGTGTTTGATGTTGTGTTGATGAGGTATGAAGATGATAGAGTTTGAGTGTTTAACAAAAAGGATTGGATGTGAGTGTGTGTGAGAATTTGAAAAGGATGGGTCTTAGCAACTTCATGAAGTGTTCGGCCATGGTGCTAAAATGTTGTATTGTGTTTAAACTTAGAATTTTTAGTTATATGGTTAGTATAGGTATTGATAACCGAATATGATAGCATGAATAGATGAAGAGTTTTGTAATTATAAAAAAAAAATGGGTTAATTGATATGTGGTAAATGTTAAGTGTTAAATGAAATGGAAATGATATCATATTGGAATATGTATATGGGCTAAGTACCTTGAATTTCTCTTGATGTTCAAGATGATTAAATCAATTTATTTGTTAAATTAAGCTCAAGAGCAAAGGGGAACTAAATCCGATAAAGGAAAGGAAAAAGTAATTGAATAGCCGTTGAAGTCGTTCGACAACATCCGAGGTAAGTCTTCGAGTAATGGACTTAGTTTATGATTTGTTTAAGTCATGACACATAAGCATAACAAATAAACGGTGATATAATGATTCTACTTGAGTTATATATTGAGGTAATTAGTTTATACTTATGACGGGCAGCCGAATGTGTATAGAGATCATGTTATGAAGTAAATCAAAATCATGCCCTTTGTATGTGGCTATTGAGCCGAAAATGGTAATGGTTGATAAGTGTCTTGTGTTTGAGTCCTAGTAATGAAAATGAAATATGGATGTGTTATGATTTATTGATATATGTGCATGATAATTCGAATAATAACCGGACTAAGATCCGAAGGCATTTGTGCTAGTGATTATATCCGGGCTAAGTCCCGAAGGCATTTGTGCTAGTGATTATATCCGGGCTAAGTCCCGAAGGCATTTGTGCTAGTGACTATATCCGGGCTAAGTCCCAAAGGCATTTGTGCTAGTGACTATGTCCGGGCTAAGTCCCGAAGGCATTCGTACGAGTTGCTATATCCGGCTAAATTCCGAAGGTACTTGGGTTTGGAAATGAGCGATCTTGCTGTAATAATTTCAATTAATACGCTCATAAAATCCAAACGATAAGGTATGTTTCGTATATGCATCGGAAAAGTTGATTCCTTTTTAATAGTATTCCCTCAATTGATTAACAATCTTCCGACCTTTAGATAGGTTTGATTCCCTGTGTATGAATATAATGGATGAAGCGTGAAGTAAGTATGATTTTGAGAATATGCATATATGCAATTATTCATTTGGTCATATGAACGCTATACTTTAGTCGTAAATAATTTCATTACACAAAACTTACTAAGCATTAAATGCTTATTCTGTTTCTTTAATTATCTGTTTTATAGATTTTGTTCGTCAGCTATCGGACTCGGGATTGTCAAAGTCGAAGTCGTCCACACTATCTAAGCCCTTTTGGTACTCTTTTAGTTGAACTTCGATAGTGGCATGTATAGGACTGACCTTTGTTGTTAATTAAGTACCTTTTGGTAATGTATACATTCGGATAGCCATGCGAAAATGGCTTATATATTTGTATATATGGTTATTGAGTGGTATGGAAATGCTTGGTAATGACTAGCCATTGGAATGGTTAATCATGATCATATTTGGTGCTATGTATGTCAAGTGGCTAGTTGAATCATGGAAACTATGAAATAGGTGAGATTTACCTTAAAGTAGATGCTGACAGCAGCAGTGATGTGAGTTTGAAAAATCAATAAAAATAGTAGAAATGTAATTAAATAATGAATAAATTATGTAATCGAATCTTGATGAGTCTATTTTCATATGAAAGAAACGAATCGACCATATGAGCCGTATTTTATGAGATGTTTAAGTTTTCGTGAAACAGGCCCAGAGCAATTTCTGGATCCCCTGTTCTGACTTTGGAAATTCACCATAAATTAACCGGAGATAATTAAAAGTCCTGATTTATATGTACAGATTCTTTTTTGAGTCTAGTTTCTTTAGAAAGAAATAGAATAAGTATTGATGCCCTGTACAGGGAGATATCTAAGTTGTAATGCATGAAGGTCAGAGCAGTCAAACCCTAAAACAGGGGAGACTTTAACTAATAAACTGTACTAATTGGGCCGACCAAAAATTTTAGAAAAAAATTTGTAAATGGATATATGAGTCTCATTTCAGGGAAAATTTACAGAATTAGTTTTCGAGTTTTGGATCTCGAGATATGATTTTTAAAGTGACTATGATGCAGTTAACCAGCTTGTCTGGAAATTTTAAAATGAACTGTGTAAATATAGGAATTAAGTCTGTTAACACCTCGTGTTCGACTCCGGCAACGGTCTCGGGTACGGGGCGTTACAAGTTCGTAGGCGTCTTTATTGATGATATCCTGGTATATTCTAAAACTGAAGCGAAACATGATGAGCATCTCCGTATAGTGTTGCGAGTGTTAAGAGAGAAGGAACTCTTCGCGAAGTTCAGCAAGTGTGAATTTTGGTTGAGGGAGGTAACCTTCTTAGGACATGTGGTCTCTGCCGAAGGGATTAAGGTGGACCCTCGAAAGATTGAAGCAATTTTGGAGTGGAAATCACCTAGGACGGTGTCAGAAGTTCGAAGTGTCCTAGGGTTGGCAGGATACTACAGAAGGTTTGTGGAAGGTTTTTCTATGATGGTAGCACCTCTAACAAAACTCATAAGGAAAGGAGTACCGTTTGTATGGACTGAGAAGCAGGAGGAAGCTTTTGAGAAGTTGAAGAAAGTTCTGACTGAAGCACCTGTGTTGATTCAGCCAGAGTCTGGGAAGGATTTTAGTGTGTACAGTGACGCATCACACGTGGGTTTGGGCTGCGTGTTAATGCAAGAGGGTAAGGTGGTTGCATATGCATCACGACAGCTTAAGCCTCATGAGGGGAACTATCCGACTCATGATTTAGAGTTGGCAGCAGTGATATTTGCACTTAAGATTTGGAGACATTACTTGTTTGGAGAAAGGTGTATTATATACACTGACCATAAGAGTCTTAAGTATTTGTTGAATCAGAAGGAGCTGAACCTTAGTCAATGGAGATGGATTGAATTACTTAAGGATTATGACTATTCGATCGAGTATCACCCAGGCAAGGCTAATGTGGTAGCCGATGCTTTAAGTCGTAGAACTGTATCTGATCTGAGAGCAATGTTTGCTCGTCTGAGTCTGTATGATGATAGAAGTCTGTTGGCTGAGTTGCAAGTAAGGCCAACCTGGGTAGAACAGATTAAGGAAAAACAGTTGAATGGTAAGTCTTTGGTCGCTCATTTTCAACAAGTTAAGGAAGGGGAAACTTCTGAGTTTGGGTTAAATGGCGAATGAGTTCTGTGTTTCCGAGGAAGAATTTGTGTTCCGAAGGACTCTGATTTAAGGCAGACAATATTGAAGGAAGCTCATGGAGGACTTTGTGCCATGCGCCCTGGAGGGAACAAGTTGTATCACGACTTACGAGAATTGTACTGGTGGCCTGGACTTAAACGAGAAGTAACGGAGTTTGTAGGGAAATGTCTGACCCAGAAAGTGAAAGCTGAGCATCAATTACCCTCTGGACTGTTACAATTAGTGAAGATACCACTTTGGAAGTGGGAGAGGGTAACCATGGACTTTGTGAGTGGGCTGCCCTTGACACCATCAAAGAAAGACTCGGTGTGGGTGATTGTGGATAGGTTGACCAAATCGGCCCATTTCATACCTGTTCGTACTGACTTTTCACTTCAAAAGTTAGCCAAGTTGTATGTGGCGGAGATTGCGCGACTTCATGGAGTCCAGTTTCAATTATTTTTGATTGGGATCCCAGATTTACATCTCAATTTTGGCAAAAGTTGCATGAGGCGTTGGGGACGCGATTGAATTTTAGTACGGCTTTCCATCCCCAGACTTATGGTTAATCGGAAAGGGTTATTCAGATTCTGGAGGACATGTTGAGGGGATGCGTGATTGACTTTCGAGGTAGTTGGGAGGATTACTTGCCGTTGGCAGAATGTGCATACAATAACAGTTACCAGGCGAGTATTCGAATGGCACCGTATGAAGCACTGTATGGACGAAGGTGTCGTACACCTAGTTGTTGGACCGAACTAGGAGAGCGACAAGTTCTTGGACCAGACTTGGTAGCTGATACTGAGGATAAGGTCAGAATAATTAGGGACCGGTTAAAAGAAGCATCTGATAGGCAAAAGTCGTATGCAGATTTGAAGCATAAGGAGATTGAGTACTCAGTAGGTGATATGGTCTTCTTAAAGGTTTCTCCTTGGAAGAAGATATTAAGGTTCGGTAAGAAGGGCAAGTTGAGTCCACGGTTCATTGGGCCTTATTGGTTTTTGAAGCGAGTAGGCCCAGTGGCTTATCAGTTGGAATTGCCTCCAGAGTTAGACAGGATTCACGATGTTTTTCACGTCTCCATGTTAAGGCGTTATCATTCTGACCCTGCTCAAGTCCTGCCAGTTGCACAAATTGAAGTTCAGACTGATTTGACCTTTGAGGAGGAGCCTGTGCAAATATTGGCTCGAGATGTTAAGGTTCTCAGAAGGAAATCTGTCCCGTTAGTGAAAGTGCTTTGGTGTAATCATGGAAGGGAAGAAGCTACTTGGGAATCAGAAGAGACTATGCGTCAACAATACCCTCAACTATTTGGATCAGGTAAATTTCGAGGCCGAAATTTCTTTAAGGGGGTAGAGTTGTAACGCCCCAATTTCCGAGAATTCTGTGAATGTTGGCAAAATTTCATGCTTTGATTTTGTCATTTGTGAGTGAAATTATGAAATAGGACCTATGTCAAAATGTTTGAAAATGCTATAGGCTAATTTGTAGTGGCCAAATAAATAGTAGTGCAAAATAGGAGGATTTGCATGTCAATCCTCCCATTTTACATGTAGTGGCCAGCCATCATGTTGTTGTAGACAATATGAGCACTTGATATCCATAATTCATGGTACAAATTGATAATGGGTTAGGTAAATGTTCCATGATAATGGATTAGGTAAATATTTCATGATAATGGGTTAGGTAAATGTTCCATGATAATGGTTTAGGTAAATGTTCCATGATGGGCATTTCATGTCTTTTGTATTAAAGAATTAAATGCATGAAATATGAAATTTTATTAAAAGAAAAAGGGGTGAAAAGAACAAAGTTTTGTCTATCTTTGTTCATCATAGCTGAAAGTTAGAGAAGAGAAAGGAGAGGAGAAAGCTCTTGAATGTTCGGTCACTTGGGGAAGAAAATTGAAGGTAAGTTCATGGTAGTTTGCTTCTATCTTGATGTTCATGAGTTCTTCTTTACTCTACCTTAACTCTTGAAGCATATTTTGGTTTTTAGTTGTGTTGTGAGCATTTAGTCATGAATTAAAATGAAGGAAATGGTTGTTGTTTCATGTTCTTTTGATGAAAAATGGAAGATAGGTGAAGTTGAGCCAAACAAATGAGCATGCATGTGCCTTAGATGCTAAGGGGAAAAATCGGCTAAAATGTTGTGCTTTAAAATGATGAAATGGAGATTATACTTAAGTAAAATCATAGATATGTGATGATTGATTGGTGATATACATGTTTAAAAAAAAACATGCAAGCAAGTTATGTGTGAAAGAGTGATTTGGTAATAAATCTGCCTGGGACAGTAGCAGTAACGTGACTTTGGAAAATCACCAAAAATTGTGGGAGATGAGTTAGAAGTTTAATAAATTCTGTAGTTAAAGATTAATGAGTCTAGTTTCAAATGAAATAAATGAGAACATATTTTGAATTCTGTACAATGAGAAATTTGATTCGTAATGAAGAGTGGTCAGATTAGTCAAACAGTGAAACATGTGAAACTTTGAGAAAAATCTGGTATTGATTGGCCAAACCAAAAATTCTGAAATTTTATGGATAGAAGATATATGAGTCTATTTTCAGGAAAAATTAACGGCACTTGATTTGGAGTTTCGTAGCTCCAGTGATAAATGATTTAGTGACTGTTGCTCAGGAAGACAGCTTGCAGTGAAATTATGATTATGTGGTAAACATTGACAAAAATTTGTTAATGAGTTGCTTATTGATTTCTTATAAGATTACTATGATCTGTAGGTGTGGTTGGCCGAATATTGTAAGGGGTTAATACATAGTTTGTATTTGAATAGTTAGATTAACGTGTTAGTAATCCAATTGTAGGCAGTTCATGTGTGGATCTCGTCAGCATATTGTCGCAAACAGGTGTGTAACTAACACCCTCTTTCTTAGTCTGGATTGCAAAAGTCGAAAAGCTGAAATGCCGAAAACCGATATTTTGTAGTTTTGCGAGTGTGCGAATGCTCGTGGGGTAAATCGAATAATGTTTTTGGTAAGCTGCAAAATTTGGACTACAAAGTGCATGATTTCTGTGCCCTCGATATTTTTGGGCTTAATGGGCCAAAATTGGAATGATGGGCCAACGGGCCCAATTCGGTAAGAACCCTCGGTACGTGATTCTGTTAGTACGTGAAAAGTAGGAATATGCATGAAAAACCCTAAAATAGATAAATTACTGAAATACCTTTAAAAGTAGAAAATTTTCAGTTTTACCCCTAGTAGATAAATTACCGAAATACCCTTAGGGTTAAGTTGACCTAAATGCATGTTTGACTGTTGTTATTTACTGCATGCCATGTTGTTATTATCTGATGCATGGGATTGAGATATTGACGGAGGAAGTACAAAAAGTGGCTTGTCCACGTACTGGAGGATTTGCCTCAATTTACTTTTAACTGAGCAGCAAGGCTGCAACTGTGGAGTGTTGGGCTGGGTGGGTTGAGCTATTCCTCACATGGAGTGTAGTGCTGGTACGGATGGAGTGTAGTGGTTGGTGGGTTGAGTAGTCTCCCCAAATGGGCTTGCATATGTTATTGATGTTGCATGTATTTTGAAATGGGCCTATGGGCCATACTGTTATCTGAATAAGGGGCTAAGACCCAGTTTATTGTAATCTGAAAAGGGCTCTGGTCCAGTACCACTGTTACCTGAATGGGCTTAGGCCCAATAGGCTTGAGCTGACTTGGGCTTTGAATGGGTTTTCCTTACACACTGAGTTTCCCCAAACTTACCCTTTTATTTTCATCCACGCAGGAAATCCCCAACCATAGTGGGCTTGGAGCTGTGAGGGAATTCGGAGTGGCCACCCGTTCTGAAAGTTTGGTTTTCTTCTGGTGAACTGGACATCCTATTATTTACGTTGAGGTTTGGGTTTTTAAATGTAATAAGGCCGCTTAATTATTTTTGATGGTTTTAATATGTATTACTAAGATAGGCATTACTTATTTTAACTGTTGAGATTGGAAAGCTTTAGGGCGCGTTTTCAAAAAAACAACAACAATTGATTTCAAAATAACACGACAACAAGCAAAGCTTCCGCAATGAAAGTATTTTCCAAAATTAATCACTTTTCCTAAAAATGACTTAATCAAATCGGTTTCCTAGAAATATCCATGACGTTAAGGTGTGGCAATGGCGGTATGCATGTCTAGGATTGGATCCGAAGGGAGCTTGGTACTTAAGCAGTCCAATGGACTCACCACGTCTTTTCCGGTTTCCTACCTGGTGCACAGCTTCCATTCACTCTAACCTATAATGAAATTATCTTTTAAAACACTAAGTAAGTTTTTCTGGATCAACAATATAAAATATTTTGAACGCTTCGATGTGGCATGTCGGATCCGGTCATAACGTCTGGGCCGGGTTTGGGGTGCTACATTTAGTGGTATCAGAGCCTAGGTTGCAACAACTCGGCTGTGGAATGGGTTTACAAAAATAAAGATTTAAAAAAAATTAAAAAAATTGCGAAAAATGCGATTTTTAAAATTTAGATCTTTAGAAGGTGGCATTCCGAATCTCCGGCTCAAGTCTGTAAGTATTCTGAATTTTTCTGAATATTTTCCTGAATTATCTGTCTGTATTGAAACCCTACTAGGACACTCTAGATAGGATGATACTGAAACCATAGGAAAATTTGATAAGAGACTGAAACTGTAGCTAGACTCTGATTCTGCGAAAACAAACTCTGAATTACTGTCTGATTCATAAAACATCCGTAATAAACACTGGAATATTGAATTAATGCATAAAAATTCGTAATCGGATAATATGATATGAGTACAAGAGCCGCTCATGGAAGAGGTCGTGGATGAGGCCGAGGTAGTACTCAAGTTAGATCTTCGTCTTCTGAACACATACCTGCTGGAGTAGCACGACCACCACCGATGGATGAGAATGGGCCGTATGATCGGGCCGCGGAGGAGGATACCCCTTCACAGGCAATGTTTCGTGTTCTGGAAAGGGTTGCCGGGGCAAGTACGGGCAATGGAGTTCAGGGATCTATTTCTGAACGACTTCGGGCTAACGGAGCGGAGATCTTTAGGGGTGTGTCTGGTATCGCCTCGAATGTGGCAGAATATTGATTGGAGGCCACATAACGGATTATGGACAACTTGGACTGCTCTGAGGAGATTGTGAGTGGGGTATCTGTACTAAGTCCTTTGGGTAACTCGGTTAGGGTAGACAAACTGCATAGGGATGTACCCTTAGAAACTCAAGGTAGGATTTTCCCTGGAGATCGGATGGAGTTACCGTTCGGAGAGTTTGCTCTCATTTTGGGAATGGATTGGCTTGTTAAGTATAAAGCGACCCTGGATTGTGCTCCTAAACGAATGGTGTTAAGGACCACAAAGGATGAGGAGGTTATGGTGATAGGTGAGCGAAGGGATTATTTGTCCAATGTGGTGTCGGCATTAAGAGCTGAGAAGTGGATTTGGAAAGGTTGTGAGGCCTATTTGGAATTTGTAAGTCAGTCGGAAGAGGAGGGACTGACAGTGGATAAGGTTAGAATTGTAAAGGAGTTCCAAGATATTTTTTCGGAGGAGCTTCCAGGATTGCCTCCGAACCGAGAAGTGGAGTTTGGAATAGACTTATTGCCTGGAACGGCACCAGTGTCTATCGCACCGTATAGAATGGCACCGAAGGAGTTGGTGGAGCTAAAGGCACAAATTCAAGAGTTGTTGGATAGGGGCTTCATTAGGCCAAGCGTGTCTCCATGGGGAGCACCGGTGCTATTCGTGAAAAAGAAGGATGGTAAGATCCGGATGTGCGTTGATTATCGCCAGTTGAACAAACTGACGATTAAGAATAAGTATCCACTGCTAATGATTGATGATCTGTTCGACCAGCTTAGAGGAGCTTCTGTATTTTCCAAGATCGACCTTCAATATGGACATCATCAGTTAAGGGTCAAGGAGGCAGATATCCATAAGACAGCATTCAGGACTCGGTATGGTCATTACCAGTTTCTGGTTATGCCATTTGGACTGACGAGCACTCCTGCAGCGTTTATGGATCTAATGAATCGTGTGTTCCAACCATTTTTAGATCAGTTCGTAGTCGTCTTTATTGACGATATCCTGGTATATTCTGAAACTGAAGCGAAACATGATGAGCATCTTCGTATAGTGCTGCCAGTGTTAAGAGAGAAGGAACTCTTCGCGAAGTTCAGCAAGTGTGAATTTTGGTTGAGGGAGGTAACCTTCTTAGGACATGTGGTCTTTGCCGAAGGGATTAAGGTGGACCCTCGAAAGATTGAAGCAATTTTGGAGTGGAAGCCACCTAGGACGGTGTCAGAAATTCAAAGTTTCCTAGGGTTGGCAGGATACTACAGAAGGTTTGTGGAAGGTTTTTCTGTGATGGTAGCACCTCTGACAAAACTCATAAGGAAAGGAGTACCGTTTGTATGGACTGAGAAGCAGGAGGAAGCTTTTGAGAAGTTGAAGAAAGTTCTGACTAAAGCACCTGTGTTGATTCAGCCAGAGTCTGGGAAGGATTTTAGTGTGTACAGTGACGCATCACACGTGGGTTTGGGCTGCGTGTTAATGCAAGAGGGTAAGGTGGTTGCATATGCATCACGACAGCTTAAGCCTCATGAGGGGAACTATCCGACTCATGATTTAGAGTTGGCAGCAGTGATATTTGCACTTAAGATTTGGAGACATTACTTGTACGGAGAAAAGTGTATTATATACACTGACCATAAGAGTCTTAAGTATTTGTTGACTCAGAAGGAGCTGAACCTTAGGCAAAGGAGATGGACTGAGTTACTTAAGGATTATGACTGTTCGATCGAGTATCACCTAGGCAAGGCTAATGTGGTAGCCGATACTTTAAGTCGTAGAACTGTATCTGATCTGAGAGCAATGTTTGCTCGTCTGAGTCTGTATGATGATAGAAGTTTGTTGGCTGAGTTGCAAGTAAGGCCAACCTGGGTGGATCAGATTAAGGAAATGTAGTTGAACGATGAGTCTTTGGTCGCTCGTTTTCAACAAGTTAAGGAAGGGGAAACTTCTGAGTTTGGGTTAAATGGCGAAGGAGTTCTGTGTTTCCGAAGAAGAATTTGTGTTCCGAAGGACTCTGATTTAAGGCAAACAATATTGAAGGAAGCTCAATGGAGGACTTTGTGCCATGCGCCCTGGAGGGAACAAGTTGTATCACGACTTACGAGAATTGTACTGGTGGCCTGGACTTAAACGAGAAGTAACGGAGTTTGTAGGGAAATGTCTGACCCAGCAAGTGAAAGCTGAGCATCAATTACCCTCTGGACTGTTACAATTAGTGAAGATACCACTTTGGAAGTGGGAGAGGGTAACCATGGACTTTGTGAGTGGGCTGCCCTTGACACCATCAAAGAAAGACTCGGTGTGGGTGATTGTGGATAGGTTGACCAAATCGGCCCATTTCATACCTGTTCGTACTGACTTTTCACTTCAAAAGTTAGCCAAGTTGTATGTGGCGGAGATTGTGTGACTTCATGGAGTCCAGTTTCAATTATTTTTGATCGGGATCCCAGATTTACATCTCGATTTTGGCAAAAGTTGCATGAGGCGTTGGGGACGCGATTGAATTTTAGTACGGCTTTTTATCCCCAGACTGATGGTCAATCGGAAAGGGTTATTCAGATTCTGGAGGACATGTTGAGGGGATGCGTGATTGACTTTCGAGGTAGTTGGGAGGATTACTTGCCATTGGCAGAATGTGCGTACAATAACAGTTACTAGGCGAGTATTCGAATGGCACCGTATGAAGCACTGTATGGACAAAGGTGTCGTACACCTAGTTGTTAGACCAAACTAGGAGAGCGACAAGTTCTTGGACCAGACTTGGTAGCTGATACTGAGGATAAGGTCGAATAATTAGGGACCGGTTAAAAGAAGCATCTGATAGGCAAAAGTCGTATGCAGATTTGAAGCATAAGGAGATTGAGTACTCAGTAGGTGATATGGTCTTCTTAAAGGTTTCTCCTTGGAAGAAGATATTAAGGTTCGGTAAGAAGGGCAAGTTGAGTCCGCGGTTCATTAGGCCTTATTGGTTTTTGAAGCGAGTAGGCCCAGTGGCTTATCAGTTGGAATTGCCTCCAGAGTTAGATAGGATTCACGATGTTTTTCACGTCTCCATGTTAAGGCGTTATCGTTCTGACCCTGCTCATGTCCTGCTAGTTGCAGAAATTGAAGTTCAGACTAATTTGACCTTTGAGGAGGATCCTGTGCAAATATTGGCTCGAGGTGTTAAGGTTCTCAGAAGGAAATCTGTCCCGTTAGTGAAAGTGCTTTGGCGTAATCATGGAAGGGAAGAAGCTACTTGGGAATCAGAAGAGACTATGCGTCAACAATACCCTCAACTATTTGGATCAGGTAAATTTCGAGTCCGAAATTTCTTTAAGGGGGTAGAGTTGTAACGCCCCAATTTTCGAGAATTCTGTGAATGTTGGCAAAATTTCATGGTTTGATTTTGTCATTTGTGAGTGAAATTATGAAATAGGACCTATGTCAAAATGTTTGAAAATGCTATAGGCTAATTTGTAGTGGCCAAATAAATAGTAGTGCAAAATAGGAGGATTTGCATGTCAAACCTCCCATTTTACATGAAGTGGCCAGCCATCATGTTATTGTAGACAATATGAGCACTTGATATCCATAATTCATGGTACAAATTGATAATGGGTTAGGTAAATGTTCCATGATAATAGATTAGGTAAATATTCCATGATAATGGGTTAGGTAAATGTTCCATGATAATGGTTTAGGTAAATGTTCCATGATGGGCATTTCATGTCTTTTGCATTAAAGAATTAAATGGATGAATTATGAAATTTTATTAAAAGAAAAAGGGGTGAAAAGAACAAAGTTTTGTCCATCTTTGTTCATCATAGCCGAAAGTTAGAGAAGAGAAAGGAGAGGAGAAAGCTCTTGAATGTTCGGTCACTTGGGGAAGAAAATTGAAGGTAAGTTCATGGTAGTTTGCTTCTATCTTGATGTTCATGAGTTCTTCTTGATTCTACCTTAACTCTTGAAGCATATTTTGATTTTTAGTTGTGTTGTGAGCATTTAGTCATGAATTGAAATGAAGGAAATGGTTTTTGTTTCATGTTCTTTTGATGAAAAATGGAAGATAGGTGAAGTTGAGCCAAACAAATGAGCATGCATGTGCCTTAGATGCTAAGGGGAAAAATCGGCTAATATGTTGTGCTTTACAATGATGAAATGGAGATTATACTTAAGAAAAATCATAGATATGTGATGATTGATTGGTGATATACATGTTTAAAAAAAACATGCAAGCAAGTTATGTGTGAAAGAGTGATTGGGTAATAAATCTGCTTGGGACAGCCGCAGTAACGTGACTTTGGAAAATCACCATAAATTGTGGGAGATGAGTTATTAGCTGCATAAATTATGTAATTAAAGCTTAATGAGTCTAGTTTCAAATGGAATAAACGAGAACATATTTTGAATTCTGTACAATGAGAAATTTGATTCGTAATGAAGAGTGGTCAGATTAGTCAAACAGTGAAACATGCGAAACTTTGAGAAAAATCTGGTATTGATTGGCCAAACCAAAAATTCTGAAATTTTATGGATAGAAGATATATGAGTCTATTTTCAGGGAAAATTAACGGCACTTGATTTGGAGTTTCGTAGCTCTAGTTATAAATGATTTAGTGACTGTTGCTCAGGAAGACAGCTTGCAGTGAAATTATGATTATGTGGTAAACATTGAAAAAATTTGTTAATGAGTTGCTTATTGATTTCTTATAAGCTTACTATGATCTGTAGGTGTGGTTGGCCGAATATTATAAGGGCTTAATACGTAGTTTGTATTTGAATAGTTAGATTAACGTGTTAGTAATCCAATTGTAGGCAGTTCGTGTGTGGATCTCGTCAGCATATCGTCGCAAATAGGTGTGTAACTAACACCCTCTTTCTTAGTCTGGATCGACAAAATTCGAAAATCTGAAATGCCGAAAACTGGTATTTTGTAGATTTGCGAGTGTGCGAATGCTCGTGAGGTAAATCGAATAATGTTTTTGGTAAGCTGCAAAATTTGGACTGCAAAGTGCATGATTTCTGTGCCCTCAATATTTTTGGTCTTAATGGGCCAAAATTGGAATGATGGGCCAACGGGCCCAATTCGGTAAGAACCCTCGGTACGTGATTCTGTTAGTACGTGAAAAGTAGGAATATGCATGAAAAACCCTAAAATAGATAAATTACTGAAATACCTTTAAAAGTAGAAAATTTACAGTTTTACTCCTAGTAGATAAATTATCGAAATACCCTTAGGGTTAAATTGACCTAAATGCATTTTTGACTGTTGTTATTTACTGCATGCCATGTTGTTATTATCTGATGCATGGGATTGGGATATTGACGGAGGAAGTACTGAAAGTGGCTTGTCCACGTACTGGAGGATTTGCCTCAATTTACTGTTAACTGAGCAGCAAGGCTGCAACTGTGGAGTGTTGGGCTGGGTGGGTTGAGCTATTCCCCACATGGAGTGTAGGGCTGGTACGGGTGGAGTGTAGTGGTTGGTGGGTTGAGTAGTCTCCCCAAATGGGCTTGTATATGTTATTGATGTTGCATGTATTTTGAAATGGGCCTATGGGCCATACTGTTATCTGAATAAGGGGCTAAGGCCTAGTTAATGTAATCTGAAAAGGGCTCTGGTCCAGTACCACTGTTACCTGAATGGGCTTAGGCCCAATAGGCTTGAGCTGACTTGGGCTTTGAATGGGTTTTCCTTACACACTTAGTTTCCCCAAACTCACCCTTTTATTTTCATCCACGCAGGAAATCCCCAACCATAGTGGGCTTGGAGCTGTGAGGGAATTCGAAGTGGCCACCCGTTCTGAAAGTTTGGTTTTCTTCTGGTGAACTGGACATCCTATTATTTACGTTGAGGTTTGGGTTTTTAAATGTAATAATGCCGCTTAATTATTTTTGATGGTTTTGATATGTATTACTAAGATATGTATTACTTATTTTAACTGTTGAGATTGGAAAGCTTTAGGGCGCGTTTTCAAAAAAAAAACAACAATTGATTTCAAAATAACACGACAACAAGCAAAGCTTCCGCAATGAAAGTATTTTCCAAAATTAATCACTTTTCCTAAAAATGACTTAATCAAATCGGTTTCCTAGAAATATCCATGACGTTAAGGTGTGGCAATGGCGGTATGCATGTCTAGGATTGGATCCGAAGGGAGCTTGGTACTTAAGCAGTCCGATGGACTCACCACCTCTTTTCCGGTTTCCTACCTGGTGCACAGCTTCCATTCACTTTAACCTATAAGGAAATTATCTTTTAAAACACTAAGTAAGTTTTTCTGGATCAACAATATAAAATGTTTTGAATGCTTCGATGTGGCATGTCGGATTCGGTCATAACGTCTGGGCCGGGTTTGGGGTGCTACATGGCATGTATAGGTTATATTGGTCATATTGACATGTAAATGTAAATGATTGTTGTAATCTGGCCATTGGAATGACTAGTGATGATTATGTTTTGGTACATGTATATATATGTATTTAAATTTACTTTATGGAGAAAACATAAGTGTTTCTTATTGATTGATTGAGAAAGGTAAGATTTAAGCATGAATGCATCTAAAAATATATCATGTTAGGTGTTATAAATTGCTTGAATTCAGTACTTTGGCTGGTTGGTATTTGGATGTAAGTTTGGTGTAGGAATTTGATATGATTTTGGGTGAGAAATGAAGCTAGGAATGACTTTATTTTGTCCACATGAGCAGACACACGCCAGTGTATCTAGACCGTGTGTGACACACGGCCTGGTACATGGGCATGTGGTTAGGCTGTGTGTCCTCACTGCACCTTAAATTCGAGAAAATAGAATGCTCAGAATTTAGCACATGGGCAGAGACACGAACATGTGTCTCACCTGTATGTGCTACATGGACTGGAACACGGGCTTGTGTCTTGGCTGTGTGAAACCTGCACCTAATTTTGAAAGAATTTAATTAACAACACGACTTAACATACGGGCGTGTAGCATGGCCGTATGCACAAGCTAGAGAGTTATACGGTGTCGAACAAGGCCGGCAGCTCGGACGTGTCCTAGGGTCACACGGGCGTGTCCCTTAGACCACATGGTCGTGTGAGCCTTGTAACTTGGAAAAATTTTGAAATTTCATGAAAAATTTTTAGAGTTCCCGATTAAGTCCCGATTCGACTCTAAATCTCATATTGGGCCTCGAGGGCGCATTTAAGGGACATTATGAATAATTTCAGAAAGTGAATAGTAATTATTGTAAATAATTTGAAAATGTTTTGAAAGTTCCAGAAATACTCTGTAACCTTATTTCAGCGACATACACGGGTTAGGGATGTTACATTTAGTGGTATTAGAGCTACGATTTAATCGATTCTTAGACTAAATGTAGCATATGCGGAGTCTAGAAATACATGCCGTTATATAACCTGTGATAGTGTGATATCTCCCGACTCTGATGAAAAGTGTTTTACAAATAGACATAGAAGCTTTCCAACCGAGCTAATTCTGATACTGCTAAAAGTGATACTCATGTGCCTGAGTAAAAATGTTAGTTATGATGAAACGAGACTCATAAAGGCATGAAATAAATGTTTTATAGTGAACATGTTAATAATAAATGTTAAATGATATGTGTAATTATGAAAGTTAAATTTTAAGGCTTACGATCTCCACCCCCTCACCACTACAGTTTTTTACGATGAAACTTCAAAAGATTTATATAGATTAAACTCATGAATGTGAAACTAAAGAGTTTAAAGGCTGAATGATTAGCAATGTATTCAGGATTGAGAATGGGTTAGTAAGTAAAGACGGTATTAAAAGAGATATCAGATTTTTTTGAAGATTTTTCTGAATATGTGATGCCACTGTTAAGGAAGACGTTATTCATGAGTAATCGACTTATTCAGGTATGATATCTACAGAATGAATTAGCCGAAAATTTCTTCTGAATTGATTCTTTCAGTGAACTGAATAATGTAAGACTATTGATGACTTTATTAGTTAGTGGAATAGTTATAAAATTGCAAAGACATTTAAATGCAGCTGTTATAATTGGGCATATTACAACAATCTCTTCTAGGTACTCCATAAGTTCTGTTATTTCAGGGCATATGAAATTGTTCATGTTTAGATGAAATATTTATCATATTGGAAATGTGGCTAATTATATTAGATGGAATTATTGTAAATCTGGTTGATTCATGAATGGTATTGCTCTATCAAACTTGAGTTTTCTAATTTATCATGATCGATATAAGATTTGATGACAAGGTTCATATGATATCATTTTCTACTTCTATTGATTGAAGCCCTGAATTGCAAATTATTTTTATTATAGTTGTTTCCACTGCATATGTGCGATATTACTTTTCGAGATTTTTCTCAAATATTATCAATTACTTTATTATTTAAACACGGTTTATCTGTGAAAGATATTCATTGGCCTGTGGTAATTACATTTATTATCGTTATAAATATTGACTCGATCATGAAGTTTGGTGATAGAGATCACATATTATAGAAAATGTATTACTGCATTGGTTATTATTGGGGCCACTTTCGGTTTTTCCTCTTCTAATTTGAGGTACACAATTGATATTGAAGTGATTCTTTATCTATACAGTTGAAATGTCTGTCATATTATAGCACTATGGTTTTAAATCTATCTGATGGCTGTGGCTTTGGAAAAACTCAAAGCTTCAATGTTAATAATTAAAATAGCTACATTGATGACCCAGTTATTACAAAAAAGAGGTAAGATTTGAATGGACCTATAAATATCAGTAAAGTTTTGACCAGTTGGAAGCTCTGTTGATCAAAGTATTAATTCTGGTTCAGCCTGAATCGGGTAAGGAATTTGTTATTACAGTGATGTACTATTGAATGAGATTAGACTGTGTTTCGATGCAATAAGGCAAAGTAATAGCTTGTGCTTTCAGACAGTTAAAAACCACATGGAAAGAATTACCCAATACATGATCTAGAATTGACATCTATTGTTTTTGTATTGAAATATGACAACATTACTTGTTTGGTGAAAATATCACATATTCACCAATTATAAAAGTTTGAGGTATCTGATGTTGCAGAAAGATTTGAATCTGAGATAGCGTATGTGGCTTAAATTGTCAAAATATCTATATATATATATGATTTGATAATTGAATATCACTCGGAAAGAGTGAATGTGATTGCTGAGTATAGAGCTAAACTGATGTTTCTACAATAGATAGTGAAACTCAGAAAAGTGATAATGAGTTGTAAGTTAAATAAGTACACTGTGAATTAATTTCTGATTCAGAATTTCAGAATAGATCTAATAATTGTCTGTTATTTAGAGACAAATTCTGTGTACTCAAGAATTTAGAGCTAGTACAGAAAATTTTACATGACTGATCACAGTGGTACTATGTCTGTTGATCTGGAGAAGGATAAAATTCATAACGATTTAAGAAAGATGTATTAGTAGCCCGGAATGAAAGGTGGTACTTCTAAATCTATATTTAAATGCTTGGTGTATCAACAAGATAGAGATGATACGTTCAAGATGGTTATAGTCAGTGAAAATACCGAAATGGAAATGGGATAAAGTTACTATGAATTTTACATCAGGATTCTCCCTGTCTATGAAAAAGGGAAAAAATACTATTTGCGTAATTATCGATTGTTTGACGAAGCCTGCACATTTTATCCTAGTATGAATGGATTTCTCATTTAATAGATTGTTTCAATTGTCTGTTTTTGAGACTGTCAGATTATATGATGCGCTAGTTTCTGTTATTTCTGATAGATATCTACAATTGATATTCCGATTATGAAACAAGTTACAAGAAGCTCTGGGTATACGGTTACATTTTAGCAATGTATTTCTTTCTCATACGGATAATCAATCTGAACATATGATTTAGATTTTTGAAAATATGTTTCGATGTTGTATTTTAGAATTTGAAGGCAATTGAAAAAGAAATATTTGCCGTTAGCTGAATTCATATATAGTAACAGTTAATAGTCAAGTATAAAATTTTTACCGTACAAAACTTTATATGGTGTAACGGTGTTTTGGACTGAGCCCAAGGAGAAAAGATACATGTAGTTGGTTTGATTCATTAAAACCAAAGAAAGGTGAAGGTGATTTGAGATAGTATAAAAAATAGTATTTGATCTTCAAAAATTCGATGTAGATCTAAGACGAAAAGAAATAGAGTTTCAGATTGGCGACATGATATTTTTGAAAGTTTCGCCATGGAGGAAAGTTCTCCAATTTGACCGTAAAGGGAAATTAAGTCTATGGTTTATCGGGTTATATAAGATTATTGAAAAGAATTGGGCCTAATGCGTATTGATTGGTAATATTATCAGAGCTCTACAGAATTCACAATGTTCTTATGTGTATATGTGTTATGACAGTATCTACCAGACCCATCATCTATTATTACTTTGATAAATGTTAAATTTAACCTGACACGACTTACAGTAAGAGATTGATTGAAATTCTGGCACTTGAAGAGAAAAACTGAGAAATAGAAAGGTAGCATTAGTAAAAGTTCTTTGAGAATGACATGATATAGAAGGAGCTACCTAGGAACTGGAGGAAACTATGAGAAAGTAATATTTGAATCTCTTTACTGGTAAAATTTTCGAGGATGAAAATTCCTTAAGAGGGAGAGTTGTAACAGCCTATTTTTCAGTGAAATCGGAACAGTGGTTTCAGGACCACAAATCCAATCTGAAAGTAAAGTTTATTTTTATTTTAATACATGGTCCATAATGTGTTAGAAATGTCATGTGAAAATTTTGATAAGAAAATTCTACCAATTATGAGTTTATTTACGGAAATGATCAAATTGCATAAAATGCAACAGTTGAATTCTAGTAGCTAGAATGATTAAATAGCTATGAAATCAAAACTTGAGGTCCTTATATGGTAATTAGACCATTAATAAAAAGTTGGTAGATATTTTTGGATTATTCATCTATAGAAAATTAGAAAAAGGCTAAGGACTAAATTAGAAATTAAAATTATTAAAGATGATAAATTAATAAAATAGAAATAAAAATCATTTATATCATCTTCTTCCCCAAAATATTCCATGTAAACCCTAAGAGAGAGAAAAAAAATTTTCTTGGCCAAATTGGGTAAGTTTTCTTGTCTCATTTTAGTAATTTTGATATTTTTGAAACTGGGATAGCTTAATCTATCTATTTGGGAGATCAATTTGAAGAGTTATCAAAGTATGGAAATTAGGTCATGGATGTATATGCTGAAAATTAGAAATTTATGGTAGAAAATGAATGGTTGTTGATAGATAAACAACTTTTACAAAGCGATTTTTGATGAAAACATAATTAGGGGACTAAAATATAATGTTGTGAAAATTGAAGAAAAAAATCTAAAATTTATAGTAAATATGTGCTGTAAATTCTATATTGAAATTTTGGTTAAGCTTGGAATATGGAGTAAATTGCATAAATTTTATTTTCCGAGCTTAGGGATGAAATGACAATTTATGGAAAAGTTAGGGGCAAAATGGTAATTTTACCTAGGATGTAAATTGAGTCCACTTGAATATGAAATGTGATAAATTGATATAAAATTTACTCGTATAGATCCGGATAGACCAAATTTGGAGCTAGAATGAGGAAAGAGGAAAATGTCGGATTAGTAGATTTTACGTACACGAACATTGTCGAGGTAAGTTTGTGTAACTAAATTGTGTATATTTATATGCTTGAATTAAATGTTGTGTTTATGAATTGTAGAAATATTATATATACGACATTGAAAATATATCTGACAAAGCCCGATCAATAATAATGCTGATAAATGATAAATGATAAAAATGTTACTTATGTGCTTGAAATATGTAATCGATGGATATGTGATTTCTTGAAATGAATGAGGTCCTGTATTTGTTGCTGATGGGATTTAGCTAGGACGAGTAATCCTATTGACTTCATTATAGAAATGATTTAGCTTGAACGGTTAATCTTGATATAAGTCCTCTCTAGCATATGTTATGGATTGGATTTAGTCCAGACAGTTAATTCAGATCAAGCTCCTTAGAACATATGTCATAAAAAAGATTTAACCTGGACTGGTAATCCTGTTGTATACATGTGTGGCTTGAGAGTCTTCACTCTGAAGTAGTACCTTATGGGTACCATTGAATATGAATTGACGGATACTAATTTGTACACCTTGAGTGTACTACCTGTGTATCCATCGATATTTCAAATAAATTCAACGGGTGACAATCCAGACATGAGAAGATATGAATAATAAAATGAGTTATTACACGTATCCGTCTGAAATACAAGAAAATGATGATACATGATAAGTGATATATGAAAGTATGAGATGATGAAATTTGTACATGGAATTTATTTGATGAATATGTTCATTCTTAATTATAGATTTGTCCACCTTGAGTGTACTACTTGTATGACATTGATATTTCGAATGATATGAGTAAAGTTCTGACATGAAATAATTTGAACTCGAGATGAACTATTATGAAATTATACTTGTAATATAAAGAGATGATTTATACCTGTTAAATGAATACATGTTGCGGAAAGCATATGTGCATAGAAACTTGATTGTTGTTGAGCCCATATATGTTTTGATGTTATTATGGAATATATCACTAACAAGGGTAATGAGAATTTTTGTAGGGCTTGCGGTCAAATTGATTGAATATGTCTTACATAGTTACCTCAAAATATAATGAATGGTAAGTTAAGTACCATGTTATACGGACTTACTAAGCATTTTATGCTTACTTAGTTTTATTTCCCTGTTTTAGAGTAAATCGGAAGCTCGTTGGATTGGAAGCTTTGCAGAGATCACTTACACTATCCATCGACCCATATGTCGGTACAATATGGTAAAGTAATTATGGTTACAATGACATGTATAGGTTATATTGGTCATATTGGAATGTAAACGTAAATGATTGTTGTAATCTAGCCATTGGAATGGCTAGTGATGATTATGTTTTGGTACATGTATATATATGTATTTAAGTTTACTTTATGGAGATAGCATAAGTGTTTCTTATTGATTGATTGAGAAAGGTAAGATTTAAGCATGAATTCATCTAACAATATATCATGTTAGATGTTATAAATTGCTTGAATTCAATGCTTGGGTTGGTTGGTTTTTGGATGTAAGTTTGGTGCAGGAATTTAGTATGATTTTGGGTGAGAAATGAAGCTAGGAGTGGCTCTATTTTTTCTACATAGGCAGACACACAGGCGTGTGTCTAAACCGTGTGTGACACGACCAGGTACATGGGCATGTGGTTAGGCCGTGTGTCCCCTGCACCTTAAATTCGAGAAAACAAAATGCTCAGAATTGAGCACACGGTTAGAGACACGGACGCGTGTCTCAGCCGTGTGTGCTACACGGACTGGAACACGGGCGTGTGTCTTGGCTGTGTGAAACCTGCACCTAATTCTGAAAGAATTTACTTAACCACACGGCTTACCATATGGGCGTGTGGCATGACCATGTGCACAAGTAAGAGTGTTACACTGGGTCGAATACGGCCTGCAGCACGGGTGTGTCTTAGGGTCACACGGGCGTGTCTCTTGGATCACACGGGCATGTGAGCCTTGTAACTTGGAAAAATTTTGAAATTTCGCAAAAATTTTTTAGAGTTCCCAGTTAAGTCCTAATTTGATTCTACAGTTTATATTGGGTCTCGAAGGTCCATTTAAGGGACATTACGAATAATTTCGAAAAGTGAATAGTAATTATTGTAAGTTATCTGAAAATGTTCTAAAAGTTTCAGTAATACTCTGTAACCCTTTTCCGGCGATGTACATGGGTTAGGGGTTTTACATATATTGATAAACTTACTAAGTATTTTATAGACTTACAAGTGTTACTACTTTTCTGTAGATTTTGGACATTTGGAATGTATCAATCAGATTATCAAGAAGCTCACACCTACCGTCTCCCATTTCGATAGACTTTTAATGTTTTGAACTTGGTTACTTGTAGCATGTATATAGGATGTTTTGATTTGTTTAAGTGAATGTATATGTTTTGGAATGTATACGTTGATATGTAAGTTTATGGAGATATCCTTATATGATGAATGACTTAAATGTCAAGTTGGGTAATCTTTAAGTTTAAAGGAAATGACAACTTTTGGAATGGTATTATGCATGTGAATTGAATTATGGTAAGAAATAGTTCAAGGCTTTGGCATGAATTGTAATAAATTTGAATTTATTGAATTGTTGCTGCCAATGGGGGCATATTGATTAAATGTTTAAATGATTAGGTGAATTGGTGTTTTGGCTTTAAAATATGTATGTTTTTATGTTGGTTTGAATAGCATGAAATGACAATATAGGTCACTTTGTGTGAATGATATGAATGTAACAACCCAATTTTCAGTGGTGTCGGAAACAGTGGTTACAGGACAATAGATCTGACAATAAGTTCATAAATATTATTATTTAATATTTACGAGACAATTATATTGTTAAAATAAATTTTGAATTGGTAAATTATACTACTTGAAAGAATAATTAGGTTCAAGTAGTATAATCTTAAAGTCAATTGGTTTTAGAAAATGAGGTATCAGGACCTCGTTTCCATAAATTGAGCCGTAAATATTTTAATAAATATTTACAGAGTATAATTAAGGTTGTACTAAAATTTCGTTAAGAAATTTTAACGTTTAATTAGTTAATTAAAGAAAAATGACTAAATTGAAAAAGGGGAAAATATAGAAATTATAGTATTTAAGTGATTTAATAGCTTGATTATTAAATTAGAAAGGATCAATGAAGTAAATATTCCTTAACATTAATTTTGGACGGCATTATGGATGAAAACTATTAAATATTACATGATTTAATGACAAAATGGGAAATTTTATAAAATTAAAAAAAAAATTAAAGGAATGAAAAGACATTTCTTCTTCATTTTTTCTTTCTATAGTCGAAACACCATGAAATCTTATGTTTGAAGGTTCGACTAATTCACCTCTTGCATTAGTAAGCTTTCAGTTCCGTTTCTTATAATTTTTATGTTTTTAGGATTGTTTCAACTAGGTCCAGCTAGCCCGTACCTTCATTTTTTATTTTGTTAAAAATTTTGGAAGTTTCCATTGATGAAAATTGAATGTTTTGATGAATACCATGTATTTGGAGCTTTGATTATGCTATTTGATGAATTTGTAAAGTGATTTTTGTTAAATTTTGATTTTAGGACTAATTGTGAAGATGTCAAAATATTAAGATTTGTTAGTGAATTTTATTTTTATTAGGGACTTTTTAAGGGCCTAGTATATTTGGATAAATTATTAATTTGAGAAAAATGGTAAAAGTTTAAGGTAATTGTGTAATTTTGAAAAAAGGGTACTAATTGTAAATTGGTTTGGAAATGAAATATATGTTGATAAATGAGAAATTTTACATTTTAGATTAAGATCTCGTAGATACTCGTGGAAAAGGAAAAATAACAGAATAGTCCCTGAACTTTTGCAACTACTACAATTTAGTCCAGGTAAGTTCGTACGGTTTAGAATTTTATATCAATATGAATTATTGAGTAGATTATCATTGAAAAACTTTTATATTTATTTTTAATTTTGGATTATGAATAGTAAATTGAGATATATTATTAATTTTGATACTCGGTTTGGATTGAACGCGAGATTAGAGTACATTCGTGCTTTGGCATATTACAGGGGTTTGGAGTGGAGATGGTATTGGAGGGAGATATCGGTATATTACCCAAGTAAACCGAGATTCAACATTTGTTGCAAACTCTCGTGTTATACTTTTTGTTTGGCATGCTTCGGGTGAATCAGCTCTTATGAGCTTCTGTTGGCAAGTTCGGGAAGACTAGGTCTTATAAGCTTCTGTTGATGATGTACTCTTACCCGTAATTTGTTAGTAAGGTAATCTATTTAATGAATTTGAAAGGTATGCTATTTATTTCACATTGATCTGAATATGGATGAATGCATCGACTGAAGTTGTGAATGACAGGGAGTTCTCTTAGATGATTATTATTGTTTGAATTATTATAATTAGTTCGGTAAGATTTATCATTTAATACGTCGAACTTATTAAAATTCATTAAGCTTACTTGTGTTGTTTAATGTCATTATATATTCTCGGTAGGTTGGACAATCGGATCGGCATTCAAGTCATACTATCCATGTAACACCCCTAACCTATATCCGTCACCGGAATAAGGTTACAAAGCATTACCTAAACTTTTAGAACATTTACAAATAATTAATGTTAATTACTATTCATTTACCAAATTTATTCATAATGTCCCTTAAAAGGACCCTCGAGGCCCAAATCAAGTATTAGAATCGAATTGGGGTTTAATCGGGAACTCCAAGAATTTTTTGAAAAATTTCTAAAATTTTCCTAGGTACAGGGCTCCCACACCCGTGTGGTCTAGGGACACGCCCGTGTGACCCTAAGACATGCTAGTGTGCATTCCGTGTTCGACCCCGTGTAACTATCTGACTTGTACCACACGGCTAGCCACATGCCCGTGTGAGTAGGCCGTGTAATCAATTTAATCTTCAAAAATTAAGTGCAGGGTTTACATGGCCAAAACACACTCCCGTGTTCTAGGCCGTGTAGCACACACGGCTAAGACACACGCCCGTGTTTCTACCCGTATGCTCAATTTTGAGCATTCTATTTCTTGAATTTAATATACAAGGGACACACAGCCTAACCACACGCCCATGTACTAGGCCGTGTGTCACACACGGTCTAGACACACACCCGTGTGTCTGCCCTTGTGGACAAAATAAAGCCATTTCTAGCTTCATTTCTCACCCAAAATTTTACCAATAACCTACACCAAACTTACATCCTAATATCAACCAATAGAAGCATTGAATTCAAGCAAAATTTAACATCTAATATGATACGACATTGCATACATACATGTTTAAAATCTTACCTTGGTTTAACATAAACATAAAACATCATTTGATCATTCCTATTTAACACATAAGAGTTTATCATAACGTTATACTATATAAATACCAAAATATACCATTACTAGCCATTCCAATGGCTAGATTACAAATAACATTTTCAAGGCATCTATAGCCAAGTTAGCCTATACATGCCATTATACCAAAATATGTTTACTATTTATACCAAAATAAGCTTGTGGATAGTGTGATGATGCTCCAACCGATCTCCAACCTTTACGAGCTTCCAAGCACTATAAAACAGAGAAAAGTAAACCTAGTAAGCATTATATGCTTACTAAGTTTGTATAATTGAAATTAAACTTACCAATCTCATTTATTAAAATTAAGCATATAATAACATGTTTCCATTAACTTGGCAAGATTGCTTAAACACATGCATTCAATCAAACATGTTAGTCATAAATTTTTTACATAAATCAAGTAAACATAGATGAGCTCATCATACTATACTCTTTCAAAATATTATTCTTTTCATCTCATAACTCTCATATCATGTCAATTATTTTATCTGTTGAATCATGGAAATTCCGATGGATACTCAGGTAGTACACTAAAGGTGTACAATTCAATAACCAGTCAGTTTATATTTAAGAGTACCTATTAGGGCACTTAATCAAAGAGCACACTCTTGAGCCATATATCATATATCAGGATTGCTAGTCCAGGCTAAATCCTTTCTCTAACATGTGCTCAAAAGAGCTTATTTAGGATTACCAGTTCAGGCTAAATCCTAATTATAACATATGCTCGAGAGGGATTATAACAGGATTACCCATCCAGGATAAATCCTATCTGTAATCAGGTTAACAAGATTACTCATCCGAGCTAAATCCTATTAGCAAAAAATGCAGGACCTCCTTCAATAAGTGAAATCACATTTATCCATCGAAATCCAATATTCAAACAGAAATCAACCCTTTTAAACCATTACAAACAGGTATTCATTTCTTTATTATAACTTTTAAATTAATTCACATAAATATAAAATACATTCCATGCCAACAAAACATTCAATTTAATATATTTACAAGCTCAATTTAGTTACATGAACTTACCTCAACACTTGTTCGCGTATATAAATCTACTAATCCGAAACTTTTTCTTTTCCTTAGTCTAGCCTCGAATTTGTGTTATCCGGATCTAGATAAATGAATTTAATCATAAATTTATCACATCTCATATTTATTTGGACTCAATTTACATACTAGGCAAAATTACCATTTTGCCCTTAAACTTTCTATAAATTCTAATTTCGTCCCTAGGCTCGGGAAATGAAATTCATGCAATTTACTCTTTATTCCAAGCCTAACCAGAATTTCAATATACAATTTACAGCACATATATTCTATAAATTTTAGAATTTTTCTTCAGTTTTCACAACTTTACAAATTAGTCCCTAAATCATGCTTTATCAAAAATCACTTTGTAAAAGTTGTTTGTCTATCAACAATATTTCATTTTCTATCATAAATTTCTAATTTTCAACATATTCATCCATGACATAATTTTTATATTTTGATAACTTTTCAAATTAATCCCCTAATAGATATATTAGACTATTCCAGTTTCATGTCGACTAGCAGCAAAAAATTTTAGCGTGTTTTCTCTAAGATTCCTACGATTTCTTTTCTTGTTTTTGCATTTCGTGTGTCTGCCTTATATTCGTTTGAATATTATGGCAGTAATGGGGGTTTGAGTGTGTCCATGATTATTGTGGTTGATTCTCATTTTGTTGAGTGGAGCAGTAGACGGTGTACGGTTCCTCTAGTTTGACGTGAAGGGGCTCTGGCAAAGTCAATCGATGGGACGGGGACTTTTTGAAGTGTTTTCTTGTTTTTGATGGTGATATTTGTCTGTTTCCTTTTTCATTTTATGCTTTGCTTTTCTACGACGTCATTGTATGATTTTGGTTTGGTTCCTGTTTTGTATGGTTTTGTAAATTTTACTAAAACATCTATCAAGGGACCCACGGTGGCATAATTAGTCCCTCAGTTTTGACTTTTCTACGTCTTCTTTGCATGGATTTTTAGGCCCTAACATTTATTTTTTTGGAATCTTTTCGATTGTTTTTTTGCATGCACAAGGTTTCTTGTCTCTTTACGTGATTAGCTCTTATTTGGGTTATTCCTAGCTCGAGTTTTCGTCTCCTCCCTGGAAGGGGTGGTTTCTTTATGTCTTTTTGGTGGTTCATTTTTCGTCTCTTTGACTAGTTTCCGGCGTGTTTGGTTTTTCTCCCACGTTTTCCTGGTAACATGTGTCATATTCTTCTTTATTTGACTGTATTCTACCCTGTTATTTGGTGTTTTCGTGTTCTTGGTGGGTTTTAGCTTTTTTCTTACTATTTTCGTTTCCACTCTTTTTTTTTTATTTTTGGTTTTAGTTAGGGTGCCTTTTGAGAATTGGGTCTAGGGTTGCGTGGTGTCCGGAGGTCCTTTCATGGTATCCTCGTTGTTTCGAATGCTTGCTGGTTCGAAAGGGAGTGATCTTGAATAGTGACAATGTGCACAATGGCTAATGACATAAATGCGATGCTCGAAAGATTGCTATTTTTGAAAAAAGAGCATCTTTAAGTGAAGAGGAGAGTACTGGACAATGTTTCATCTTGCAAAACGATGGATGACGACCAGCCCAGCAAAAAGTAATGAAGATCCTATGCTGGAATTGTCATGGAATTGGAAACGCTGTTACAATTTGCGAATTAAAGCAACTCCTCATTGCAAATGATCCGGAGGTTATTTTTTTGCATGAGGCTAAAGTGCAAACCAACAAATTTCCTTATATTCAAAGCAAGTGTAGGATGGAGGGTTGCCTGGCAGTCAATGCTCATGGCAAAAGTGGTGGGCTGGTTATGATGTGGAAGGAGGGTACTACAGTTGAGATCCAAAGCTACTCTTGCAATCACATTGACTCTTTAATTCATGATGAAAATGACAAACCCATTTGATTCATTGGATTTTATGGGAATACCGATCCTAACAATAGGAAGAGATCGTGGGATATGCTTAAGAGGGTGGGAAGATCAGTGAAAGAAAAGTAGATTATTGGAGGCGATTTCAATGCCATAGTAGACAATTCAGAAAAAGAAGGTGGTAGAAGGAAACCGCAGGCCCTGATGGATGATTTCCGTGAGGTTATTGATGAGTTATCGCTGGTAGACTTGAAAACAGACAATAGGTGGTTTACATGGGTCAATAATCGAGAGGGCACCACGATGGTCAAAGAAAGACTTGATCGTTTTTTGATTTTAGCAAGTGATGTGGACAGCTTCTCATTCATCGAAACTAAGGTTATTCTCTGGTCAAACTCTGACCATGATGCGATTGTGCTTGATAATAAGGGTCGAAAGCCTAGAGAAGAGCAGAGAGATTCTAGACTTATGTTTAGATATAATATCTACTGGGCTAAAGCGACGGAAGTGAAAAATATCATTAAAAATTCTTGGAAGATGGATATGGAGGACATAATGGATAAGATAGAGAATGTGGGATATGACTTGGGTGCATGGCAGTTTAAGAGGTACAAGAGGATGAGCAGACAGATTGATGCACTAAAGTCCAATATTAATAGGCTTATTGATAGATCTGAGAAAGTGTACGATGGAAACAAAATTAAAGCCATGAGATTAAAGCTAGGGAAACTATTGGACGGAGAGGAGTAGTACTGGGCACAAAGATCAAGAGTTAACTAGCTTAAAGAGGGGGACAGAAATACTGGGTTATTTCACGTGAGGGCAACCAGTAGAAAAAAGAAGAACAGAATTGAAAGGCTGAAAGATATGCATGGCTACTGGAGGGATAATACCAAAGATATTTGTGAGGCTGCCAGGGAGTATTTCCAAAATCTATTTGAGTCAACATTACATATTGATGAATCATTAAATCTTGACTGTATTGATACTTATATTTCAGGAGAGATGAATGACAGATTAACCATGGCGTTCACAGATTATAAAGGCTTTCAAGCAAATGGATCCAAGGAAAGCCTCGGGCAACGATGGTCTATCCAAAAATTTCTACAAAGAAAATTAGGAGGTGGTGGGTGATGATATTATAAAGCTATGTCATTAAGTCCTGAGGGGAGATACAAGTGGAATGTCTCAATGAGACCATTATTTTCCTTATCCCTAAAATCAAAGAGCCTATTGATATGACTCATTTTCGTCCAATTAGCCTGTGCAGGGTGATATACAAAATTGTTGCTAAAGTTCTTGCGAATCAGTTGAAAGACACTCTCCCGATGTGCATTAGAAAAAATCAAAGCGCTTTTTATAACACCCCTATAACCCGTATCCGTCGCCGGAGTGGGTTATGAAGTGCTACCAATTCAAAACACTACATTTGTACAATCACATTTACATAAGTTCATTAGCAATTATATACATAGCCAAACAAAAATCAAAGATTCAGACTTATACCGACATTCAAAAGTTACCATATTCGCATGGCTTATATACAACAACATCTCAAAACATCATTCATCTATAGTCTATTCTATACATGCCATACTAGATCCAAAACATAATAGTACCAAAACGATAGATAGTGTGGCGAGTTGCTGACGATTCCCGAGCAAGTGGCTAGAGTCAACGATCTATACAACAAAGAAACATAACAAACAGAGTAAGCTTTCATAAGCTTAGTAAGTTTTAGGAAATGCAAACAAATAAACTCAATTATACTTCGATCATTCAATTTCTCAAGAGGCCATTTTCTAGATATATTGCCATTTGGCCGAATATACGCAAGCACATAATGCACATTTAGCAATTTTATTTCACTTAATATGAATTCATATAACATAAATAAATCAAATACTTTCACATACTTTGATCGAGTGTATCATGATCATAGATATAGTTATGTCATTTATTCACATATGTATCACATTATACACTTATGATTCAAATCAATTCAAACCCACATATAAGTACATAATACGTACCTGGCCAACTTACCTTATTGAATGTATTCATTTTCCGTTCTAACACGAGATATCTTAGTCTTTGACTTTTATCAAATCACCGGCATTTAGCCTTCTAGGCTCGAAGGCCCGAATAGTATCTCACCGGCATCATAGCCTGCTAGGCTCAAAGGCCCGAATAGTATTTCACCGGCATCATAGCCTGCTAGGCTCAAAGGCCCGAATAGTATTTCACCGGCATCATAGCCTGCTAGGCTTAAAGGCCCGAATAGTACTGTACGATATTCAAATCAACAATTTTCATATAACACAATCACACCAAATTAGGTACTAGCATCATTTGAATATATCATCCTACATTTTATTCACTTTTATTACATTTCATCATTCACACTTATCATTTGATAGTTTACACATAACATCTCACTCATATTCATCTAACACTTATCATTTAATCATAAAAGCATATAAAAGCATATCACATTTTTACTTCTATAATATATTTGCCATTCGGCCATATACATACATTACAAGTAATACTTAATTCTCATAATATGTCATGTCATTATCGAATATTATTTATGTTTAACTACTTAAAACTTACCTCGAATATTTTCAAACAGTCTCGGATTGGCTATTCAACTACTTTCCCTTTTCCCTTGTCCAACCTTGGTTCTCTATGCTCTTGAGCTAATTCAAACAAATTTAACTTATTAAAGTTCCATCATGCTAGCTTATGGCCGAATATGACAAGAAATTTAATAGGTCATATAACTACTTTTTAGCTCAAATACAAAATGGTCATACACATTTTTAATCACATTAAGCAATTTAATACCATTAATTTAACATTTCCTCATGTACACCTTTATGACCGAATACACATATCAAATAAGTAAATTACCTTAACACGTAACCCACATAGCCAAGTTACATATAACCCTAATGACCGAATATGAATATCACCAAAATTTCTATGACTTAACCTTTAGCCTTCATAGCCGAATATTCATTGTATACCTAATTCACATACACAAACACAAAACTCATATGGCTTATCATATTTTCATATACATATTTTAACCTTATAGCCGAATATATAGCTTATCAAATAGATATTTATTCACATTTCCTTAACGCATATTGATCAACTAGTTCATGCATTATCCTTTGGCACATTCGGTCATTAAAGAAAAAACCTATTTAACATTCAAGCATTTTACACTAAAATTTCTCCCAAGGCCGAATTCATATACAATCTTTAATACTCATACAAAGTTTTTATTTTAAATAATTTATACACACACCATTAACCTAATATCAATTAACTAAACACTTTAACAAATTTTTCTTTGACTATACACACATTTGGCAATCACAAAGACAATTTAACAAACCTTAAATTCAACTTATAACAATATATACTCAATATTCAAAGCATCCACACCAATTTATTATCCAATCATCCATAGCCAAATACACATATTTCTTTCATTCATTCTTAACAAAAATTTTATCAACCCCATTCCATCATTTTAAAATGCAAATATTACACAGATGTTTTCTAAATTCACATTCGGCAACTACACATACACATAAGCAGAATTTTTCCTATCATCCAAACCACCTATATGAACATTTAACTAGCTCAAACTTCACCCATCCACAATTACTCATTAAAACATAAAGACAACAACCATTTTCCTCAAATTCTTCCATGGCCGATTACTCATATCACCACATAATTAAGGGACTTAGTAACTAGCTTAAAATATGCTAAAATTTCAAGAACTAACATGAATTACTTACCTTAATTCAAGCTTAAAGGTGACTGAATGGCTTATTCCCTTTTCTTTCCTTAAGATTCGGCTAAGCTAAGAAAGAAGATGAACAAAACATTTTTTTTGTTTTTCCTTTTTACCAACTTTACTTATTTTAGTTAATTTTCTTTTATTTCATAATTTAGGCCATTAACTATTATAATATTAATATATAACGTATATATGGCTATTCAACCATCATCATGGCCGGCCACTTACTTAAAAATAGGGAATTTGACATGCAAATCCCCATATTTTAAGCCATGCAATATTTGGCTACTACACTTCAACCTATCACATTTTCAAAATTTCTCACATAAGTTCTTTTTAATTAATTCCACATTCAAATGATAAAATTAAAACATGATACTTTCACACATGCACTTTCACATATAATAAGCATAGAATATAACATTTAATTATTTTTGTGACTCAGTTTTGTGGTCCCGAAACCACTTCCCGACTAGGGTCAAATTAGGGCTGTCACACTTTGTTCCCGGACGGATGATTCACGACAATGTCTTGATCGCTCACGAGTTGGTTCACTATCTTCAAAGTGTTAAAAATGGCCCTAATAAAGGCTTTGTGATCAAGCTTGATATGAGCAAAGCCTACGACAGAGTTGAATGGAATTTTATCGAAAAGGTTATGAAAAGAATGGGCTACGCAGAGGCTTGGGTGACTAAAATTATGAGTTGCGTTCATTCGGTTCGTTACATGGTCAAATGCAACTTAACCCTTTCTAATACTATTGTGCCAGGAAGGGGACTTAGACAAGGGGATCCTCTTTCTCCCTATCTTTTTCTCTTTTGCATGGAAGCTTTTTCTAAGATGTTAATTCAAGCTC
Source organism: Gossypium hirsutum (assembly GCF_007990345.1). Lineage (NCBI taxonomy): Eukaryota > Viridiplantae > Streptophyta > Magnoliopsida > Malvales > Malvaceae > Gossypium > Gossypium hirsutum. The sequence goes on along the minus strand of NC_053426.1, from coordinate 23,015,974 downwards.
AAAACAATAATAAGATTAAAGGAATTCGGTCTAGCATCAATGGACCACGTATTAATCACTTATTTTTTGCCGATAACACACTTCTATTTATTCGTAACAACAAGGATGTGGAGGAGATTGTCAATATTTTAATGAAATTCTCAAGCGTATCGGGTCAAAAAATTAATGATGATAAATCTATGATCATGTTCAGCCAAAAAAATCCTTTGGTTCAAAGACACATTTTTTGTTCTAAGCTTAGGATGAGAATGGTTGACCAACTTGATAATTATCTTGGGTTACCGTTACCTATTGGTAGAAAGAAATCACTTACTTTTACTAACATTTTAGATCGGTGTGATTGCAGGATCAATGGCTGGTTGAAGCGGCTTCTATCTTATAGAGGAAAAGAGATTTTCATCAAAGCCATTATTCAGTCTATCCCAACCTATGCCTTTTCTGTCTTTCTTGCTCCAAATGGTATTATCAAGAAATTACATTCGAAAATGTGTAAGCAATGGTGGACGAATAATGAAAAAACTCGGGGTTGGGTCATGCTGGCTTGGGAGCGTATGTGCTATCCAAAAGGAATGAGGGTATCGATTGTTGGGACTTGTATTTGTTTAATATTGCCCTCCTTGGTAGGCAAGTTTGGAGGCTTATGCAGTTTAAGGATACTCTATGTTTTAAGGTGCCGAGCACGAAATATTTCCTGGAGGGTGTTGTGCTTAGACCAAAATATTGTGAAAAACCATCTTTTACTTGGTCTAGTATTGCTAAAGCGATAGATGCCCTCAAGGATGGCTTTCTATGGCAAATTGGGGATGGCAACTCTATTGATATACGATGGGATCACTGGGGTATTGAAGGTCTCAATGGGGATTCAGTTTGTCGGTCACGGTTAACAAATGAAGAAAGAAAAATCAAAGACTTGTGGGACCACAATAATAGGAGGTGGAAAAAGGACAGGGTTATGGAATTTTATGGCAAAAACATGGGGGATCTTATTTGCAATTTACCCATTCTCCATAATGGAATAAATGATAGTAGAACGTGGATTCAAAACCCTCATGGAGTATATACCTCAAAATTTGCTTATTCATGGTTATTACTGAGAAGAACCGGTTTCGGTCCCCATAAATTGATTTGGAGAATTATATGGAAGTTAAAAATGCTTCCTAAAATTAAGGTCTTTAGTTGGAGAATTTTCCATAATATTCTGCCTACCTACGACGTATTGTACGTATCCATTAAGAGTTCTCGACTACTTGTCCCAGATGCAACAGCTGGAAGGAAACACCCATCCATGCTATGAAAGATTGCCATAAAGTTCGAGAGATCTTCATGATCAGTGGGTTAAACAATAGGCTGATTGATGGTAGACACATACAGTGCATCGACTGGTTGGAAGGTGTTCTTTGAGAGCTTGACAAAAAAAAAACAGCTGTCAATTTTTTCACTCTCCTCTGGAACTACTGGAATGATAGGAACAAACTGGTATTTCAAGGGAAGGAAGATATGGCCATGGTGGTGTGCGAAAGAGCACAGACTCTCAGCAAAGATTTCCAAATCTTCAACCTAGTAGAGCCTCCTATTATCCCCTCAACTTTGATTTATAAAATTTGGACGAAACCCTGAAATGGTGTTATTAAAATTAACGTCGACGCTGCAGTTGTGAATGGGAATGTTGTGTAACAGCTCGATTTTGGGCCTAGTCAGAACAGTGGTTTCGAAACCAATAACTCGAAGTTAGATAAATTATTTTTAATATTATTTTATGTGTGATGGCATGTTTTTAAAGGTGCATGAAAATTTTGGTGGTTTAATTTTAGAGTTTGTGAGCTTAATTACGAAAAAAGACTAAATCGCATATAGTGAAAAAGTCCTATTTTGATAGCTAAGGGTGTCAAATAGCTAGATAACCAAAATTGAGGGGTCTTTAAAGGGAAAATAGACCCTTAAAATAGTGGTGGCCGACCATAGGGACAAAAGGGATGAGAAAGTCAAAGTTAGGTGGCCTAAATTGATTAAAATAAAACTTAATAAAAAGGCTATAATCATTTTTTGTTTTTCTCCTTCTTCTCCATCGATTTTCCTCCAAGAAAATGGCCATGGAAGCTTGAAAATTTTCAGCAACTTAAAGCCTTTGCAAGTAAGTGACTTTGAGGGCTTTTCTTGAACATTTTTGTACTTTTGAGATCCTTGTAGCATGAGCTTTCTAACAAGGAGACTATTTTGCAAAATTGTTGAAAGTCTAGGGTTTTGCCATGATAGTAGGCATGTTGATTTCTAAAATTTTATGGAAAAATATGAGTTATGGTTGTGAAATAAACAACTTTTGTGAAGTAGTTTTTGTGGAAACCCTAACTAGGGACCATTTTGCATAAGTTGTGAAATAGATGTTTCATGTGTGTAATAATGAGACTTGTGGGCTGCTTCTAGTATAAAAGTATTTGTCTACGCTTGTTTAGTGAGAAAATGTGATATAAATCGATTTTCAAAACTAGGGGTAAAATGGTCATTTTGTGAAAGTCTAGGGGAAAAATGGTCATTTTGCCCAATTATAAGTTTTCGAGTGCCTAGATTAACATGCTGATCAAATGAATGAATTTCTATCATTTTAGATCAAGAATTACAAAATTCAGGCCTAGACCGAGGAAAAGCAAAGCAAGTAGACTAAGCCGAACTAGTCACCTACATTTTGTATACTGAGGTAAGTTGTGTGTAAATGATGCAACTACATTGTTATCAATTGTGCATGAATTTTTATACCATAAATTGCTTAATTGTGGTAATGAAAATACATTATTATAATTGAGATAATAGAACTCCCAGGTGAACCTTAAGAACAAATCGGATATTCGTGCCATGGCATTTGGGTCATTTGTGCTCTAGTGTAAGACATGTCTAGGACATGTATCAGCCATATTATGAGAGCCAGTGTAAGACCATGTATGGGACATGGCATCGGCATTGAGACGAGAGCTAGAGTAAGACATGTCTGGGACATGCATCGGCCTCGAGATGTAAGGCAATGCAGGACATGTCTGGGACATGGCATCGGCACGGATATGTGAGAGCTAGTGTAAGACCATGTCTGGGACATGGTGTCATCCTCGATTTTGATAGTCAGTGTAAGGCCATGTCTGGGACATCGTATCGACTTGATGGATGAACCAGTGTAAGACCATGTCTGGGACATGGCATCGGCATTACACCCTATATTTGAGGCTTAGAGAATATCTGATAACATTCCAAATGGTTCAATTGTGAGAGTTACAATTTAAGTTAAATGAGAAAAGTATAACCATGTTGTGATGGTAGAGGTACCTATTTGAAATGTATGAGATGTGAGCTTAATGTATGCTATGTGAATTGTATTGGGTAGTGATGAGTAAGTTGTGCTTATGCTTACTTTTGTACTATGAGCATGATGATGAATTGTAAAGTTGTTGTTATCTATATTTGCATGCAACTTACTAAGCTTTATGCTTACTCCCTCTCCTTTCCATTTTCTTATAGTGCCACCAAATTAACTCGAGGATGATCAGACGTCAGAGGCATCGATCAGACTATCAATCGAAGCATTTGGTATAGTTGGTTTTATTATTTTGTATAGGGCTTAGACTTTTGAGTTTTGTGTCAATGTTAATTTGGCCAAATGTGTTGGCTTGGGAGGAATCCCTTCATTTTGTATAAAGCCTTGGATAATGGCTAATGTTCATTATTGATATATGAAAATGATGATATTTTCATGAATGAGATAATGCCTTGTATGGCTGATTAGATCTTGTATTATTGTGTGGATTTGTTATGTTAGATGTTATGCAGGTTAGTGTAAGTAAGGGTGGCAAAAAGGATTGCTAAATAGCCTTATTTTGTCCATACGGGTAGACACACGGGTGTTTGTCTAGGCCGTATGTGACACACGGCCAGCCTCATGGGAGTGTTGCTTGGCCGTGTGTCCGTTGCACGTAAAATTTGCAAGTGAATATGCATGGTAGTAAACTCACGGGCAGAGACACGGCTGTGTGTCCCAGTCGTATGGAGGACATGGCCTCTGGCCACAGGTGTGTACCTTGGTCGTGTGTCCTAAATAGAATGTCAAGGTTTTTAGACACGGGCTAAGACACAGGCGTGTCATGGCCGTATGAGGGACAAGGGCCATAGACACGGACGTGTGTCAAGCTGTGTGAAAAACCTTGTAGGTTCGAATTTAGAATTTAATTCACACGGGCATGGGACTCGGGCATGTCCCTAGATGCTTAGGCCATGTGTGTCACACGGCCATTAGCACGGCCGTGTTATAATGACCACACGGGCATGTTGCTCTTTCACACAGGCATGCGCCCTGTTTCAAGAGTTATTTTTCTAAAGTGAGTCTAAGGACCCGGGTTGGTCCCAAATGGTTTCTAATGGATGTTTAAGGCATTGTAGGCCCATATTAAGGAGTTTAAACAAAGTTCAAAATTTTTTTAAATATATCAAGTCTTAATGAAATCAAAATGATTGTATGCATGTGATTAATTATGGTAACGCCTCGTATCCTGTCCCGGCGTAGGGCTCGGATATGGGGTGTTACATGTCGGGTACGAAGCTATAGCCAAAAACCATGATGGCTTTGTTATCGGGGGTAGTTATAGCTTTGTGAATAAAAATTAAAACGTAAACTGGGCAGAATTTAAAGTTTTGGTGGAAGGCTTAAATTTGGCTTTAAAGCTGAAAGTGGATAAGCTCATTTTGGAATCTGACAGTGCATATCTTGTCAAAGCTGTAAAAAAGAGGGACCATGACATTACCATTTTGGGCTGCTGTATTAATAAGGCCTGCATGAAGTTTAGGAATTTTACCTCGGTCCAAATTAATTGGATTGACCATTGTAGCAATAAGGCTACTAATTCTCTTTGTAATTTGGCGATTAAGGATAAGTGTAATTTGTACTTCAATATGGATTATCCCATGGAAATCCATAGTATTATCATTAATGATGCAATAAATTGAAGTTGACTTTTGGGTCATTTTTATAAAAAAGAAAGACTATCCTGGTTTCAAAAATATCAAAATTATTAAAAACAGGACAAGAAAACTTACCCAATTAAGCCAAGAAAGGTTTTTTTCTCTTTCTGAGGGTTTCCATGTATTTTGGGGAAGAATATGACATAAAATAAGAAGTTAATTTCTTTTCAATTATTTATAATCTTTTAATTATTTCTATTTCCAATTTAGTCCTTGCCTTTTTCTAAATTTCCATGGATGAATCATCAAAAATATCTACTAACTTTTGATTAATGGTCTAATTACCATATAAGGACCTCAAGTTTTGAATTCCATAGCTATTTAATCCTTCTAGCTACTAAAATTAAACTTTTACATTTTATGCAATTTGGTCCTTCCCGTAATTAAACACATAATAGATAAAATTAAAATAAATTTTATTTTCAGCTCGAATTTGTGGTCCCGAAATCACTATTCCTATTTCATTGAAAATGGGCTATTACAATCCAACTCATTTCGATTGTTTTTGGAATGTTTATTCTAGATTATATGGCATGCAATAGGATTGAATGTTGATATTCATGTTTTGGTTATGTAAATAGTTAAGTATGAATTTGGTCATGTAAGTTGTTTGGATGACACCATTTTGGTATTTTTGATATCTTGCAAAATATGTGTTAAGTGGTTATGTGATGCATGTTAAGGTTACAAGTTAGTATGTTATGAAGTGAACTTAGTATAGCTAAGATAGGGTATTGAATCTAGAATGGTTTGGTTAGAAATAAGTTAGTTGATGAATGGTTAAGAATGTGTATGTTTTGGTATATTTATTGGTTATGCTTCATGTGCCTAAATGGCATATTGGTTTTATGGATTATTACCTTAATGTATAGATCATTTTATGTGGGTTTTAAGCATGTTTTGAAGCTTTGATCATGTTTGCAAGTGTACTTAGATTGGTGCTTAAGAAGGGTGAGTGAAATGGCTTGATTTTGGCCATTTTGTTGTCTGCATGGCTTGAGAGACAAGTGTGTGTCTCAGCCGGGTGTGACACACGGCCATACAACATAGTTGTGTGTCCCCTATAGGTTCAAGGCATGCCAGTCAGGCAGTTACATGACCTAACACATGGGTGTGTGAGCCCATTTAGAGGGTGACACGACTTGGGACATGGGTGTGTGCCGTGTGACCCAAGTCAGTAAGTTACACAAGTATGGACACGGGTTGGGACACAGCTGTGTATCCCTAATTTGAATGTCCACACAGCCTGAGACACGGGCATGTGTCTCAACCGTGTCAGTCACACGGTAGATCAAAATTTTCAACTTTTTCTAAAATTTCCAAATGTTATTAATTTAGTTCGGAACTGTTTCTATAGTATTTTTAAGGCCTCGAAGGCTTGATTAGAGGACATTATGAATGTATTTGATTTTAATTAGATTATGTTCGCATTGATGTATGAATTGAATTGTAATGCCCCGAAATTTATGTTTTTGATTCTGCTTGAATATGACAAAAATCTGTATCTACTTCAGTGGTTAAATGTTCTAGGTGTGTGTGTAAGGTCCTAAGTTCAAGCCTTAGCTTGGGAAATATATTTTTTTATTTGAATAAAGCCTTGTCCTTGGTGATCGGGTTTATAAGTATTTATTTGTAAAAGCTTATCAGAATGGGTCTGCTAGTCTGGTGGTTAAGGTGTGTGTTGGAGTGTGGGAGGTCTGGAGTTCGAATACCTGCACGAGCAAGGGATTTATTTTGATGCTAATGCTGTGGGAGTGTTTGAGTTGGTTTGCAACACTGAGTAGTGGCAACAGATTTGGTTTAGTGGGAGCGAAATAGCGGATTTGAGAGTTACCCAAACTTCTGCTCTCCCTCTCTGCCAAAATTCTCTGCAAGTTTACCCCTCATCCACATTCTTTTTCTTTCTTTTTCTTCCCCAGCTAAAAATCCCCTGTTGCTACTGATTTTACTCCTTTTAATATTAGTTTTTGGGTATTTTCCATCATCGTTGCGTATCTCTGCGTTTGGCACAAATTTGGTAAGTGTAGGTGTGAGTTTGTTTCGTTTTTACGATTGTGTGGTTCTTAAGAGATTGTTTTTTATTTTCTTGTCCACAAGGCCTGAGACATGGGTGTGTGTCTCAGCCGGGTGTGACACACAGCTATGCGACATGGCCGTGTATCCCCTATAGGTTCAAGGCATACCAGTCAGGCAGTTACAAGGCCTAGCACACGACTTGGCACACAGCCTGGCACATGGGCGTGTGAGGCCATTTGGAGGGTGACATGGCCTGGCATACGAGCGTGTGGCTTGACTGTGTAACCCAAGTCAGTGAGTTACACGGGTATGGAGATAGGCTGGGACACGGCCATGTGTCCCTATTTCAAATGTCCACACGGCCTAGCCACATGGCTGTAACACCCCTAACCAATGTCCGTCGCCGGAATAGGTTACAAGGCATTACCGGACTTATCACATCATAACATATACATATCTCATACATTTAAACTTTCAAAGACATACATAATTCATTTACAATCATATTGTCCCTTATAAGACTCTATGGGAACTTAAAACATTCTTGGAAGAGATTCGAGACTAAACTGTTAATATCTGAAAACTTTGGGAAACTTAGAAAATTTTCATGAATGCAAAGGTCACACGCCCGTGTGCCCTGGCTGTGTGCCTCACACGACCACCAGACACACCCGTGTCATAGACCGTGTGGAAACAGGGTATATATACTGACTTGTGTCACACTGCCGACCACAAGCCCTTGTGTCAGCCCGTGTGACACACACGACCTATAGACACGCCCATGTGTCTAAGTCGTGTAACTCACTGACTTATTTTAACTAAGCTTTAGCAGACACACGGTCGAATCACATGCCCGTGTGCTCAATCGTATGGACGAGAAAGAGGCTTGTTTTAAGCCACTTTTCCTCACCCAAACATCAATCACCTAAGCTCACATATATCACCATACATTCATTCAATTTCCCAATCAAAACAAAAACAACCATATCAAATACACATTATAAGCCATAAGAAAACTAAACATTTATATGCTCAAATCAATTCCATTTGTGCTTTCAAACACATACCAAACTAATATGATTCATTAGCCAATATACACATATAACCTATTCAATAATTCCACCTTAAACATCCAAGTACCAACTATTATTCAAACAATTTTGATTCATAGTTCTATCACATATCCATACCATTTGCATATCTTCATTTCATCAACTACTTACCAAAACATAGCATAATAACCCAATATTTAACCAAGTTAAGCCAAATCACATGGCTTAAACACATCAATACATAAAGGCTTTAATAGCTAAAATAAGTTATACCTCTCATATAATCAACTAGCCTATACATGCCATATTACCAATTTCAAAGAGTTCAAAATTACCAAATCAACTCCTGGATAGTGTGATGAAATCTTCGATGACTTCCAACTCGAGCGAGCTTTCAAATTACTATAAAATAAATAAAATAAATAGAGTAAGCTAATAAGATTAGTTAGCTCGTAGAACTAGTATGTAATATATACAATTTAACAATTAATTCACAATTAGATAAGCATGAATACATATAAATCAGCTCCATCAAAATTAACACGTATTACAATAACAACCTGGAAATTCTTGTATGTGTTCATCGATTTTCATTTATGTAACATATGAAATTATTAAATATTACTTGCTTGTCGAGCATGTCACTTATACCTGAACTGATTCATATCATCATTTCAATTCTCGTACCTTTATCATGTCTGTTGAACCATGGAAATAACATTGGATATTCTGTATCTTTCACACTAATGGGATTGAATATTCTGTATCTTGCACACTAATGGGCTTATATGCGGCTAAACCATATATATCTTGATTCACATATAACATTTCTTCTTACATCATTATAACTTATATTACCATTTCAATACAATCCAACCAAATTTGCCCAATGCATAAGCATATAAAATCATCAATAGATTAGTATCATTATATCGATGTAATCATCAAATCACTATAGGAAAAACAATAAATATTTAATCTCAAGTACATATAACTTCATACCATATTTAATTCATCAATCAACATCAATACCATGTAATTCACATATCATACGTATCATTAATATCACTTATAACTCGTAACTTATCCGTATAAACAGTATTTAAGCTCGTTGAACCTATTAGAACTTCAAAGGATAGTCGAGTGAAAAATGTTAGTAATCCGTCAATTCATCATCATACATGCTCTTTCGAGTCATGGTCGGTAAGCTCCTCTTGAGCTGATAAACAGTAAGCTCTATTGAGCTGAAAACAATAAGCTCTATTGAGCTGAACAGTAAGTTCTTTCGAGCTGAATCAATAAGCTCCAATGAGATGAAACAATAAGCTCTTATGAGCTGAATTAGTAAGCTCATACGAGCTGTGGTGAGTCCGTAAAAAATACAGGAGCTCGACCAATACGGTAATCCCAGTAACATGTCACTCGTAACCAATGGATTCATATAGTTCAAACGGGGCTCGGTAACGAATACAATATATCATCAATGCATTCATATTTTAAGTATTTCGATTATATACATTAATTTCATAAAATACAAGTAAAGAAAAGTTTGATTCTAATTATACGAACTTACCTCGAGTTGTTCGAATAAAACTATTAGCTATTCATCCACTTTTCATTTTCCCCGATCTAGTTCCGGTAATTGCTTATTTTGATCTACATATAATACCAAATTCAATATATTAACCTCAATATTATTCAATTTAACATATAATACACATTTTGGCAAAACTACGCTTTTACCCCTAATGTTTTACATTTTTACAATTTAGTCCCTAATCTCGTAAAATGAAATTCATTCAATTTTGGCCAAACCAAAGCCTAGCTGAATTTAATACAACTTTATAGCAGCCCATATTTTTGTTTATTCACACATCTAACCATGAATTTTACACTTTTCTCAATTTAGTCCTTAATTGACATTTTTGTCAAAAATCACTTTATAAAACTTGTTAATCTAACTTCAAACATTAATAATCTATCATAAAACATCTAAAAAACCAAGCATTCAACAATGGCATCATTCAAAATCTATAGCCATTTCGGAAATGAAGGTACGGGTTAGCTAGATTAAGCTACAACGAGCTCAAAAATGTAGAAATCATTAAAACTGAGCAAAAACCACTCACCAATTAATCTTCAAAGCTTTTCCAAAAGTAGCTTCATCCATTGCTATGTAATTCATGCATTTTCGGTGGAGAAATAGATGGAAGATGATGATATTTGGTTTTGTTTTATTTTATTGTTAACATTTTAACCATATTACCATTTTAACCATTAATAATATCATAAATTTCAACAATATCAAGCCATGGAATTCCACTATCAACACTTATGTGATAATTACCACTTAAGGACTCGCACTATTTAATTTCATAGCCATTTAATACCTTTAACTTATAGAACTCAACTTCTACGCTTTATGCGATTTAGTCCTTTTTACCGAATTAACTACTCAAATGGTAAAATTTCTTTACAAAATTTTCATACGAACATTCTATCATACTGTAAACCTTAATAAAATAATAAAATAAATATTTTGACTTCAGATTGTTGTCCCAAAATCACTGTTTCGATTAACCCTAAAAACGGGTTGTTATAACTCTCCCCCCTTAGGGATTTTCGTCCCCAAAAATCTTAGCAGGATACATATCAGAGTATTGCTTTTTCATAGACTTTTCAGATTTTCACGTAGTCTCTTCAGTCCCGTGTCAATACAAAAGGAAAACTTTTAGTAATGCTATTCTTTTTCTTTTTTAGCTCTTTGATCTCTCTAGCTAAGATCTTGATTTGCTCTTCACTATACTATTTATATATGAGTGTATCTCAATATTGGTAGGAGAGTTTATATGCAAAAGATCTGATATGCACTGTTGCAACATAGATATATGAAAAGCTAGCTTAATTTTCTCATTAATCTCATACGACCTTATGGATCGCGGACCAACTTCTCTTTACAGTTAAATTGAGTAATGCTATATCGACGATAATACTTTCTCAAAACTTAGTCCTTTAACTGCAACTTAGTGTTTTTATATTTCAAGTTCGCATCATTTTTCCTGTCTATTTGAAATCACTTTCTAACGATTATGAATTACTTTCACTAACTCTTCAATCTCTTTTATTAGAATAACCCAAAGGATTTTTCTCTCACAAAGCTCTATCCCATACAATGGAGTTCGGTAATTGCAACTATACAATACTTCATATAATGCCATCTTTTTACTAATCTGATAACCATTATTATACGAAAGCTCAACCAATAGCAAATGTCTTTCTCAACAGCTTTCAAATTCTAAAACATAGTAACAAAACATATTTCCGAGAATCTGTATCACTTTCTCCAATTAACCATCAGTTTGAGGATGAAATGTGGTATTAAAACTCAACCTCGTACCCAAAACTTACTATAGTTTTCTACCGAATCACGATATAAACCTCGAATTCCAAAAATAATGGAGACTGACACGCCATATAATTTGAAAATCTCTGAAATGTACAACTCAACAAGTCTATCAAAAGAGAAATCTGTACGTATAGAAATAAATATGCAGACTTGTTAAACATTCAATAGAAACCCAAATAATATCTTTCTTTTTCAGTGATAAGAAAAATCCCAATACGGAATCCATTATAATATTATCCCATTTTTCACTCAGATATCATCTCAAACTGTAACAGCCCGAAGGTACATAACAATCAGTTTAACTTGCTGATGCTTTAAACTTCTAAGCGTAGAGTCAGAAATGTCTTGTTTCATACCTGTCTACCAATACAACAATTTCAGATCATTAATCATGTTGTTTTTCCTGAAGAAAACACGCAAACTACTACTGTGAGCTTCATGTATCAATCGCAGTAAAATCTTTGGATTTCTCAGTACTCAAACTCTATCTTGGAACAAGAAGTAATCATAGGTTCTAATATGAAACTCTGAATCAGAAGACGTCTCCCATTGTACTCTTTTAGCTTGCAATTCACTGCCTTATTTCCAAGTCCCACAGACTTGCTAAATAACATCGATTTAGCTTTTTAACTTAGCTAAAATCGAACCACTTTTTGATAAATTAAATTGCATATTCATTACTCATAAAGAAAACAAAGATTTTCTGCTCCTGGTATTTGTGACTACAATCACTTTCCCTGGATGATAATCAATCGCTAATCCATAATCCTTCCACAGTTGATAATTTTATTAACAAGTATCAGACCATTCGAAATTCACAAATGCAATAACTTTATCCATCAGGATATCTTTAATTTATAATATCATTTCTGAATTAGATCTAATTCGATAGTTATAATTCTGTATCATGTCTTCAATAATATGAATTCTTCATTCAGACTATCTGTCTATTCACGCGTGGGCGTATAAGATTTATTTTCTGAACCTACGGATAAACTCAAGCACACAAAATTCAATTACCTTTCAAGTGAATAACTCAATAGATTAAACAATGAGTCGATCTCTACTATCAATAATGCAGTTTGAAACAAAAGTGAAAATCAAATATAGTTTCAAATAACAACCAGTGTAGAATCACAACCTTTATAAATCCAGGATTTATATAACAACGCTACTATGATCAAACCAGAAATTAGAATCGAAGTGAATATAATTATATCCATTCAATAAATATCTTTCACAGATAACCATATAGAATCATAAGAAAATCGAGATACTGGAATCCCAAATATAATACTATACTAAACTTTTTGAAAAAGCACCCATATCAGATGATTAATATCTCGATGATGTCTCAGAGGAAATCCAGAAGTGAAGCATCACTCTTATGCACTGGAATCAATAGTAACAGAAGCAATATAATCTTCATGTATACTCAACAAAACAATAACCAATATAAATAGAATACTAACATCATACAGATTTTACCGTCGACCTTCTATCGACACAATGTAATAGAATACCAGAGAAAGATAGAATAATGCCAATCATAACCCAAATAACCCAACAATACTTTTGTATATCAATATCTTTAGATAACATTCTCATATGATAAGAATTTCATCTGAAAATATACAATTACACATACCTCTAAGGATAGATGAACACATTGAATACCCAAAAGAAATCATCACAATTAACTTCAACTATAATTGCTGCACTCAGCTATCAATACAATTCAAACATTATTTCACTGTCTAATCCTATCATCACTAATTTCACATTATCTCATCCATTAATGAAATTCAATTCAAAAGAAATTCTGGTAATACATTCTTTAATTATCATACCTGAATAATTCAATTAACTGAAGTAAATTTCTTCCTTAACAGTGACATTGCATAATCTGAATGATCTTCTGAGTAATCTGTCATCTTTTCTAGAATAGTCTTTACTTGCTAACCCATTTTCATATTGATCATGTTATAAATCATTCTATCCTCGAACTCTTTGATTTCACACTTGTGAACTTATTCAATTTAAATCTGATAAATTTCATTATAACTATATACTGGTAAAGGGGTGAAGGTCGTAACGCCTCATAATTTGACTTTCACATATACTCACATATGACGTATCATTTGTCAATAACATAAGATTATAAACTATCATTCATACCTTTATGAGTTTCAACCCATCATAAACACATTTTACTCAAATATTTAAGTATCACATTTAGTACTATCAGAATTAGCTCGGTTGGAAAGCACATCTGTCAAATTAAAACAATTCTCATCAGAGTCAGGAGATATGACACTATTACAAGTTAAATATGGAATGTATAGCTAGACTCACATATGCTATGTTAGTCCTAGAATCGACTAAACTATAGCTCTGATACTAATAAATATAACGCCCCTAACCCATGTCCGTCCCCGGAAAAGATTATGAAGCATTATTGGACTTATCACATGATAACATATACATATCTCATACATTTAAACTTTCAAAGACATACATAATTCATGTACAATCATATTGTCCCTTATAAAACTCTATGAGATCTTAAAACATGCTTGGAAGAGATTCGAGATTAAACCGTTAGCATTTGAAAACTTTGGGAAACTTAGAAAACTTTCTTGAATGCAGAGGTCACACGCCCGTGTGCCTAGGCCATGTGCCTCACACGGCCACTAGACATGCCCGTGTTATAGACCATGTGGAAACAGGGCATACATACTGACTTGTGTCACACGGCCAACCACACGCCCATGTGTCAGCTCGTGTGCCACACACGGCCAATAGACATGCCTATGTGTCTAAGTCGTGTAACTCACTGACTTATTTTAACTAAGCTTTAGCATACACACAGTCGAATCACAAGCCTGTGTGCTCAATTGTATGGATGAGAAAGAGGCTTGTTTTAAGCCACTTTTCCTCACCTAAACATCAATCACCTAAGCTCACATATATCACTATAGTTTCTTTCAATTTGGCAATCAAAACCAAAACAACCATTTCAAACACACATTATAAGCCATTACAAAACCAAACATTTATATACTCAAATCAATTGCATTTGTGCATTCAAACACATACCAAAACAATATAATTCATTAGCCAATATACACATATAACCTATTCAATAATTCAACCTTAAACATCCAAGTACCAACTATTATTATTTCTATAACATATCCATACCATTTGCATATCCTCATTCCATCAACTACTTACCAAAACATAGCATAATAACCCAATATTTAACCAAGTTAAGCCAAATCACATGGCTTAAACACATCAATACATATAGGCTTTAATAGCTAAAATAACTTATACCTCTCATATAATCAACTAGACTATACATGCCATATTACCAATTTCAAAGAGTTCAAAATTACCAAATCAACTCCTAGATAGTGTGATGAAATCTTTGATGACTTCAACCCGAGCGAGCTTTCAAGTCACTGCAAAATATAGAAAATAAATAGAGTAAGGTAATAAGCTTAGTAAGCTAGTATGTAATATATACAATTTAACAATTAATTCACAATTAGATAAGCATGACTACATATAAATTAGCTCCATCGAAATTAACACGTATTATAATAACAACCTGGAAATTCCTGTATGTGTTCATCAATTTTCATTTATGTAACATATGAAATTATTAAATATTACTTACTTGTCGAGTGTGTCTCGTATACCTGAACTGATTCATATCATTATTTCAATTCTCGTACCTTTATCATGTCCGTTGAACCATGGAAATAACATTGAATATTTTGTATCTTGCACACTAATGGGCATATAAGTGGTTAAACCACCTATATCTCGATTCACATATAAAATTTGTTCATACATCATTATAACCTATATTACCATTTCAATACAATCCAACCAAATTTTCCCAATACATAAGCATATAAAATCATCAATAGATTAGTATCATTATATGGATGTAATCATCAAGCCACCATAGGTAAAAACAATAACTATTGAATCTCAAGTACATATAACTTCATACCAGATTTAATTCATCAAATAACATCAATACCATGTAATTCACATATCATACGTAACATTAATATCACTTATAACTCGTAACTTATCCGTATAAATAGTATTTAAGCCCGTTGAACCTATTAGAACTTCAAAGGATAGTCGAGTGAACAATGTTAGTAATTCGTCAATTCATCATCATACATGCTCTTTCGAGTCATGGTCGATAAGCTCCTCTTGAGTTGATAAACATTAATATCACTTATAACTCGTAACTTATCCATATAAACAGTATTTAAGCCCGTTGAACCTAATAGAACTTCAAAGGATAGTCGAGTGAACTGTGACAGCCCTAAATTGACCCTAGTCGGGAAGTGGTTTCGGGACCGCTAAACCGAGTCACTGAAGTATTTGAATATGATATTTATTGTCTAAAATATGTGAATATGAATGTGTGAAAGTTTTAAGCTTCGATTTAGTCGATTGCATGTGAATTTAGTTAATAGGACTTATGTGTGACACTTTTGAAATGTGATAGGTTAATCTATAAGGATCTATTAAAGCATGTAGTGAAAACAATGGTTTTGCATGTCAAATACTCCTTTTTTTTATACATAGTGGCCGGCCATGATGGTACATATATTAAAATATGTAGTAAATCTTAATTAAATGGTTATTATTTTATGTAAAATAAAGGAAATAAATAAAAGAAATAATAAGGATAATAAAAGAAAAGAAGAATGAAGGGAGAAATCGGTTCTTCTTGGCCGAAATGAAAAGAGGAAGAAGGGAGGGAAGCATTCGGTCATCTTAGGTTAATATTAAGGTAAGGAGTTTATACTAGTTCTTGAAATTTTAGTTGATCTTGGGTGAGATATCAAGTTATTTTTGTAACCCATGTTGAAATTTTGATTTTGGAATGAGTAAGGTTTTCGGCTATGTTAATTAACAAGGGTGATGGTTGTTGTTTCATGCTAAATATAGATGAACAATGATAGTTTGCTTATATCTTGATATTTATGAGTTCCTTTCTTGGTTCTACCTTAAACCCATGAAGTATATTTTTATTTGGTGTTGTTGGAGGTTTCGGTCATAGGTAGAAAAAAAAAGAAAACTATAGATTTTGAGATTTATGATAGAAATTAATGAGTGAGAGTTGGATAGATATTATGATGTTAAAATTCATGGGATTATAAGCTTGTAAGTTTGATGGTGAAATTTATGCTTTGTGAGGGTAAATGGTTTAAAAGGGAGCATTCGGCCATGATGTAAAATTATGATGAAGTGATGTTAAATGTTTTGAATATTGAGTATATAGAGTTATAAGTTGAATTTAAGGTTTGTTAAATTAATTTTATTAAATTGCTTAATGTGATTAAAAATGCGTATGACCATTTTGTATTTGAGCTAAAAGTAGCTACATGACCTATTAAATTTCTTGTCATATTCGGCCATAAGCTAGCATAATGAGACTCTAATAAGTTAAATTTGTCTGAATTAGCTCAAGAGCTTAGAGGATCAAAGTTGGATAAGGGAAAGGAAAAAGTGATCGAATAGCCGTCGAAATCGTTCGACAACATCCGAGGTAAGTCTTTGAGTAATGGAACGTAGTTTATGATTTGATTAAGTTATGACGTATAAGCATAACAAATAAACGGTGATATAATGATTCTATTTGAATTATATGTCGAGATAATTAGTTTATACTTATGACGGGTAGCCGAATGTGCATAGAGATCATGTCATAAAGCAAATCAAATCATGCTCTTTGTATGTGGCTATTGAGCCGAAAAATGGGAGTGGTTGACAAGTGTCTTGTGTTTGAGTTCTAGTGATGAAAATGAAATATAGATGTGATATGATTTATTGATATACGTGCATGAATATTTGGATGGTAATCAGGCTAAGTCCCGAAGGCATTTGTGCTAGTGACTAATTCCGGGCTAAGTCCCGAAGGCATTTGTGCAAGTTACTATATCCGGACTAAGTCCCGAAGGCATTTTGCGAGTTACTATATCCGGGCTAAGTCCCGAAGGCATTTGAGCGAGTAGCTATATCCGGCTAAATC
Organism: Gossypium hirsutum; assembly: GCF_007990345.1. Lineage (NCBI taxonomy): Eukaryota > Viridiplantae > Streptophyta > Magnoliopsida > Malvales > Malvaceae > Gossypium > Gossypium hirsutum. Next base: position 22,998,435 of record NC_053426.1, on the reverse strand, counting down.
CTGAAGGTACTTGGTTTGGGAATGAGCGACCTTGCTGTAATACTTTCAATTAATACGCTTGTAAAATCCCAACGATGAGGTATGTTTCGTATATGCATTGGAATAGTTGATTCCTTTTAATAGTATTCGCTCAATCGATTAACAAGCTTCTGGCCTTTAGCCAAGTTGATTCCTTATGTATGAATATAAGGGTTGGAAATGTGAAGTAGGTATGATTTTGAGAATATGTGTATATGAAATTATTCGTTTAGTCATATGAATGCTATACTTCAGTTGTGCATGATTTCATTACTCAAACTTACTAAGCATTAAATGCTTATTCCGTTGCTTTGATTCTCTGTTTTATAGATTTTGCTCGTCAGCTATCGGACTCGGGAGTGTCAAAGTCGAAGTCGCCCAAACTATCAAAGCCCTTTTGGTACTCTTTTGGTTGAACCTTGATAATGGCATGTATAGGACTGCCCTTTGTTGTTAGTCAAGTACTTTTGGTAATGTATATATTTGGATAGCCATGCGAAAATGGCTTATATATATTTTGAGCATAGCATTATAATCATTTTGTATATTGTTCATTGAGTGGTATGGAAATGCTTGGTAATGATTAGCCATTGGAATGGTTAATCACGATCATTTTGGTGCTTTGTATGACAAATGGCTAGTTGATCCATGGAAAACCATGAAATAGGTAAAGCCTACCTTAAAAATAGATGCTGACTGCAGTAGTGAAGTGAATTTGAAAAATCACTAAAAATAGTAGCAATGGAATTAATTAGTGAATAAATTATTTAATCGAACCTTGATAAGTCTATTTTCATATGGAAGAAGCGAAACGACCATATGAGCCGTAATTTACGAGATATTTAAGTTTTCGTGAAACAGGGCCAGAGTGATTACTGGATCCCCTGTTCTGACTTTGGAAATTTACCATAAATTAACCAGAGATAATTAGAAGTCATGCTTTATATGTACGGATTCCTTTTTGAGTCTAGTTTCATTAGAAACAAACGGCATATGTATTGAAGCCCTGTTCAGGGAGATATCTAAATCATAATGCATGAAGGTCAGAGTAGTCGAACCCTGAAACAGGGGAGACTTTAACTAATAAACTGTACTAATTGGCTTGACCAAAAATTCTAGAAAAAATTTGTAGTTGGATATATGAGTCTAGTTTCAGTGAAAATTGACGGAATCAGTTTTCGAGTTTTGGAGCTCGAGATATGATTTTTAAGGTGACAGTGATACAGTTAGCCAGCTTGTCTGGAAATTTTAAAATGAACTGTATAAATAAATGAATTAAGTCCGTTAACACCTCGTGTTCGACTGCGGCAACGGTCTCAGGTACGGGCGTTACAATTTTATTGGTATCAGGGCTACGGTTTAGTCGATTCTAGGACTACCGTAATACGTTTGGGTCTAGCTATACATGCCATTATGTGTTTATTTGATAGTGTGGTGATTTCTGACAGTTAAAAATGTGTTTACTTATAGAAATGGATCCCGATCCCAACCGAGCGATAGCTGATGATCTTGAGAGTGTAGCGCCTGCTCCCGCACAAGGGACAGCACCGGCGGACTCTCAACCTATTGCTAGTAATCAAAATGACGAAGCTAGACAAGCTTTTTATAGCGTGATGAATGATTGGTTCAATCAGTATATTCGAACTAATACGGCTGTTCCACAACCTCCATTCCAGACTAATACAACCCCCGCACCTACAATACCTCCGGTAACTGACCAAATAAGGTCAAATAAGCCCTCAGTTGACAGAATCCGAAAACACGGAGCTACTGAATTTAAAGCTACGGACAGCGATGATATCGAGCAAGCTAAATTTTGGTTGGACAACACTATTCGGGTACTCGATGAACTATCTTGCACACCCGATGAATGCCTAAAGTGTACTATCTCCTTGCTACGTGATTCTGCCTACTATTGGTAGAATACGTTGATTTCTGTTGTGCCCAGAGAGCAAGTAACTTGGGAGTTTTTCCAAACCGAGTTTCGAAAAAAGTATATCAGTCAGAGATTCATTGATCAAAAACGGAAAGAATTTCTTGAACTTAAACAAGGTTCCATGTCGGTTACTGATTATGAACGAAAGTTTGTAAGGCTTAGCCAGTACGCTCGAGAATGCATTTCTTCAGAAGCTGTGATGTGTAAACGTTTCGAAGATGGACTGAACGATGATATAAAGCTGTATGTTGGCATTTTAGAAATCAAATAATTTGTGGTACTTGTCGAGCGAGCTTGCAAAGTCGAGGAGCTCAGTAAGGAGAAAAGAAAAGCTGATATGGGAGCAAAGGAGTTTCGTAAGAGATCTTCGGGAAAGCCCTTTCAACAGTCATCGAAGAAATTTAGAGATGATTTAGGCTGATCTAGAGACACTTCGGGCTTTTCTAGACGAGATCGTGATCGACCCCCTGTGAGTACACGAGTCACTTCGGTCGCCAGTGTTGGAAATGATTGTCGAGACAGAACAGAGTGCCAGTATTGCGGTAAATGGCATTCGGGGAGTTGTAGATTCCATGACCGCTCCTGTTATAAGTGCGGATCAGCTGACCACTTTATCAAGGATTGCCCGAGGCTGTCTGAACAAAATGTAAATCAGAGTGGGAAACCGGGTGCTACTACTGCTCGAGGTAGACCATCTAGAAATACGGGACATCCTAGTGGTGGTCAGAGAGGATCTAGAGACGCTACAACCAGATCTGAGGCTCGTGCTCCTGCTAGAGCTTATGCCATACGTGCACGAGAGGATGCTTCCTCGCCAGATGTTATTACCGGTACTTTCACTCTCTTTGATACTAATGTGATTGCATTGATTGACCCTGGTTCTACTCATTCTTATATATGTGAGACTTTAGCATCCAGTAAGACTTTACCTGTTGAGTCTACTGAGTTCGTTATTAGAGTGTCGAATCCCTTGGGTCGTTGTGTGCTTGTTGATAAGGTGTGTAAGAAATGTCCTCTAGTAATTCGAGGTTCCTGTTTTCCGGTGGACTTGATGCTTTTACCGTTTGATGAATTTGATGTTATTCTCGGTTTAGATTGGTTGACCGTGCATGATGCGGCTGTGAATTGCAAAAGCAAGACTATTGATTTGAGGTGTGCAAATAATGAGATAATCCGAGTTGAGTCTACTATCTTGAATGGATTGCCAACAATAATATCCTCGATGTTAGCTCAAAAATATGTGAGAAAGGGGTGTGAAGCGTATCTTGCATACGTACTTGATAATAAAGAGCCAGAAAAGAAACTTGAATCGGTACCAGTGGTTTGTGAATATCCGGATGTTTTTCCCGAAGAATTACCGGGTTTACCACCTGTTCGGGAGGTAGAGTTTGGTATTGAGCTTGTACTTGGGACTACATCGATTTCGATAGCTCCGTATCGTATGGCACCAATGGAATTGAAGGAATTAAAAGCTCAGTTGCAAGAGTTGATGGATAGAGGTTTCGCTCGACCAAGTTTCTCACCTTGGGGTGCACCAGTATTGTTTGTGAAAAAGAAGGACGGAACCATGAGGTTGTGCATCGACTATCGTCAGCTGAATAAAGTGACTATAAAGAATAAATATCCGTTACCACGCATTGATGATTTGTTTGATCAACTAAAAGGAGCCTCAGTGTTTTTAAAGATAGATTTGAGATCGGGTTATTATCAGTTGCGAATTCGAGATTCGGATATACCCAAAACCGCTTTCAGAACGAGGTACGGTCACTACGAATTCTTAGTGATGCTGTTTGGGCTCACTAATGCCCCTGCGGTATTTATGGATTTGATGAATCGGATCTTCAGACCGTATTTGGATCGGTTTGTAGTTGTGTTTATCGATGATATTTTGGTTTATTCGAGAAATGAAACCGATCATGCTGAACACCTGGGATTAGTGTTGCAAATTTTACGGGATAAGCAGTTATATGCTAAGTTCAGTAAGTGTGAGTTTTGGTTAAGAGAGGTTAGCTTCTTGGGTCATGGGGTATCTGCATCGGGTATTCGAGTTGATCCGAGCAAAATTTCGGCCATACTTAACTGGAAGCCTCCGAGAAATATTACTGAAGTTCGGAGCTTTTTGGGACTTGCCAGTTACTACAGACGCTTTGTAAAGGGTTTCTCGATGATAGCCACACCAATAACGAAACTACTTCAGAAAGATGTTAAGTTTGAATGGACAGAAAAATGTCAGAAAAGTTTCGATCAATTGAAAACTTATTTGACTGAAGCTCCAGTACTAGTGCAGCCCGAATCAGGCAAGGAATTTGTCATCTACAGTGATGCATCCTTACTTGGGTTGGGTTGTGTATTGATGCAAGAAGGTCGAGTTGTGGCCTATGCGTCGAGACCATTGAAGCCACATGAGAAAAATTATCCGACCCATGATCTCGAACTAGCTGCCATCGTATTCGCTTTGAAAATATGGCGACATTACTTATTTGGCAAGAAGTGCCATGTATATTCGGATCACAAAAGTCTCAAATATTTGATGACTCAAAGAGACTTGAATCTGCGACAAAGACGTTGGCTCGAGCTGTTAAAAGATTATGAGCTTGTCATTGACTATCACCCGGGAAAGGCTAATGTGGTTGCGGATGCCTTAAGTCGTAAATCACTGTTTGCTTTACGAGCGATGAATGTACACTTGTCTGTTCTATCCGACAATGTGTTAGTAGCTGAATTAAAGGCCAAACCATTGTTGATTCATCAAATTCGTGAAGCTCAGAAAGTCGATGATGAATTGGTTGCAAAACGGGCTGAATGTGTTTCGAATATGGAATCAAAGTTTCAAATTGATGATGACGATTGTTTGAGGTTCAGAAGTCGTTTGTGTGTTCCAAGAAATTCAGAACTTATTTCGATGATTCTAAACGAAGCTCATTGTAGCCGAGTGTCAATTCACCCAGGGAGTACGAAAATGTACAACGATCTGAGACGTCAGTTTTGGTGGCATGGTATGAAACGAGACATTTCTGAATTTGTTTCGAAGTGTTTAATATGTCAACAAGTGAAAGCGGAGCATCAAGTGCCTACAGGTTCACTTTAGCCGATCATGATACCTGAATGGAAATAGGATCGAGTCACGATGGATTTTGTATCTGGGTTGCCAGTGTCGGCAAGTAAGAAAGATGTGATTTGGGTTGTTGTTGATAGACTGACTAAGTCGGCTCACTTTATCCCCGTACGTACGGATTTTTCATTGGATAAACTAGCTGAATTGTATGTTTCTTAGATTGTAAGATTACACGGGGTACCTATTTCTATTGTGTCGGATAGAGATCCGAGGTTCACCTCGCGATTTTGGAAGAAATTGCAAGAAGCCTTGGGTACCAAGTTGCATTTTAGCACCGCTTTTCATCCACAAACTGATGGTCAATCCGAGCGGATAATTCAGATACTTGAGGATATGTTGAGATGTTGCATCCTTGAGTTTAATGGTTCATGGGAGTGGTATTTACCTTTGATTGAATTCGCTTACAACAATAGTTTTCAATCAAGTATTAAGATGGCACCTTACGAGGCTTTGTACGGTCGTAAATGCTGTACACCATTGTTTTGGACCGAGCTCTGTGAAAGTAAAAATAATTCGTGAAAGTCTGAAGGCAGCATCAAATCGTCAGAAGTCGTACGCGGATTTAAAACGAAGAGATATTGAGTATCAGGTGGGAGAAAAAGTGTTTCTTAAGGTTTCACCTTGGAAAAAGATACTCAGATTTGGCCGTAAGGGCAAACTGAGTCCGAGATTCATTGGGCCCTATGAAATCTCCGAACGAGTTGGTCCAGTTGCATATAGGTTGCTTTTACCCCCTGAACTTGAAAGGATTCACAACGTTTTTCATGTTTCGATGCTTCGACGTTACAGATCTGATCCTTCGCACATAATTAGTCCATCAGAGGTTGAAATTCAATCTGACTTGAGTTATGAAGAAGAACCGATTCGTATCCTCGCTCGTGAGGTGAAAGAGCTGCGAAACAAAAGGATTCCGTTAGTAAAGGTGTTATGGCTCAAACACGGGATCGAAGAAGCTACTTGGGAAACCGAGAACTCTATGAAAGAACGATACCCAAACCTATTTACCGGTAAGATTTTCAGGGACGAAAATTTCTTAAAGTGGGGGAGAGTTGTGACAGCCCTAAATTGACCCTAGTCGGGAAGTGGTTTCGGGACCGCTAAACCGAGTCACTGAAGTATTTGAATATGATATTTATTGTCTAAAATATGTGAATATGAATGTGTGAAAGTTTTAAGCTTCGATTTAGTCGATTGCATGTGAATTTAGTTAATAGGACTTATGTGTGACACTTTTGAAATTTGATAGGTTAATCTATAAGGATCTATTAAAGCATGTAGTGAAAACAATGGTTTTGCATGTCAAATACTCCTTTTTTTTATACATAGTGGCCGGCCATGATGGTACATATATTAAAATATGTAGTAAATCTTAATTAAATGGTTATTATTTTATGTAAAAGAAAGGAAATAAATAAAATAAATAATAAGGATAATAAAAGAAAAGAAGAATAAAAGGGAGAAATCGGTTCTTCTTAGCCGAAATGAAAAGAGGAAGAAGGGAGGGAAGCATTCGGTCATCTTAGGTTAATATTAAGGTAAGGAGTTTATACTAGTTCTTGAAAATTTAGTTGATCTTGGGTGAGATATCAAGTTATTTTTGTAACCCATATTGAAATTTTGATTTTGGAATGAGTAAGGTTTTCGGCTATAGTAATTAACAAGGGTGATGGTTGTTGTTTCATGCTAAATCTAGATGAACAATGATAGTTTGCTTATATCTTGATATTTATGAGTTCCTTTCTTGGTTCTACCTTAAACCCATGAAGTATATTTTTATTTGGTGTTGTTGGAGGTTTCGGTCATGGGTAGAAAAAAAAAGAAAACTATAGATTTTGAGATTTATGATAGAAATTAATGAGTGAGAGTTGGATAGATATTATGATGTTAAAATTCATGGGATTATAAGCTTGTAAGTTTGATGGTGAAATTTATGCTTTGTGAGGGTAAATGGTTTAAAAGGGAGCATTCGGCCATGATGTAAAATTATGATGAAGTGATGTTAAATGTTTTGAATATTGAGTATATATTGTTATAAGTTGAATTTAAGGTTTGTTAAATTAATTGTATTAAATTGCTTAATGTGATTAAAAATGCGTATGACCATTTTGTATTTGAGCTAAAAGTAGCTATATGACCTATTAAATTTCTTGTCATATTCGGCCATAAGCTAGCATAATGAGACTTTAATAAGTTAAATTTGTCTGAATTAGCTCAAGAGCTTAGAGGATCAAAGTTGGATAAGGGAAAGGAAAAAGTGATTGAATGGCCATCGAAATCGTTCGACAACATCCGAGGTAAGTCTTTGAGTAATGGAACGTAGTTTATGATTTGATTAAGTTATGACGTATAAGCATAACAAATAAACGGTGATATAATGATTCTATTTGAATTATATGTCGAGATAATTAATTTATACTTATGACGGGTAGCCGAATGTGCATAGAGATCATGTCATAAAGCAAATCAAATCATGCTCTTTGTATGTGGCTATTGAGCCGAAAAATGGGAATGGTTGACAAGTGTCTTGTGTTTGAGTTCTAGTGATGAAAATGAAATATAGATGTGATATGATTTATTGATATATGTGCATGAATATCTGGATGGTAACCGGGCTAAGTCCCGAAGGCATTTGTGCTAGTGACTAATTCCGGGCTAAGTCCCGAAGGCATTTGTCCAAGTTACTATATCCGGGCTAAGTCCCGAAGGCATTTGTGCGAGTTACTATATCCGGGCTAAGTCCCGAAGGCATTTGAGCGAGTAGCTATATCCGGCTAAATCTCGAAGGTACTTGGTTTGGGAATGAGCGATCTTGCTGTAATACTTTCAATTAATACGCTTGTAAAATCCCAACGATGAGGTATGTTTCGTATATGCATTGGAATAGTTGATTCCTTTTAAATAGCATTCACTCAATCAATTAACAAGCTTCCGGCCTTTAGCCAAGTTGATTCCTTATGTATGAATATAAGGGTTGGAAATGTGAAGTAGGTATGATTTTGAGAATATGTGTATATGAAATTATTCGTTTAGTCATATGAATGCTATACTTCAGTTGTGCATGATTTCATTACTCAAACTTACTAAGCATTAAATGCTTATTCCGTTGCTTTGATTCTCTGTTTTATAGATTTTGCTCGTCAGCTATCGGACTCGGGAGTGTCAAAGTCGAAGTCGCCCACACTATCAAAGCCCTTTTGGTACTCTTTTGGTTGAACCTTGATAATGGCATGTATAGGACTGCCCTTTGTTGTTAGTCAAGTACTTTTGGTAATGTATATATTTGGATAGCCATGCAAAAATGGCTTATATATATTTTGAGCATAGCGTTATAATCATTTTGTATATTGTTCATTGAGTGGTATGGAAATGCTTGGTAATGATTAGCCATTGGAATGGTTAATCACGATCATTTTGGTGCTTTGTATGACAAATGGCTAGTTGATCCATGGAAAACCATGAAATAGGTAAAGCCTACCTTAAAAATAGATGCTGACTGCAGCAGTGAAGTGAATTTGAAAAATCACTAAAAATAGTAGCAATGGAATTAATTAGTGAATAAATTATGTAATCGAACCTTGATAAGTCTATTTTCATATGGAAGAAGCAAAACGACCATATGAGCCGTAATTTACGAGATGTTTAAGTTTTCGTGAAACAGGGCCAGAGCGATTATTGGATCCCCTGTTCTGACTTTGGAAATTTACCATAAATTAACCAGAGATAATTAGAAGTCATGCTTTATATGTACGGATTCCTTTTTGAGTCTAGTTGCATTAGAAACAAATGGCATATGTATTGAATCCCTTTTCGTGGAGATATCTAATTCGTAATGCATGAAGGTCAGAGTAATCGAACCCTGAAACAGGGGAGACTTTAACTAATAAACTGTACTAATTGGCCCAACCAAAAATTCTAGAAAAAATTTGTAGTTGGATGTATTAGTCTAGTTTCAGGGAAAATTTACAGAATCAGTTTTCGAGTTTTGGAGCTCGAGATATGATTTTTAAGGTGACAGTGATGCAGTTAGCCAGCTTGTCTGGAAATTTTAAAATGAACTGTATAAATAAATGAATTAAGTCCGTTAACACCTCGTGTCTGACTCCGGCAACGGTCTCGGGTACGGGGCGTTACATGAACAATGTTAGTAATTCGTCAATTCATCATCATACATGCTCTTTCGAGTCATGGTCGATAAGCTTCTCTTGAGTTGATAAACAATAAGCTCTATTGAGCTGAAAATGGTAAGCTCTATTGAGCTGAATAGTAAGCCCTTTCGAGCTGAATCGGTAAGATCCAATGAGCTGAAACAGTAAGCTCTTACGAGATGAATCAGTAAGCTTATACGAGCTGTGGTGAGTCCGCAACAAATGTAGGAGTTCGACCAATACGGTAATCCCAGTAACATGTCACTCGTATCCAATAAATTCATATAGTTCAAACGGGGCTTGGTAACGAATACAATATACCATCAATGCATTCATATTTTAAGTATTTCAATTATATACATTCATTTCAACAAATACAAGTATAGAAAAGTTTGATTCTAATTATTCGAACTTACCTCGAGTTGCTCAAATAAAACTTTTGGCTATTCGTCTACTTTTCATTTTCCCTGATCTAGTTCCGGTAATTGCTTATTTTGATCTAGATATAATATCAAATTCAATATATTAACTTGAAAATCATTCAATTTAACATATAATACAAATTTTGGAAAAATTATGCTTTTGCCCCTAATGTTTTACATTTTTACAATTTAGCCCCTAATCTCGTAAAATGAAATTCATTCAATTTAATCACTTTTTAGATCATGGCTTGTAATCCTGGAGCCTTTCCTTTGACAACCCTAGCCGAATTTAATACAATTTTATAGCAGCCCATATTTTTGTTTATTCACACATCTAACCATGAATTTTACACTTTTCTCAATTTAGTCCTTAATTGACATTTTTGTCAAAAATCACTTTATAAAACCTGTTAATCTAGCTTCAAACATTAATAATCTATCATAAAACATCTAAAAAACCAAGCATTCAAAAATGACATCATTCAAAATCTATAGCAGTTTCAAAAACAAAAGTACGGGTTAGCTAGATTAAGCTACAATGAGCTCAAAAACGTAGAAATCATTAAGAACTGAGCAAAAACCACTCACCAATTAATCCTCAAAGCTTGGCGAAAGTAGCTTCGTCCATGGCTATTTAATTCATGCATTTTCAGTGGAGAAATAGATGGAAGATGATAATATTTGGTTTTGTTTTATTTTATTATTAACATTTTAACCATTTTACCATTTTAACCTTTAATAATATCATAAATTTCAACAATACCAAGCCATGGAATTCCAATATCAACACTTATGGGATAATTACCACTCAAAGGCTCCCACTATTTAATTTCATAGCCATTTAATACCTTTAACTTATAGAATTCAACTTTTATGCTTTATACGATTTAATCTTTTTTACAAACATTCTATCATACTGTAAACCTTAATAAAATAATAAAATAAATATTTTGACTTCAGATTATGGTCCTGAAACCACTATTCTGATTAACCCTAAAAACGGGCTGTTACATTGGCCGTGTGACCCCTATAGACCAAAATTTTTAACATTTTCCTAAAATTTCTAAATTTTTTTATTTAGTCTCAAACTCTTTCTATAGCATTTTTAGGGCCTCGAGGGCTTGATTAAGGGTAATTATGAATGTATTAGATTGTAATTAGATTATGTTCACATTGATGTATGAATTGAATGGTTTACTATTCCGTTTGTCCAGTAATACTCTGTAACCCTATTTCAATGACAGACACGGGTTAAGGGTGTTACACTTGCAGAACATATAGGATGCCCTTATTTTGTCCTCTTAGTATGACAAGAGCTTTATGATACATCTTTTAGTTGTTTGACTCAATAAAATCCTGCAACCATCTGAATCTAAAATTCCCAAAGATATGAGATTTTAGATCAGGTACATACTTGACATCTGATAGTGTCTGTACAATTTCATCGTGCATCCTGATTTGTATTATTCTGGCCTCAGTTATCTTACATGGAGAGTTATTCCCTATCAGCACAACTCCACCTTTAACAGAACTATACATGGAGAACCAGTCCCTGTTGGGACACATATGGTAAGAGCACCCTAAATCAAGGATCAATTCGAATGTAAGCTTAGTGCTTTCACTCATAGACAACAACAAGAAATCATCACCTCTTTCTTCGGCTACAATAGCATCAGCAACTTCAGATTTTTGCTTTCCTTTCTTGTCATTTTCAGTGTCCCTTGTAATATCCCATACCCAGTCCAGTCATCAAACCCGAGCTACAATATGCTACAACAGTAAACTATGACTATTGCATACAGTTTATCTAATAATAATCAATAAAACATTATATTTGTAATAGCCCGATTTTGGGCCTAATAGGAATAGTGGTTCGAAACCACAAATATGAGTTTAATAAATTATTTTAATATTATTTTATGTGTTATAGCACGATTATATGGGTGCATGAATTTTTTGGTGAATTAATTTTAGCGTTTGTGAGCTTAATTGCAAAAAAGAACTAAATCGCATAAAGGGAAAAAGTTTTGTTTTACTATCCAAATATGTTAAATAGCTAGAGAATCAAAATTGGAGGTACTTAAAGTACAAGTAGGCCATTTTGGGAGTGATGGCCGGCCATAGGGGACAAGAAAGTTGAAAAGTCAAATTTGGTGGACATTAGGTGACTTTTTTGGTAATAAAATAAAATAAAGAAAAAGTTGTCATCTTTTTTCATTTCTTCTTCTTCTTCCACTGAAATTGGCAGCAAACATGGGGGTTTGGAAGCTCAAATTTTCATCCACTTAGTTCCCTTGCAAGTAAGTGATTTTGATGGTCATTTTTGATGATTTTTGTATTTTTGGAACCCTTGTAGCTTAATCTAGCTAATGGAGGGATTATTTTGCAAAATGGTTGAAATTATAGGGTTTTTCCATGTGAATATTTATGTTGTTTGCTGAATTTTTATAGAAGAAAATAAGTCATGATTGTGTAATAAACAACTTTTGTGAAAGGATTTTCATTAAAACACTTAATGTGGACCATTTTGTAAAGTTTGTTAAATGGATGGGAATTGTGCAAAATAATTGAAATTTTGAGTTGCTACAATAGTAATAAAGATTGGGTTAGGCTTGGGTAATAAGAAAATTTGATTAAAATCGATTTACGAGCCCAAGGGTAAAATCATAATTATTGTGAAATTCTAGGGGCAAAATGGTCATTTTTCCAAAGTATAAATTATGGAATGTATTGGTTAATATGATGATTAAAGTAGTGAATTTTATCATTATAGATCAATAAAACTGAGATTTGGGGTTCAATCGGAAAGTACGAGGTTAGGGACTAAAATGGAGTAATTAGCCGAAATTGCATTCGAGGTCAGTCCTTGTGATTAAATAAGCATGATATCCATGTTATTGTTAATATGCTTGAAATCTATCTTGCTATCATTGTATTGAATTATATGTTGATGATATTTTACATGAGAAAGTGATGCCAAATGTTAATAACATTTGGGTGATGATTTGATACATTGAAAATTTGATGGAATATGATATTTCATTGAAACGAGTAAGTTGGGTGTAAATAACGCAACTAAATTGTTATCATATGCGATTGAATTATTATATCATAAATTGTTGATTGTGAATATGAGTATGTATGAATAGAATTGATGTAGTAGAAACTCCCGGTTGAACCTTAGGAATAAATCGGATATTCATGCCATGACATTTGGGTCATTTGTGTGCTAGTGCAAGACATGTCTGGGACATGGTGTCAGCCTTAATCGCGATAGTCAGTGTAAGACCACGTCTGGGACATGGCATCAGCATCCTACCCTATGTTTGGGGCTTATCGAATATCCTTTAGTATTCTGAACGGTTCAACAGAGAGATTTATAGTTTAAGATAAATGAGGAAGGTTATGACCATGTTGTGAGTGGTACAGGTACCTACTTGAAACGTATAAGATGTGAGCTCAATATATGATATATGAATTGTATTTGATAGTGATGTGTAAGTTGTGCTTATGTTTATTTATGTATTAAGAACAAACTATGAAATGTTGTGAGCATGTCGCAAAGGTACAGGTTTGTACTCGAAACTCAAATGCTATTACGATCATGAAATGATGCAACTTTGGTAAGGATACAAATAAGTAAGTTATGCCTATGAGAATGAAATATTGATGACCTTGTGATTATGGTTCTCTACTTATGATGTACCAATATGTATTTTCACCATGATGTTTAAAATGGTTTGTAAAGGTGTTATAAGCTTAGTTACCATTATTTTACACTAAATTGTTTTGGGACAGTTGCAGTAGTCCAACTTGGAAAATACACCAAAAATAGTAGAAAAAGGGTTAGAGATTAAATCAAATATGAAAATTAAATCTAATCGAGTATAGTCTCTCATAAAAGAAATAGGGTAAGCAAAAGAATTACATATTATGAGATATTTGAATTTGTGTGAAATAGAGTCAGAACAATTTCGAAATCCCCTGTTTTGATTTGAGAAAATCATTAAAAATTGTAAAAAAAAAACTATGGGTTATAATTTATATGATTAGATTATTTAATAATTTTATTTTCAAAATAATCAAACGGGAACATCATTCGAATCCCATATGAGAAGATAATTAATTTTTTGTGAAGAGGGGTTAGAACTATCAAATAGAAAAAAGGGGTAACTTTAATGAATAAAATGTACTAATTGAATGAACCAAAACTTATAAAAATTTTATTGTAAGAATATATGTAAGTCTAGTTTCAGGGAAAATTAGCAGATCTTAATTTGGAGTTTGGTATCTCCAGATATAAATAATTTAGTGACTGTGACTCGAGAAAACAGCTTGACTTGAGCATAAGTAAAAGTGCAAATATGGTTGTATTACCTTAAGGAGCAAGTTGATAATTGCTTATTATTTTTCATGTGGTCTTACTAAGCTATGAAGCTTACTCCATTCCTTCCCTTTTCTTTAGTGTTGTCAGGTTAGCTCGGGATTGGAGATCGTCGGAGGTAGCATCACACTATCAAGCCATCACCTTTGTAATATTGATATATGTTAAACATTTTTGAGTGACTTGTATAGGGACTTATCTTTATGTTATGTGTTATTATGATTAGCCAAATGTGTTGGCTTATATTGAGTTATTTGTATATGGCCAAGAGGTGTGTCTTATTTTGATTATGGTTTGTGAACATATCTATCTATGCTATGTTCTAATTCTTGTGATGAGGTGGTGTGATTATGCTTGTTGGCCATATATGGTTGGTATTAATGCTACGAACGTGTCTTAATATGACATGCTAAGTCATTAAAATGATGTCATGATATGTTTCCTTAGTGTGTATAAAGATGGGAAGGATTAAGGGTAACATAAAGGCTTGAAAAATAGCCTAAGTGTTAACCACACGGGCAGAGACACGAACGTGTGTCTCAATCGTGTGAGGGACACGGCCTTAGCACACGGGTGTGTGACTTGGCCGTGTGACTCTAAATGTTTGCTGGCATCAAAATAGAGAGTTACACGGGCTGAAGACATGGGCGTGTCTAAGCCACGCGGGTGTGTGTAACCCACACGGCTAACCCATACGTTTTATATCTGACTCTCCAAAGTGTGAAAATTTTCTAAGTGTTGCAAAAGTTTTATATGTTTATGGCTTGGTCACAAACCACCCAGAATGCATGTTTTCGGCCCCGTAGGCCCATATAAGGGATGTTAAGCATATGTATGAATTTTTTTTTAAATAGAACAAAATTTTATGGCTGATTTTTACATGATTGACTGTATTTAAGTCCGGTAATGCTCGTACCCTATGTCGGCGTAGGACACGGGTAAGGGGTGTTATAATATTAAATATAAGTTCATGTCAAACATACATTAAATTCAAATTCGAGTCTCAATTGGGATTACGAAAGCCCTTAAAATAGCTCGGAACCAAAATAGTACCATTTTAAAACATTTACAAAATAATCGATAAAAAGGAAAAACAGAGTCACACGGCCATATGGCCAATCCATGTGATAAAATTAAGGCCTTGTGGTGCTATCACACAGCCGTGTCCCCAAACCATGAAACATATTAATGTTGTGTAACTTAGGGTCACACGATTGTATCGCCAGGCCGTGGTCATGTGAACTAAAAACCAACCTAACACGTTAAACACATGGCTGTGTCATCTAACCATGTGTGGCACATGGCCGTATGGTAGTCCGTGTGCTGCAAAACTAACCTATTTTGGCAAGTTTTCATTGTAAGACCCCTAACCTATATCTGTCATCAAAACATGGTTTTAGAGCATTACCGGACAAACAAAATAGTAAACCATTCTGTAACACCCCAAACCCGGCCTAGACGTTATGGCCGGATCTGACTATGTCACATAAGAGTGTTTTTAACCAAACCGTATCGATTTATAAACCATTCCATTCGTTATCTTTTACTTAGTCAAAAAATGTGTAATAGTCGAATTGTTTCGAAAACGTTTCTTTATCACAGAAGCTTTTGAAACCTATATATTGTTATTATTTTAAGAAACCATTTCTATCTTGAAAAGAAACACATAGTTAATTTGTGGAAAACCATAATTTGACGTTGCAATTTTTAGTTCACGTTCCTAGCTCAAAAACGCAAATAAAAATCTAGAAGTCCGAGTCCAAAGTTACATAAAAAATCCCCAGAAAATAAAGTAAAAACAAAAGTAGAAAGTTCATAACCAAAATGTATGCAGTCGTGGTCACCGTCGAGTCCTCCACTACACCAATCCACCTACTGTTGGGGATTACCTGAACAGATAAATAAATAAAGGGGTGAGTTTTAGCAACTCAGTTTGTACATCCCCACAGTATAGCATGCATACAAACCGATAATAGAATTTAGTCGTAATTCAGGCTTGAGCCTTTACAGATTTGGTGGGGCCCTTGGCCCACTCAGAAATAGAGTCAATTACAGTCTTAGGGCCTCAGCCCCTCTCAGATATAGCATGCGTAACAGATCAGAATAACAAAATATGCTCACCAACCCTGCACACTGACTCCGTCCAACCCAACACACCTTGTGGGGATAAAATCGACCCACCCATCTTTGTACAACATATATGGGGATAAAATCGACCCATCCAACCTACACACAATGCAAAAAATATCAAAAGTATGCAGCTTAGCTGCCAGATAGTAGGCTTATGAAGCCCTTTAGTACTTCCTTCACTTCATCATACCCACCCCGATGTAGTGCATCATGTAATATGGCATGCTATAATGCAGATAACAGTTCATGCATTTATTTCAGAACAGATAAGATATTCATGCTAGGTATAACATGCTAACACTTACATCACAATATCACATTCACAGAATAGGGCTCTAAGTAAAGCTTACCGACCCTAGGACTGGTCACAGTTGACTTAGGCGACCCGTGCAACCTTACAGTACATTTCAGAAAAATGGGCTCACACGCCCATGTGGGCCCACAAGCCCGTGTGGCCCACAGGCCCAAATTGGCCTTGGCCATGTGAATCACACGGCCTGGCCCAGATTCCCACATGCCCATGTGGTTCACTCGTGTGGGCCTACATGCCCGTGTGGCCCACACGACCCATTTGCTTGATCCTGTGCCTTACACACAGCCTATAAGCAATCACACGGTCGTGTCCGTCACACCCATGTTAGGTGCGCACGGTCTATTCGTCGACAACACGCCCGTGTGGCATGACAGAACGCTTTTTAGCTTTCATCAGATCTCATTTTCTGTGCAAACAGAGTACACACCTGGTTCAATTTCAACATGTAATCACTCCCGAGCACTCCAAAACCTATATTTTATAATTGAAACCCCAATTCCAGTCACTTAAATCAAGTTACTAAGGACAGGCAATTCCCGGAAGTTAACAATGACCTTACCTCTAATGAACAACGACAGTTCCTCGCTGATTAGAGCATCGTTTTAGCAGTCCACAGAATTTTGATTATCTCCTAAACAGAAAAAAATCTCTTAAGAACCCCACAATTGTAAAAATGAAACAAGCGCACCCCTACACTTACCAAATTTGTGCCAAACGCAGAGATACGCAACGATGATGGAAAATACCCAAAAACTAATATTAAAAGGAGTAAAATCAGCAGCAACAGGGGATTTTCAGCTGGGGAAGAAAAAGAAAGAAAAAGAAAGTGGAGGAGGGGGAAACTTGCAGAGAGGGAGAGCAGAAGTTTGGGTAATCTCAAATCCCCTATTTCACTCCCACTAAACCACATCCATTGCCACTACTCAGTGTTCCAAACCAACTCAAACACTCTCACGACATTAGCATCAAAATAAATCCCTTGCTCGTGTAGGGATTCAAACTCCAGACCTCCCACACTCCAACACACACCTTAACCACCAGACTAGCAGGCCCATTCTGATAAGCTTTTACAAATAAATACTTATAAGCCCGATCACCAAGGACAAGGCTTTATTCAAATAAAAACAAAATTTTTTCCCAAGCTAAGGCTTGAACTTAGGACCTCACACACACACCTAGAACACTTAACCACTGAAGCAGATACAGATTTGTGTCATATTCAAGCAGAATCAAAAACATAAATTTCAGGGCATTACAATTCAATTCATACATCAATGTGAACATAATCTAATTACAATCAAATAAATTCATAATGTCCTTTAATCAAGCCCTCAAGGCCCTAAAAATACTATAGAAACAGTCCCGGACTAAATTGAAAACATTTGGAAATTTTAGGAAAAAGTTGAAAATTTTGATCTACCGTATGACTCACACGGTTGAGACACATGCCCGTGTCTCAGACCGTGTGGACATTTGAATTAGGGATACACAACTGCGTCCCATATCGTGTCTATACTTTTGTAACTCACTAACTTGGGTCACACGGCACACGCCCATGTGCCAGGCCGTGTCACCCTCTAAATGGGCTCACACTCCCATGTGTTAGGCCGTGTAACTGCCTGACTAGTATGCCTTGGGCCTACAGGGGACACACGACTGTGTTACATGGCCATGTGTCACACCTGGCTGAGACACACGCTTGTGTCTCAAGCCATGCGGACAACAAAATGGCCAAAATCAAGCCATTTCTCTCACCTTTCTTAAGCACCAACCTAAGTACACTTGCAAACATGATCAAAGCTTCAAAACATGCTTAAAACCCGCATAAAATGATCTATACATTAAGCTAATAATCCATAAAACCAATATGCCATTTAGGCACCTCAAGCATAACCAATAAATATACCAAAACATACACATTCTTAACCATTCATCAACTAACTTATTTCTAACCAAACCATTCTAAATTCAATACCCTATCTTAACTATAATAAGTTAAATTCATAACATTCTAATTTGTAATCTTAACATGCATCACATAACCACTAACACATATTTTGCAAGATATCAAAAGCGCCAAAGTGGTGTCGTCCAAACAACTTGCACAACCAAATTCATACTTAACTATTTACATAATCAAAACATGATTATCAACATTCAAACCTATTACATGCCATATAATCTAGAATAAACATTCCAAAAACTACTGAGATGAGTGCCAATCTGATCGTCCAACCTTCCAAGAATCTACAATGCCATTAAACAACACAAGTAAGCTTAATGAAGCTTAGTAAGTTTGATGTATTAAATGATAAATCTTACTGAACTAATTATAATAATTCAGACAATAATAATCATCCAAAAGAACTCCCTGTCATTCACAAATTCAATTGATGCATTCAACCATGTCTTTCAAATAAGAAACATGTCTTTCAAATTCATTAAACAAATTACCTTATCGAGATTTTCCATTTGAAAAACAACTTATGGGTAAGAGTACATCGTCAACAGAAGCTCATAAGAGCTGGTCCTCTTGAACACACCAACAAAAGCTCATAAGAACATAATAGAAGCTCAAAAGAGCTGAACAAAAGCTCATAAGAGTTAAATAGAAACTCATAAGAGTTGATCCACCCGAATCATGCCAAACAAAAAGTATAACAATAGAGTTTGCAACAAATGCTAAAGCTCGATTTACTTGGGTAATATACCGGTATCTCCCTCCAATACCATCTCTGTGACAGCCCAAAATTGACCCTAGTCGGGAAGTGGTTTCGGGACCGCTAAACCGAGTCACCGAAATGTTTGAATGTGATCTTTATTGTCTAGAATATGTAATTATGAATGTGTGAAAATTTCAAGCTTCGATTTAGTCGATTGCATGTGAATTTAGTCAATAGGATTTATGTGCGACATTTTTGAAATGTGATAGGTCGAAGCATAAGGACCTATTAGAGCATGAAATAAAAAAGGGGGGACTTGCATGTCAAATTCCCCCCTAATTAGTAGTGGCCGGCCATCACAAGCATAGTAGACCAAGTGTGATGGGCAAGACATGTCATAGACATGTTGTGTTGGTGCATCATGGGTGGAAAAAAATAAAATAAGGAGCATGGGCATAAAATAATGAAAGGGAATATGATGAAAACAAAAAAAAAATTGTGTAGTTGTTTCCCCCCCCCCATTTAAAGAAAAGAAAAGGGAAAATTTTGTTCATCCTTTTTCATCTTCATTTGGCCGAAAATTCAAAGGAAGGAGGAAGGAGTTCTTGCTTCATGTTTGGTTTGGAAGAGGATTAGGAGGAGGTTTGGCCATACTTGTATCTAGATCAAGGTATGTTTGAGGTTGTGCCATGAGATTCATGCATGTTTTTAGTTGCTAGCTTGAGTTCTAATTAGCCCATGGTTCAAATCTTTGCTATGTCATGGGGATGATATTCGGCCTAGGTAGATTTTGTGTGTGACAGCCCAAAATTTACCCTAGTCGGGAAGTGGTTTCGGGACCACAAGACCGAGTCGTAAAAATAATTACTTGCTATATTCTATGCTTATTATGTGTGAACATGAGTATGTGGAAGTTTCACTCCCTAATTTTACCAATTGCATGAGAAATTATTAATTGGGATCAATTTGAGACATTGTAAAAATATGATAGTCTAATTCAAATGGTCAATTAGTGCATGTACCAAAAAGAGTGGTTTTGCATGTCAAATTGCCCAAAAGATGATGGGTGGCCGGCCAAGGAGTGATAATGCTCCACTCATTCTTATTTAAAATGTTTCTTTGGTGAACAAATGATGGGATTAATAATAGAAAAGGGAACAAAAAAAAAGGGTGTCATACTTGCCATCACCTAGCCGAAAAACCAAGAAAAAGAAGGGGAGAAAAGAACTTGGGGGGGGATTCGGCCATTGCTTGCCTAGGGAGAGTGTTTGATGTTGTGGCATGAAAAATGAGGGAGTTTGAATGCTTAACAAGGAGGGAAGAAGGAGTGTTCATATTTTCTTTCTTTTGCAATTGTTCTAACTAGAGGAAGAAGGGGAAACAAGATTCGGCCAAGGTGGTCCTTTAGACCAAGGTATGTTTAATGTTGTCTTAGAGATGCATGCATGTTTTAAATAGCCCATGTTCAAACCTTGAATCTTGTTGATAACATGAGCAATCGGTCATGAGAAAGTGTTGGATGGAGCTTTCGGTTATGGTATGTGTGAGAAGAACTTGATTCTTTCTTACCTTTAAGTTTTGATGGATCAAGAAAACAAAAGGTTGTTGATGAAAGAAATTAATGTATTAAGAGATTATATGAAACTTATTCATGTTTATATATGTTATATGCAACGAAAATGGTTGATGATTTTGGAGGTGATTAGCTTGAATCGGCCACGGTATATCCATAAACACGATCTATGCTTGTTATGTTACTCATGGTTAAAACAATTCGGCTATGACATTCGGCCATGGATGGTTGTATTTTTTTGATGTTGTTTTTGATGCTTTAGGGCATTGAGGGTTGATTACAGATGAGGTGAGTTTCTTGATTTAAAATTTGATGGATGTTAAGCTAATTGGGCAACCAAAGGTTCAATATTTTTGTTATGAGGTCATATGTGCATTTCGGCCATGGTCTTTGCTTGAATATGAGATTTGTAATGTGATTTTCCTAAATTGTCTATGAATTTGGTTGTTGATTTCATGGTAATGGTATATTGAATCCATGAGAATTTAGTAAGGTTGCATTCGGCAACTTACTTGAAATTAAAAATCGATGTCTAAGCTTAGGTGATTTCGATGATGATATATGTGTATATACATAAGTATATTTAGTTGATTCGGCTTTGGTAGTTGCATGAGATTATTAGCCGAATATACTAACATACATATACATGTGAGATTGGATTGTAAATATTTAGCAAGGTGGTTAAACTAGTTAAATTATTGATATAGCTCAAGGAGCTAAAGGAGGTGAATCGAGCAAAGGCAAAGAAAAGGTTATCGAGTAGCCGAGTTGGAACCGTCTTACCCAACACGAGGTAAGTCATTAAGCATGTAGTGGGTAGTATTTCAAATGGTCATAATGTGTATGTATTGATGCTGATTGGAATGAATAAATATACATATATATATGCATGTACGTATGTGATGATGAAATTGTTGAATGAAAGAGAAGAGGTAAGATGTAATGAGTTGTTGATCTCGGCACTAAACGTGCGGGATAACCATTTATGACCATGAGATTGGCGCTAAGTGCGCGGGATTAAATTGTACAGCACTAAGTGTGCGATTTGACTATGTTGCACTAAGTGTGCGAAATGAATATGATGCACTAAGTGTGCGAAATGATCATGCGGCACTAAGTGTGCGAGTTTGACTATGTAGCACTAAGTGTGCGATTTGATTAAGTGGCACTAAGTGTGCGAGTTGATTACATAGCACTGAGTGTGCGGGCTCAATATACATTCGTGAATTATTATGGACACCATGTGTGCGACACTATTGAGTCGATCGCGGACAGCGGGTCGGGTAAGTGTCTTGAGTACGTGGCTAATAGGTGCTATGCTTATACTTCGTGTTGAGCTCGGTAAGTTCGAACCTATGTGACAAATATACTTGAAGTCACGTACATAAGTTTTATCGTAGGATGGGTGAAAGGTCGTATAGTCGTTTGATTGTAATGAAAATAAATCGATTTATGAAATTGCTTCAATGTCCTATTGATGAGTATATAGAATGTGAATGCATGAATTGATATGAAATTGAATTGATAAGTTGGAGGAACTATGGTATGGTTCGGTATGGATGGAGTAAATTGTCTCGTTCTATTTTGTTTCCTCTTGTGATAATGTTGTTGATAGATGGTAGTGCATTGCTTATGACTTACTGAGTTATAAACTCACTCGATGTTTCCTTGTCACCCACTATAGGTTGCTTGGACTCATCTATTTTTGCGGGGTCGGGCCGTCATTGAAGTCATCACACCGGATAGCAAGTTTTGGTACTTTCTTCTTAGTGTGCTTAGAAGATCATTTTGGCATGTATAAGCTAGTACGTTGTGTTTGAATTATGGCATGTAAACTTTAAGCCATGCGAAAATGGCACGAATGTTCGATTGAGTTGGATCAAGGGTAGGCATGAAATGGACATAGTTACTTTCGTAACAGATGCTGGCAGCAGCAGTGTCATGAGATTGAAAAATCACTAAAAATAGTAGGAGTGGAATTAATTGATGAATAAATTATGTAATCGAAGCTCGATGAGTCTGCTTTCATGAGGAAGTAACGAAATGATCATATGGGCAGTATATTAAGAGATAATCAGATTTTTGTGGGACAGGGCCAGAACGGTTTCTGGATTCCCTGCTCCGACTTTGGAAATTCATTATAAATTAACCAGAGATAATTAGGGGTCGTACCATATATGTACAGATTCCTCTCTGAGTCTAGTTTTCGTAGAAACAAACGGCAACAGTATTGAAGCCCCGTTCAGGGAGATATCCCAGTCGTAATGGGCAAAGGTCAGTGTAGTCGACACCTACAACTTGGGGGACTTTGACTAATAAACTGTACTAATTGGCCCAACCAAAAATTCTAGAAAAAAATACATAGATGGGCACATGAGTCTAGTTTCTGGGAAAAATTACGAAACTGATTTTCAAGTTACGAAACTCAAGATATGATTTTTAAAACGACTAGTACACAGATTGGGCAGTGTCTGGAAAATAAATTTTGTAAGGGGTTAAAGCCAGTTAACACCTCGTGTTCGACTCCGGTGTCGGTTTCGGGTTCGGGGTGTTACATTTAATTGGTATCAGAGCTATGGTTTAGTCGGTTCTAGGACTACCATAGCACGTATGAGTCTAGCTATACATGCCATAATGTTAATGTTTAAAAGGGTGATGACTTCTGACGGTTGAAATGTTTTTGTCTTGATTAGTAAATGGATCCCGGTGAAGAAAGAACCCTAGCGGATGACGTTGAGAGCGTAGCGGCTGCTCCTGCACAAGGGACGCCGCTTGTTGAACCTCAGTCATCTGCTAATAATCAAGGTGAGGGGGCTAAACAAGCCTTCTTTACCATGATGAATGAGTGGGTCGCGCAATATGCCCGAGCCAACCCGGCTGTCCAACAATTCCCAAATTTGAATAATCCACCCCAAGAGCCTGTAAGGCCATCAGTCGCTGATCCTGTGAGGCTGAGTAAGCCACCTGTAGACTTGATTAGGAAGCGTGGGGCCAAGGAGTTCAAGGCCATAGTAACTGATGATGCCGAAAGGGCCGAGTTCTGGCTTGATAACACCATTCGGGTGTTCGATGAATTGTCATGCACACCCGATGAATGTCTAAAATGTGCTGTATCTTTGTTGCGAGATTCAGCCTACTATTGGTGGAGGACCTTGATTTCCATAGTCCCGAACGAGCGAGTAACTTGGGACTTCTTTCAAACGGAATTCCGGAAGAAATTTATTAGCCAACGGTTCATTGACCAGAAGCGTAAGGAGTTCTTGGAACTCAAGCAAGGACGTATGACTGTATCTGAATACGAACATGAATTCGTAAGACTTAGTAGGTATGCCCGGGAGTGTGTAGCTGATGAGGTTGCTATGTGCAAAAGATTCGAGGAAGGATTGAATGAAGATTTAAAGCTACTAACGGGTATTTTGGAAATAAAGGAATTCGTAACACTAGTCGAACGAGCCTGCAAGGCGGAGGAACTTGGAAAAGAGAAGAGGAAGGCTGAATTTGAAGCTAGAGATTATCGTAAAAGATCGACGGGTAAAGCTCCGTTCTCAGCTGTGAAGAAGTTCAGGGAGGACATTAATAAGTCGAAGGCGACTGCGGGAATTTCCATCAGGGCAAGACCATCGATGGGCTCCCGAGCTACTTCGGTAGCTAGTGTGGGCAATAATCGTCACGAGAAACCTGAATGTCCCCAATGTGGAAGACGACACCTAGGTGAATGTTGGGGCAAGTCTTCTAACAGGGCCTGTTACGGATGCGGTTCGAAGGACCACTTCATTAGAGATTGCACGGAGCTGGATGAGAAGAATAAGATTCAAGGTGCAAGACCTAGTGGAGTGACATCTAGAGGTAGACCACCGAGAATATTAGGAGGCAGGGGTGGTAGTCAGAGGGGGGCCTCTGATACGGCCGATCGCGCCGAGAACCGTACTCCTGCTAGAGCATATGCCATTCGCGCACGAGAGGAGGCATCCTCCCCCGACGTCATCACTGGTACCTTCACTCTCTTTGATACTAATGTGATTGCATTGATTGACCCTGGTTCTACTCATTCATATGTATGCGAAACCTTAGCAACCAGTAAGACTCTACCTGTTGAGTCTACTGAGCTCGTAATTCGAGTATCAAACCCTTTGGGTCAATGCGTACTTGTTGATAAAGTGTGTAAGAGATGCCCTCTAATAATCCGAGAATCCTGTTTTCCGGCTGATTTGATGCTTTTGCCGTTCGACGAGTTTGATGTTATTCTTGGTTTGGATTGGTTAACCGCGCATGATGCGGTTGTGAATTACAAAAGCAAGACTATCGATTTGAGGTGCGCAAATAACGAGATAATCCGAGTTGAGTCTGCGGACTTAAGGGGGTTGCCAGCTGTAATATCAGCAATGTTGGCCCAGAAATATGTAAGGAAAGGGTGCGAAGCATACCTCGCGTATGTACTTGATGACAAGGAGTTAGAAAAGAAACCTGAATCGGTGCCGGTGGTCTGTGAATACCCGGATGTTTTTCCTGAAGAGTTACCGGGTTTGCCACCTGTTCGGGAGGTAGAGTTTGGTATTGAGCTTGTACCTGGAACTACGCCTATTTCGATCGCTCCATATCACATGGCACTAACCGAGTTGAAAGAGTTGAAAGCTCAGTTGCAAGAATTGACGGATAGAGGTTTCGCCCGACCGAGTTTCTCACCTTGGGGTGCACCAGTATTGTTCGTGAAAAAGAAGGACGGAACCATGAGGTTGTGCATTGATTATCATCAACTGAATAAAGTGACGATAAAGAATAAGTATCCGTTACCGCGTATTGATGATCTATTCGATCAATTAAAGGGAGCATCGGTGTTTTCAAAGATAGATTTGAGATCGGGTTATTATCAGTTGCGGATTCGAGATTCGGACGTACCCAAAACTGCTTTCGAAACGAGGTACGGTCACTATGAGTTCTTAGTGATGCCGTTTGGGCTCACTAATGCCCCTGCGGTGTTTATGGATTTGATGAATCGGATCTTTAGGCCGTATTTGGATCGGTTCGTAGTTGTGTTTATTGATGACATCTTGGTCTATTCAAGAGATGAGGCCAAACATGCTGAGCATCTGAGGCTAGTGTTGCAAATTTTGCGGGATAAGCAGTTATATGCTAAGTTCAGTAAGTGTGAGTTCTGGCTAAGAGAGGTTAGCTTCTTGGGTCATGTGGTATCCGCATCGGGTATTCGGGTTGACCCGAGCAAAATTTCAGCCATACTTAACTGGAAGCCTCCGAAAAATGTTACCGAAGTCCGGAGCTTTCTAGGGCTCGCCGGTTATTACCGACGATTTGTCAGAGGTTTCTCGATGATAGCCACACCAATGACGAAGCTACTTCAGAAGGATGTTAAGTTCGAATGGACGGAGAAATGTCAGAAAAGCTTCGATCAACTGAAAACTCATCTGACTGAAGCTCCAATTTTGGTGCAACCCGAATCGGGTAAGGAGTTTGTCGTTTATAGTGACGCATCCCTACTTGGGTTGGGTTGCGTATTGATGCAAGAAGGTCGAGTTGTGGCCTATGCGTCAAGACAATTGAAGCCACACGAGAGAAATTATCCGACCCATGATCTCGAACTAGCCGCCATTGTGTTTGCACTAAAAATATGGCGACATTATTTGTTTGGCGAGAAGTGCCATGTGTTTTCGGATCACAAAAGTCTCAAATATTTGATGACTCAACGAGACTTGAATCTGCGACAAAGACGTTGGCTTGAGTTGTTGAAGGATTACGAGCTTGTCATTGATTACCACCCGGGAAAGGCTAATGTGGTTGCGGACGCCTTAAGCCGGAAATCACTGTTTGCTTTGCGAGCGATGAATGTACACTTGTCTATTCTACCTGACAATGTGTTAGTAGCTGAATTAAAAGCCAAACCATTATTGACTCATCAAATTCGTGAAGCTCAGAAAGTCGATGATGAATTGGTTGCAAAACGAGCTGAGTGTGTTCCGAACAAGGAATCGGAGTTTCAGATTGATGATGATGGTTGTTTGAGGTTTAGAAGTCGTTTGTGCGTTCCAAGGAATTCGGAACTCATTCCGATGATCCTGAACGAAGCCCATTGTAGCCGAATGTCAATTCACCCGGGGAGCACGAAAATGTACAACGACTTGAAACGTCGGTTTTGGTGGCATGGTATGAAGCGAGACATCTCCGACTTTGTTTCGAGATGTTTAATATGTCAACAAGTGAAAGCGGAACATCAAGTGCCTTCAGGATTACTTCAGCCGATCATGATACCCGAGTGGAAATGGGACCGAGTCACAATGGACTTTGTGTCCGGACTGCCATTGTCCGCAAGTAAGAAGGATGCGATTTGGGTTGTTGTTGATAGGCTGACTAAGTCGGCTCACTTTATCCCCGTGCGTACGGATTTTTCATTGGATAAACTAGCCGAATTGTATGTTTCTCAGATTGTGAGATTACATGGAGTACCTATTTCTATCGTGTCGGATAGAGATCCGAGATTCACCTCGCGATTTGGAAGATATTGCAAGAAGCTTTGGGTACCCAGCTGCATTTTAGCACCGCTTTTCATCCCCAAACCGATGGTCAATCCGAGCGGATAATTCAGATACTCGAGGATATGCTGAGATGCTGCATCCTTGAGTTTAGTGGTTCGTGGGAACGGTATGTACCTTTGATCGAATTCGCTTACAACAATAGTTTCCAATCAAGTATTAAGATGGCACCTTACGAGGCTTTGTACGGTCGTAAATGCCGTACGCCATTGTTTTGGACCGAGCTCGGTGAAAGTAAAATTTTCGGAGTTGATTTGATTAGAGATGCCGAACAGAAGGTAAAGGTAATCCGTGAAAGTCTGAAGGTAGCCACAGATCGTCAGAAATCGTATGCGGATCTGAAACGGAAGGACATTGAATATCAGGTGGGAGATAAAGTGTTCCTTAAAGTTTCGCCTTGGAAAAAGGTACTTAGGTTTGGCCGTACGAAATCTCTGAACGAGTGGGGCCGGTTGCATATAGATTGATTTTGCCCCCTGAACTTGAAAGGATACACGATGTCTTTCATGTTTCGATGCTTCGACGCTATAGGTCTGATCCTTCGCACCTAATTAGTCCGTCGGAGGTTGAAATTCGAGCCGATATGAGTTATGAAGAAGAGCCGATGTGTATCCTAGCTCGTGAAGTGAAGGAGTTGCGGAACAAAAGGGTTCCGTTAGTAAAGGTGTTATGGCTCAAACACGGGATCGAGGAAGCTACTTGGGAAACCGAGAGTTCGATGAAAGAACGATACCCAAACCTATTTACCGGTAAGCTTTTCGGGGACGAAAATTTCTTAAGGGGGGAGAGTTGTGACAGCCCAAAATTTACCCTAGTCGGGAAGTGGTTTCGGGACCACAAGACCGAGTCGTAAAAATAATTACTTGCTATATTCTATGCTTATTATGTGTGAACATGAGTATGTGGAAGTTTCACTCCCTAATTTTACCAATTGCATGAGAAATTATTAATTGGGATCAATTTGAGACATTGTAAAAATATGATAGTCTAATTCAAATGGTCAATTAGTGCATGTACCAAAAAGAGTGGTTTTGCATGTCAAATTGCCCAAAAGATGATGGGTGGCCGGCCAAGGAGTGATAATGCTCCACTCATTCTAATTTAAAATGTTTCTTTGGTGAACAAATGATGGGATTAATAATAGAAAAGGGAACAAAAAAAAAGGGTGTCATACTTGCCATCACCTAGCCGAAAAACCAAGAAAAAGAAGGGGAGAAAAGAACTTGGGGGGGGATTCGGCCATTGCTTGCCTAGGGAGAGTGTTTGATGTTGTGGCATGAAAAATGAGGGAGTTTGAATGCTTAACAAGGAGGGAAGAAGGAGTGTTCATATTTTCTTTCTTTTGCAATTGTTCTAACTAGAGGAAGAAGGGGAAACAAGATTCGGCCAAGGTGGTCCTTTAGACCAAGGTATGTTTAATGTTGTCTTAGAGATGCATGCATGTTTTAAATAGCCCATGTTCAAACCTTGAATCTTGTTGATAACATGAGCAATCGGTCATGAGAAAGTGTTGGATGGAGCTTTCGGTTATGGTATGTGTGAGAAGAACTTGATTCTTTCTTACCTTTAAGTTTTGATGGATCAAGAAAACAAAAGGTTGTTGATGAAAGAAATTAATGTATTAAGAGATTATATGAAACTTATTCATGTTTATATATGTTATATGCAACGAAAATGGTTGATGATTTTGGAGGTGATTAGCTTGAATCGGCCACGGTATATCCATAAACACGATCTATGCTTGTTATGTTACTCATGGTTAAAACAATTCGGCTATGACATTCGGCCATGGATGGTTGTATTTTTTGATGTTGTTTTTGATGCTTTAGGGCATTGAGGGTTGATTATAGATGAGGTGAGTTTCTTGATTTAAAATTTGATGGATGTTAAGCTAATTGGGCAACCAAAGGTTCAATATTTTTGTTATGAGGTCATATGTGCATTTCGGCCATGGTCTTTGCTTGAATATGAGATTTGTAATGTGATTTTCCTAAATTGTCTATGAATTTGGTTGTTGATTTCATGGTAATGGTATATTGAATCCATGAGAATTTAGTAAGGTTGCATTCGGCAACTTACTTGAAATTAAAAATCGATGTCTAAGCTTAGGTGATTTCGATGATGATATATGTGTATATACATAAGTATATTTAGTTGATTCGGCTTTGGTAGTTGCATGAGATTATTAGCCGAATATACTAACATACATATACATGTGAGATTGGATTGTAAATATTTAGCAAGGTGGTTAAACTAGTTAAATTATTGATATAGCTCAAGGAGCTAAAGGAGGTGAATCGAGCAAAGGCAAAGAAAAGGTTATCGAGTAGCCGAGTTGGAACCGTCTTACCCAACACGAGGTAAGTCATTAAGCATGTAGTGGGTAGTATTTCAAATGGTCATAATGTGTATGTATTGATGCTGATTGGAATGAATAAATATACATATATATATGCATGTACGTATGTGATGATGAAATTGTTGAATGAAAGAGAAGAG
This sequence comes from Gossypium hirsutum, assembly GCF_007990345.1. NCBI lineage: Eukaryota > Viridiplantae > Streptophyta > Magnoliopsida > Malvales > Malvaceae > Gossypium > Gossypium hirsutum. Next base: position 22,968,695 of record NC_053426.1, on the reverse strand, counting down.
GTAAGATGTAATGAGTTGTTGATCTCGGCACTAAACGTGCGGGATAACCATTTATGACCATGAGATTGGCGCTAAGTGCGCGGGATTAAATTGTACAGCACTAAGTGTGCGATTTGACTATGTTGCACTAAGTGTGCGAAATGAATATGATGCACTAAGTGTGCGAAATGATCATGCGGCACTAAGTGTGCGAGTTTGACTATGTAGCACTAAGTGTGCGATTTGATTAAGTGGCACTAAGTGTGCGAGTTGATTACATAGCACTGAGTGTGCGGGCTCAATATACATTCGTGAATTATTATGGACACCATGTGTGCGACACTATTGAGTCGATCGCGGACAGCGGGTCGGGTAAGTGTCTTGAGTACGTGGCTAATAGGTGCTATGCTTATACTTCGTGTTGAGCTCGGTAAGTTCGAACCTATGTGACAAATATACTTGAAGTCACGTACATAAGTTTTATCGTAGGATGGGTGAAAGGTCGTATAGTCGTTTGATTGTAACGAAAATAAATCGATTTATGAAATTGCTTCAATGTCCTATTGATGAGTATATAGAATGTGAATGCATGAATTGATATGAAATTGAATTGATAAGTTGGAGGAACTATGGTATGGTTCGGTATGGATGGAGTAAATTGTCTCGTTCTATTTTGTTTCCTCTTGTGATAATGTTGTTGATAGATGGTAGTGCATTGCTTATGACTTACTGAGTTATAAACTCACTCGATGTTTCCTTGTCACCCACTATAGGTTGCTTGGACTCATCTATTTTTGCGGGGTCGGGCCGTCATTGAAGTCATCACACCGGATAGCAAGTTTTGGTACTTTCTTCTTAGTGTGCTTAGAAGATCATTTTGGCATGTATAAGCTAGTACGTTGTGTTTGAATTATGGCATGTAAACTTTAAGCCATGCGAAAATGGCACGAATGTTCGATTGAGTTGGATCAAGGGTAGGCATGAAATGGACATAGTTACTTTCGTAACAGATGCTGGCAGCAGCAGTGTCATGAGATTGAAAAATCACTAAAAATAGTAGGAGTGGAATTAATTGATGAATAAATTATGTAATCGAAGCTCGATGAGTCTGCTTTCATGAGGAAGTAACGAAATGATCATATGGGCAGTATATTAAGAGATAATCAGATTTTTGTGGGACAGGGCCAGAACGGTTTCTGGATTCCCTGCTCCGAATTTGGAAATTCATAATAAATTAACCAGAGATAATTAGGGGTCGTACCATATATGTACAGATTCCTCTCTGAGTCTAGTTTTCATAGAAACAAACGGCAACAGTATTGAAGCCCCGTGCAGGGAGATATCCCAGTCGTAATGGGAAAAGGTCAGTGTAGTCGACACCTGCAACTTGGGGGACTTTGACTAATAAACTGTACTAATTGGCCCAACCAAAAATTCTAGAAAAAAATACATAGATGGGCACATGAGTCTAGTTTCTGGGAAAAATTACGAAACTGATTTTCGAGTTACGAAACTCAAGATATGATTTTTAAAACAACTAGTACACAGATTGGGCAGTGTCTGGAAAATAAATTTTGTAAGGGGTTAAAGCCAGTTAACACCTCGTGTTCGACTCCGGTGTCGGTTTCGGGTTCGGGGTGTTACATTGTGTTAATGCCATTGCATGCTAAATATGAAGCTTGTTAATGATGCATGTGATGGTGGATTGATGATTATTGAATCTTCTTTTTAGCATTTTTGAGTGAGCACATATGTGCATTGGTTGCTAGATGGAGAAGAATCGGCTAGCAAGTTGTGTGCTAAGGCCGAATATAATTTTTGTACATTAATGAGTAATGCATGTGTTAAATTGATGGAAAGGGAGAGGATGCTTTACTAGTGTATATATGTGTGTATTAGCCAAGTTTTGAACTTGAAACAAAAGGGTGTTTAGTCAATACAAGTGACCATACTTGTAGAATGTATTAAGTGTTGAAATCGGCCCCAACATAGACATGCATATTCGGCCATAGGAAGGAGATTGGTGTTGCATGTATTCGGTTAGAGGCAAGCATATTGATGCTTTTGTCTTGGCTTAGAAAATTCGGCCAAGGGGGAAAAATTAGCTAAAATGTTGAGTTTGATTCATGATTCCGTACATATGTGACTTTAATGTCTAATGTATAAAAATGGGCTAAGTTCCTTGTGTTCCTCTTTCCGATGCTCAAATGATTAAATCAATTTATTTGTTTAATTAAGCTCAAGAGCAAAGGGGAACTAAATCCGATAAAGGGAAGGAAAAAGTGGTCGAATAGCTATCGGAATCGTTCGACAACACCCGAGGTAAGTTCTTGAGTAAAAGAGCTTAAATTATGATTTGATTAGATCATGTTTTAAGCAAATTAAAATCATGCTCTTTGTGTGGCTATTGAGCCGAAATTGCAAGAATGATAAGTGTCTTGTGTTCGAGTTTTGCTAACGAAAATGAAATACGAATGTGCCATGATTTATTGTTAAATGTGCATGGTTATTTGAATGATGTCCGGGCTAAGTCCCGAAGGCTTTGTGCTAAGTGACCATATCCGGACTAAGATCCGAAGGCATTTGTGCGAGATACTAATTCCGGGCTAAGCCCGAAGGCATTTGTGCAAGTTACTAAATCTGGGTTAAGTCCCGAAGGAAATTGTGCGAGTTACTATAACCGGGCTATGTCCCGAAGGCATTTGAACGAGTAGCTATATCCGGTTAAATTCCGAAGGTACGTGATTTGGGAATGAATGATCTTGCTGTAAAAATTTCAGTAAATACTCTAGAAACATCCCAACATTGAGGTATGTTTCGTATGTGCTTGAATTTAGTTGAGCCCTTACAAATAAGTATTCGCTCAGTTGATAAACGAGCTACCGGCCTTTGGCTAAGTTGATCTTTTGTGTATGTACATAAGGGTTGGTAATGTGAAGCAAGTATGATATTGAAAAATTGTGCATATGAAATTATCCGTTTAGCTACATGAATGCTATACTTTTGTTGTGCTGGAATTCCTTGCTCAAAACTTACTAAACATAAATTGCTTACTCCGTTTCTTTGATCCTCTGTTTTATAGATTTTGGTTCTCCAGCTATCGGACTCGGGATTTTGAAGTCGAAGTCGCCCACACTATCAAAGCCCCCCCCTTTTTGGTACAATTTTTGTTGAACTTCGAAATGGCATGTATAGGACTACCCGTTTGTTGTGGGTCATGGACCCTTTGGACTTGTATAATTTTGGATAGCCATGCGAAAATGGCTTATATATGTTTGAGTATAATGTTATAATCATTTGGTGTGGATATGCTTGACAAGGATTGGCCATGGGAATGGTTAATCACTATCATAAATTGTGCTATTTATGCAAAAAAGGGCTAGTTGAATCATGGAAACTATGAAATAGGTAAAGTCTACCTTAAAGGCAGATGCTGACAGCAGCAGTGATGTAGATTTGGAAAATCACTAAAAATAGTAGGAATGGAATTAAATAGTGAATAAATTATTTAAACGAACCTTGATGAATCTATTTTCATAGGAAAGTAACGAAACAATCATACGGACAGTATGTTAAGAGATATTCAGGTTCTCGTTAGACAGGGCCAGAACGGTTTCTGGATTTCCTGTTCCAACTTTGTAAATTCATTATAAATTAACCAGAGACAATTAGGAGTCAAGCCATATATGTATAGATTCCTCTCTGAGTCTAGTTTCTTTAGAAACAAATGGAATCAGTATTGAAGCCCTGTACAGGGAGATATCCAAGTCGTAATGCACAAAGGTCAGGGTAGTCGATCCCTGTAACATGGGAGACTTTGACTAATAAACTGTACTAATTGGCCCAACCAAAAATTCTAGAAAAAAATATGTAGATGGAAATATGAGTCTAGTTTCAGGGAAAATTTACGGAACTGGATTCTGAGTTTTTGAACTCAAGATATGATTTTTAAAGCGACTAGTACGCAGATTGGCAGTGTCTGGGAAATTTTTTTTAAAAGTCTGTTAACACCTCGTGTTCGACTCCGGTGACGGTCTCGGGTTCGGGGTGTTACATTTGATTGGTATCAGAGCTACGGTTTAGTCGATTCTAGGACTACTGTAATGCGTTGGGTCTAGCTATACATGCCATTTTATGTGATTATTTGATAGTGTGGTGATTTCTGACATTTGCAAATGTGTTTATTTATAGTAATGGATCCCGATCCCGACCGAGCGGTAGCTGATGATCTTGAGAGTGTAGCGCCTGCTCCCGCACAAGAGACAGCGCCGATGAACTCTCAACCTAATGCTAGTAACCCGAATGATGAAGCTAGACAAGCTTTCTATAGCGTGATGAATGATTGGTTCAACCAATACATTCGAACTAATACGGCTGTTCCACAACCTCCCTTCCCGACTAATACAACCCCCGCACCTACAATACCTCCGGTAACTGACCAAATAAGGTCCAATAAGCCCCCAGTTGACAGAATCCGAAAACATGGGGGTACTGAATTTAAAGCTACGGATAGTGACGATGCCGAGCAAGCTGAATTTTGGTTGGACAACACTATCCGGGTACTCGATGAGCTATCTTGTACACCCGATGAATGCCTAAAGTGTACTATCTCCTTGCTACGTGATTCTGCCTACTATTGGTGGAGTACTCTGACTTCTGTTGTGCCCCGAGAGCAAGTAACTTGGGAGTTTTTCCAAACTGAGTTTCGAGAAAAAGTATATCAGTCAGAGATTTGTTGATAAAAAACGGAAGGAATTTCTTGAGCTTAAGCAAGGTTCCATGTCGGTTACTGATTACGAGCGAAAATTTGTTAGACTTAGCAAATACGCTCGGGAATGTGTTTCGTCCTAGGCTATCATGTGTAAACGCTTCGAGGATGGGCTGAATGAAGATATAAAAATGTTCGTTGGCGTTCTTGAAATACGAGAGTTCGTAGTACTTGTCGAGCGAGCTTGTAAAGCCGAAGAGCTTAGAAAAGAAAAACAAAAAGTTGATGTGGGAACTGGAGAGTTTCGTGAAAGATCTTCGGGAAAGTCTCTTAAACAGGCATCGAAGAAATTTCGAGATGATGTGGGCTGGTCGAGAGGCACTTCGGGCCTTTTTAGATGAGATCGTGATCGACCCCCTGTGGGTACACGAGGCACTTCGGTCGCCAGTGTTGGGAATGAACGTCGAGACAGAACGAAATGTCGATATTGCGGTAAATGGCATTCGGGGAGTTGTAGATTCCCTGACCGCTCCTGTTACAAGTGCGGATCAGTTGACCACTTCATTAAAGATTGCCCGAGGTTGTCTGAACAGAATGTAAATCAGAGTGGGAAACCGGGTGCTACCACTGCTCGAGGTAGACCATCTGGAAATACGGGCAATGCTAGTGGTGGTCAGAGAGGATCTAGAGATGCTACGACCAGATCCGAGGCTCGTCGCCTGCTAGAGCTTATGCTATACGTGCCCGCGAGGATGCTTCTTCGCCTGATGTTATTACCGGTACTTTTACTCTTTTGATACTAATGTAATTGCTTTGATTGACCCCGGTTCTACTCATTCTTACATATGTGAAACCTTAGCATCCAGTAAGACTTTACCTATTGAGTCTACTGAGTTCGTAATTCGGGTGTCAAATCCCTTGGGTCGTTACGTGCTTGTCGACAAAGTGTGTAAGAAATGTCCCCTAGTAATTCGAGGTTCCTGTTTTCCGGCGGACTTGATGCTTTTGCCGTTTAATGAATTTGATGTTATTCTCGGGTTGGATTGGTTGACCGTGCATGATGCGGTTGTGAATTGCAAAAGCAAGACGATTGAATTGAGGTGCGTAAATAACGAAGTAATCCGAGTTGAGTCTACGGACTTGGATGGGTTGCCAGCTGTAATATCCTCAATGTTGGCCCAGAAATATGTAAGAAAAGGGTGCGAAGCATACCTTGCGTATGTACTTGATGACAAAGAATTAGAAAAGAAACCCGAATCTGTGCCGGTGGTTTGTGAATACCCGGATGTTTTTCCTAAAGAATTACCGGGTTTACCACTTGTTCGGGAGATAGAGTTTGGTATTGAGCTTGTACCTGGGACTACGCCGATTTCGATGGCTCCGTATCGTATGGCACCAACCGAGTTAAAAGAGTTGAAAGCTCAGTTGCAAGAATTGACGGATAGAGGTTTTGCTCGACGAAGTTTCTCACCTTGGGGTGCACCAGTATTGTTCGTGAACAAGAAGGACGGAACCATGAGGTTGTGCATTGACTATCGTCAACTGAATAAAGTGACGATAAAGAACAAATATCCGTTACCGCGTATCGATGATTTGTTCGACCAACTGAAGGGAGCCTCAGTGTTCTCAAAAATAGATTTGAGATCGGGCTATTATCAGTTGCGAATTCGAGATTCGGACATACCCAAAACTGCCTTCAGAACGAGATATGGTCACTACGAGTTCTTAGTAATGCCGTTTGGGCTCACTAATGCCCCTGCGGTATTTATGGATTTGATGAATCGGATCTTCAGACCATATTTGGATCGGTTCGTAGTTGTGTTCATTGATGACATCTTGGTCTATTCAAGAGATGAGACCGAACATGCTGAGCATCTGAGACTAGTGTTGCAAATTTTGTGGGATAAGCAGTTATATGCTAAGTTCAGTAAGTGTGAGTTCTGGTTAAGAGAGGTTAGCTTCTTGGGTCATGTGGTATCCGCATCGGGTATTCGAGTTGACCCGAGCAAAATTTCAGCCATACTTAACTGGAAGCCTCCAAGAAATATTACCGAAGTTCGGAGCTTCCTGGGGCTCGCCGGTTATTACCGACGATTTGTTAAAGGTTTCTCGATGATAGCCACACCAATGACGAAGCTACTTCAAAAGGACGTTAAGTTCGAATGGACGGAGAAATGTCAGAAAAGTTTTGATCAACTAAAAACTTATTTGACTGAAGCTCCAATTTTATTGCAACCCGAATTAGGCAAAGAGTTTGTCATTTATAGTGACGCATCCCTACTTGGGTTGGGTTGCGTATTGATGCAAGAAGGTCGAGTGGTGGCCTATGTGTCGAGACAATTAAAGCCACATGAGAAAAATTATCCGACCCATGATCTTGAACTAGCTGCCATCGTATTTGCTTTAAAAATATGGCGACATTACTTATTTGGTGAAAAGTGCCATGTATTTTCGGATCACAAAAGTCTCAAAATTTGATGACTCAAGGAGACTTAAATCTGCGACAAAGACGTTGGCTTGAGTTGTTGAAAGATTACGAGCTTGTCATTGATTACCACCCGGGAAAGGCTAATGTGGTTGCGGACGCCTTAAGCCGGAAATTATTGTTTGCTTTACGAGCGATGAATGTGCACTTGTCTGTTCTACCCGACAATGTGTTAGTAGCTGAATTAAAAGCCAAACCATTATTGATTCATCAAATTCGTGAAGCCTAGAAAGTTGATGATGAATTGGTTGCAAAACGGGCTGAGTGTGCTCCGAACAAGGAATCGGAGTTTCAAATTGATGATGATGATTGTTTGAGGTTCAGAAGTCGTTTGTGTGTTCCAAGGAATTCGGAACTCATTTCGATGATTCTGAACGAAGCCCATTGTAGCCGAATGTCAATTCACCCGGGGAGTACGAAAATGTACAACGATTTGAAACGTTGGTTTTGGTGGCATGGTATGAAACGAGACATCTCCGACTTTGTTTCGAGATGTTTAATATGTCAACAAGTGAAAGCGGAACATCAAGTGCCTTCAGGATTACTTCAGCCGATCATGATACCAGAGTGGAAATGGGATCGAGTCACAATGGACTTTGTGTCCGGACTGCCATTGTCAGCAAGTAAGAAGGATGCGATTTGGGTTGTTGTTGATAGACTGACTAAGTCGGCTCACTTTATCCCCGTGCGTACGGATTTTTCATTGGATAAACTAGCCGAATTGTATGTTTCTCAGATTGTGAGATTACACGGGGTACCTATTTCTATCGTGTCGGATAGAGATCCGAGATTCACCTCGCGATTTTGGAGGAAATTGCAAGAAGCTTTGGGTACCAAGCTGCATTTTAGCACTGCTTTTCACCCCCAAACCGATGGTCAATCTGAGCGGATAATTCAGATACTTGAGGATATGTTGAGATGTTGCATCCTCGAGTTCAGTAGTTCATGGGAACGGTATTTACCTTTGATTGAATTCGCTTACAACAATAGTTTTCAATCAAGTATTAAGATGGCACCTTACGAGGCTTTGTACGGTCGTAAATGCCGTACACCATTGTTTTGGACAGAGCTCGATGAAAGAACGATACCCAAACCTATTTACCGGTAAGATTTTCGGGGACGAAAACTTCTTAAGTGGGGGAGAGTTGTGACAGCCCAAAATTGACCCTAGTCGGGAAGTGGTTCCGGGACCGCTAAACCGAGTCACCGAAATGTTTGAATGTGATATTTATTGTCTAGAATATGTAATTATGAATGTGTGAAAATTTCAAGCTTCGATTTAGTCGATTGCATGTGAATTTAGTCAATAGGACTTATGTGCGACATTTTTGAAATGTGATAGGTCGAAGCATAAGGACCTATTAGAGCATGAAATAAAAAGGGGGGACTTGCATGTCAAATTCCCCCCCTAATTAGTAGTGGCCGGCCATGACAAGCATGGTAGACCAAGTGTGATGGGCAAGACATGTCATAGACATGTTGTGTTGGTGCATCATGGGTGGAAAAAAATAAAATAAGGAGCATGGGCATAAAATAATGAAAGGGAATATGATGAAAACAAAAAAAAAGTGTGTAGTTGTCCCCCCCCCCCCATTTAAAGAAAAGAAAAGGGAAAATTTTGTTCATCCTTTTCATCTTCATTTGGCCGAAAATTCAAAGGAAGGAGGAAGGAGTTCTTGCTTCATGTTTGGTTTGGAAGAGGATTAGGAGGAGGTTTGGCCATACTTGTATCTAGATCAAGGTATGTTTGAGGTTGTGCCATGAGATTCATGCATGTTTTTAGTTGCTAGCTTGAGTTCTAATTAGCCCATGGTTCAAATCTTTGCTATGTCATGGGGATGATATTCAGCCTAGGTAGATTTTGTGTTAATGCCATTGCATGCTAAATATGAAGCTTGTTAATGATGCATGTGATGGTGGATTGATGATTCTTGAATCTTCTTTTTATCATTTTTGAGTGAGCACATATGTGCATTGGTTGCTAGATGGAGAAGAATCGGCTAGCAAGTTGTGTGCTAAGGCCGAATATAATTTTTGTATATTAATGAGTAATGCATGTGTTAAATTGATGGAAAGGGAGAGGATGCTTTACTAGTGTATATATATGTGTATTAGCCAAGTTTTGAACTTGAAACAAAAGGGTGTTTAGTCAATACAAGTGACCATACTTGTAGAATGTATTAAGTGTTGAAATCGGCCCCAACATAGACATGCATATTCGGCCATAGGAAGGAGATTGGTGTTGCATGTATTCGGTTAGAGGCAAGCATATTGATGCTTTTGTCTTGGCTTAGAAAATTCGGCCAAGGGGGAAAAATTAGCTAAAATGTTGAGTTTGATTCATGATTCCATACATATGTGACTTTAATGTCTAATGTATAAAAATGGGCTAAGTGCCTTGTGTTCCTCTTTCCGATGCTCAAATGATTAAATCAATTTATTTGTTTAATTAAGCTCAAGAGCAAAGGGGAACTAAATCCGATAAAGGGAAGGAAAAAGTGGTCGAATAGCTATCGGAATCGTTCGACAACACCCGAGGTAAGTTCTTGAGTAAAAGAGCTTAAATTATGATTTGATTAGATCATGTTTTAAGCAAATTAAAATCATGCTCTTTGTGTGGCTATTGAGCCGAAATGGCAAGAATGATAAGTGTCTTGTGTTCGAGTTTTGCTAACGAAAATGAAATACGAATGTGCCATGATTTATTGTTAAATGTGCATGGTTATTTGAATGATGTCTGGGCTAAGTCCCGAAGGCTTTGTGCTAAGTGACCATATCCGGACTAAGATCCGAAGACATTTGTGCGATATACTAATTCCGGGCTAAGCCCGAAGGCATTTGTGCGAGTTACTAAATCCGGGTTAAGTCCCGAAGGCAATTGTGCGAGTTACTATAACCGGGCTATGTCCCGAAGGCATTTGAACGAGTAGCTATATCCGGTTAAATTCTGAAGGTACGTGATTTGGGAATGAATGATCTTGCTGTAAAAATTTCAGTAAATACTCTAGAAACATCCCAACATTGAGGTATGTTTCGTATGTGCTTGAATTTAGTTGAGCCCTTACAAATAAGTATTCGCTCAGTTGATAAACGAGCTACCGGCCTTTGGCTAAGTTGATCTTTTGTGTATGTACATAAGGGTTGGTAATGTGAAGCAAGTATGATATTGAAAAATTGTGCATATGAAATTATCCGTTTAGCTACATGAATGCTATACTTTTGTTGTGCTGGAATTCCTTGCTCAAAACTTACTAAACATAAATTGCTTACTCCGTTTCTTTGATCCTCTGTTTTATAGATTTTGGTTCTCCAGCTATCGGACTCGGGATTTTGAAGTCGAAGTCGCCCACACTATCAAAGCCCCCCCCTTTTTGGTACAATTTTGGTTGAACTTCGAAATGGCATGTATAGGACTACCCGTTTGTTGTGGGTCATGGACCCTTTGGACTTGTATAATTTTGGATAGCCATGCGAAAATGGCTTATATATGTTTGAGTATAATGTTATAATCATTTGGTGTGGATATGCTTGACAAGGATTGGCCATGGTAATGGTTAATCACTATCATAAATTGTGCTATTTATGCAAAAAGGGCTAGTTGAATCATGGAAACTATGAAATAGGTAAAGTCTACCTTAAAGGCAGATGCTGACAGCAGCAGTGATGTAGATTTGGAAAATCACTAAAAATAGTAGGAATGGAATTAAATAGTGAATAAATTATGTAAACTAACCTTGATGAATATATTTTCATAGGAAAGTAACGAAACAATCATACGGACAGTATGTTAAGAGATATTCAGGTTCTCGTGAGACAGGGCCAGAACGGTTTCTGGATTTCCTGTTCCGACTTTGTAAATTCATTATAAATTAACCAGAGACAATTAGGAGTCAAGCCATATATGTATAGATTCCTCTCTGAGTCTAGTTTCTATAGAAACAAACGGCATCAGTATTGAATCCCTGTACAGGGAGATATCCAAGTCATAATGCGCAAAGGTCAGGGTAGTCGGTCCCTGTAACATGGGAGACTTTGACTAATAAAATGTACTAATTGGCCCAACCAAAAATTATATAAAAAAATATGTAGATGGGCATATGAGTATAGTTTCAGGGAAAATTTACAGAACAGGATTCCGAGTTTCTGAACTCAAGATATGATTTTTAAAGCGACTAGTACGCAGATTGGCAGTGTCTGAGAAATTTTTTTTAAAAGTCTGTTAACACCTCGTGTTCGACTCCGGTGACGGTCTCGGGTTCGGGGTGTTACAATCTCAACTCCAAACCCTCGTAATATACCAAAGCATGAATGTACTATAATCCCGCGTTCAATCCAAAGCGAGTATCAAAATCAATAATATATCTCAATTTACTAGTCATTATCTACAATTAAAAATAAATATATAAGTTGTTCAATGATAATCTACTTAATAATTCATATTGATATTAAATTGTAAATCGTACGAACTTACCTGGACTAAATTGTAGTAGTTGTAGAAGTTCAGGGACTATTCTGCTATTTTTCCTTTTCCACTAGTATCTACGAGATCTTGATCTAAAATGTAAAATTCCTAATTTACCAGCATACATTTCATTTCCAAACCAATTTACAATTAATACCCTTTTTCAAAATTACACAATTACCCCAAACTTTTACTATTTTTACAATTTAGTCCCTTAACCTTAAATTTAGAAAATTAACCATTTTCTCAAATCAATAATTTTTTCAAATATACTAAGCCTTAAAAAAGTCCCTCATAAACATCAAATTCACTAACAAACCCTAACACTTTGACATTTCCAGAATTTAATCCTAAAATTAAAATATAACAAAAAATCACTTTACAAATTCATCAAATAGCATAATCAAAGCTCCAAATACATGTTATACATCAAAAACATTCAATATTCATCAATGGAAACTTCCACAATTTTTAACAGAATAAAAAATGAAGGTAGGGCTAGCTGGACCTAATTGCAACTATCTCAAAAACATAAAAATTAGAAGAAACGGAACTCAAATCTTACACATGCAAGAGGGTGAATTAGTCAAACCTTGAAACCTAAGCTTTCATGGTGTTTTGGCTATGGAAAGAAAAAATGAAGAAGAAATATCTTTTAATTCCTTTAATTTTTATTTTGATTTTATAAAATTTACCATTTTGCCATTAAATCATGTAATATTTAATAATTTTCATCCAAAATGCCGTCCAAAATTAATGTTAAGGAATATTTACTTCATTTATCCTTTCTAATTTAATAATCAAGCTATGAAATCTCTTAAATACTATAATTTCTATATTTTTCCCCTTTTTCAATTTAGTTCTTTTTCTTTAATTAACTAAGTAAATGTTAAAATTTCTTAACGAAATTTTAATACAACCTTAATTACTTCGTAAATATTTATTAAAATATTTACAGCTCGGTTTATTAAAATGAGGTCCCGATACCTCATTTTCTAAAATCATTTGACTTTAAGGGCATACTACGTGAAAGAATAATTAGGTTCAAGTAGTATAATTTACCAATTCAAATTTATTTTAACACCATAATTATCTCGTAAATATTAAATAATAATATTTATCAACTTACTCTTCGGATCTATGGTCCCGTAGCCACTGATTTCAACACCTTTGAAAATCGGGTTATTAAAGCAAGAGTTGACGGTGATTGGTGCGGTTGCAGTTACCGAAGAAAATTTAAAATTGTTTCCATGTCATGAGAAGAACCAACCTGATTTCGTAACGACGTGATGTGATTCCTTCTTCATAGATTCCAATCTAACCAAATTTGGCACATACTATTTGGACTTATATGTAACAACCCGTTTTTAGTGGTGTTAGAAATTGTAACACCTTTAACCCATACCCGTCACCAGAATAGGGTTATGAGGCATTACTGATCAAATCACAACATACAACATACATTTCTCAAGCATAAAGCCATTATCACATAAACACCAATTAAACATAATCACATTGTCCCTTATAAGGCTCTACGAGACCTTAAAACATGCTTGAAAGAGGTTTGGGACTAAACTGATAATATTTGAAAACTTTGGGAAACTTATAAAATTTTCATGCATACAGGGATCCCACGCCCGTGTAAATAGGCCATGTGCCTCACATGGCTACCAGACACGCTCATGCCATAAGCTGTGTGAAAATAGGGCATACATACTGACTTGCACCACATGGCCGGATACACGCCCGTGTTCTATGGCCGTGGGAAAACTGAAGGGTATACTGATTTGGGTCACACGGTCGGCCACACGCCCATGTGCCAGCTCATGTGTCACACACAGCCAGTAGACACGCCCATGTGTCTAAGTGTAACTCACTGACTTGTTTAACTAAGTTTCAGGGGTTACACGGTCAAGGCACACGCCCGTGTGCTCAACCGTGTGGCACGAAAATAGGCTTGATTTAAGCCATTATTTCTCCTATGATTCATGTACCTAAAAGCATTCATTTGGAATCATTTTCACATATAATAGCAACCAAAAATGACTATTTCATGCACATTTCATGCCATTTAAATTCTATCAATTTCAGTACTCAAATCCACAACCAAAATCATGGCAAAACAATATGCCATAACCTTAACTTCTATATGCATTTTCTCACCATCGTATTAACTATATCAAGTCTCAAAACATATCAATTCATCATCTTAAAACCAAGCCACAATATGCCATTTCTCAACCATGACACAACATTGATAATTAGCCAAATTAATTAACCATCTAGCAAACACATGAATCTATACTAAACTTTCCAAAACCTAAGACATTATATACATCACATATCACTTACCAAATTCATAAATCTAGCCAACTCAAATGGCCAAACACACAAATAATTACCTCATATACAAGCCAAATCTCATGGCTATATCATAATTCAAAGCACATCATCATCAAAATGTGCCAATTCATCATCCCTATACCATACCAAACACATTTCCACATAACTCAAGCCTATACATGCCATATAACCAAGTCACAAGTGTATCAATACCAAAATTAAAAATTGGCTAGTGTGATACGATCTCCTCCGACTTCCAACCCGAGCGAATGTCCAAATCACTATAAAACATAGAAAAATAACACAAAGTAAGCTATAAAACTTAGTAAGCTTGTATGATATTAAACTTATCTTATTGAATAAGCACATATTAGGCATTTACACATATTATAATATAAATTCACTTGATTTCACCTTTGTACGATAATTCCAATCACATAATTAACAAAACTTCACAAGTTTATTTATTTCTTTGCTCGTGTGGATTAATTACATTCTTATCCAATAATTCACATTTACATGTACATAAGAAAATATATATATAACTTTATTCAATCCAATATCAATCACATTTTATTTAGTAAAGATGAATCATGTGAAACGTCATCAAATAACAGTATTTCACACACTATGTGTCATATTTATATTTAGTTAAAACATCTATAACTCATATCTCACACATCATTCAATTCATACCTCATTATAGCCAAATAAACACATTTTTGGCATGAAACACACTTATACATAATTCTTTCTCATTTCATACAGATGACACACTAAGAACTCACCAAATTACCATCATTCCATTCTCATATTGGTTTTCAACGTACCTGTTACACTTAATTCGATTGTACTTTCATTCTCATCTTGACTATGCCCATTGAACCATTTGAAATCACTAAGGATACTCGTGAATCACACATAGGTCGTACAATGCCATATCCTAAATATGGTCTTACATGTAATCTCATATCGATGCCAATGTCCTAGACATGGTCTTACACGAAATCATATAATGATGCCAATGTCCCAGACATGGTCTTACACGTAATCACAATACAATGTCAATGTCCCAGACATGGTCTTACGTAACTTTCAAACGTCGTAACTCTGTCGATTTCGGTCACACATGTGACAGCCCTATTCTGACCCTAGTTGGGAAGTGGTTTTGGGACTGCTAAACCTAGTCACAGAAATAATTGAATATAATATTTTATGTCTAAAATATGTGATCATGCATGTGTGAAATTTGAATGCTTTGATTTTTGTCAATTTAAATGTTTTTCTAAACAAAAAGGATTTATGTGAGAAGCTTTGAATATATGTGTGGCTTATTTTAAGTGATTAATTATTGGATGATGCAAATAAGTGGGTTTGCATGCCAATTTGCCACTTTTAATGCTAGTGGCCGACCAAGCTCATAAGTATGGGCATTATATGCATGGTTTAATATTATTATATTTATTATTGGTGAGAAATATGTAATAAAAATAATGTGTTAGTGGGAGGAGAAACCAAAGTTGGTTTATTCCTCCATTGCCGTAGCTAGGAAAGGGGGGAGAAGAAATTTCCTTTTGTTGTTAAAATTTTCGGCTAAGGAGATTGCTAGATTAAGGTATGTACAATGCTACTCTTGGAAATTCATGCATAAATTGAATGGTTAGTTTGAATTATACCTATTTCATGGTTCAAATTTTTGTTATTTTGGAATATTGAAATTCGGCCAAGGAGCTTGAAATTCTTAGTAGTTGTTTTGATGTCATTAGCATGGAAATTTTTGTTGGATGTGTTGAGTTTGCTAGTTGTTTTGGCTTGGAAGTTAAGGTTTAGTGTTTGATTATGTGATTGCCAAATGTATGGATAGTTGAAGAAAAATTTGGTAAAATGCTTAGTAAATGGATATTTGGTTAATGTTGTGTATATAAATTACTTAAAATATAAACTTTAAATGAGTACTAAAGGTTGTATATGAATTCGGCCTTGGGAGAAATGTTAGTATAAAAATGCTTGAAAGTTAAATAGGTGATTGCTTTAATGACCAAATGTGCCAAAGAATAATGCATGATCTAGTTGACCAATATGTGTTAAGGGAACATGAATAAATATATTTCGATGAGCTATACATTCGGTTATAGTATGAAATGCAATGTTAATACTTAGTTGCTAGTATGTATATGTGTGCTAGCCGAATTTGAACTTGAATAATGATTTGAGCATGATGTATTTTATTGATATTATGCTTAAGTGAAATTGTGATGAAATTGATTGGTGATATACATGTTTAAATAATATGAATGCAAGTTATGTGTGAAAGAGTGAATTGGTAATAAATCTGCTTGGGACAGCAGCAGTAATGTGATTTTGGAAAATCACCATAAATTGTGGGAGATGAGTTAGAAACTGAATAAATTATGTAATTAAATCTTAATGAGTATAGTTTCTTATAAAAGAAACCGTGTAAGCAAAAGAATTTCCAATAATAAGATATTTGAAGTGATGTGGGACAGGGTTAAAATGACTTCTAGATCCCCTGTTCTGTTTTTATAAAATCATTATAAATTGTAAAAATATGGTTATAAGATGAATTTTATATGATTAGACTTCTTAATGAGTCTAGTTTCAAAAAATGAAATAAACGAGAACATATTTTGAATTCTTTACAATGAGAATTTTGATTTGTAGTGAAGAGTGGTCAGATTAGTCAAACAGTGAAACAAGGGAAAACTTTAAGAAAAATATGGTATTGATTTTCCAAATGAAAAATTCTGAAAATTTTATGGATAAAATATATATGAGTATATTTTTAGGAAAAATTAACGGCACTTGATTTAGAGTTTCGTAGCTCCGGTTATAAATGATTTAGTGACTATTGCGCAGGAAGACAGCTTGCAGTGAAATTATGATTATGTGGTAAACATTGACAAAAATTTGTTAATGAGTTGCTTATTGATTTCTTATAAGCTTACTATGATCAGTAAGTGTGAAAGTCGAATATATATATATATATTATATTTATAAAGTGATGCTTGAATAGTCGAATAATGACTAGTTTAAAATCTTTGAATTTAAGCTCAAGAGCATAGAGGGACAAATTCGGATAAGGGAAAAGAGAAAGTAATCGAATAGCTATTGTAATCATTAGAAAACATTCGAGGTATGTTCTTAAGTGTTTAAGCTTGATTCCTTTTTATATGCCTAAGAGTTAAATTAATATGGCAAAGAGAATGTAAATTTTATTTAGTTAATGTGCCGAATATGTAATGATTTAAGGCTATAACCCGATTATGGCTATTATGCTTAAGTTGAATTGGATTTGGAAATTTGATGCACTAAATGAGTGTTACAATGAGTAAACTATGCCGTATATGTGTTGGTAGAGATATCATGATTTGTGATTATTAAATATCTAAAGGAAACCATGATATGTATAAAATTATTATTATTAGTCCTTTGTGGTAGCCAAATATGGCTTGGCACTAAAGTGATTAAATGTGAACTTCGATGAGGTAAACTATTAAAAGTGTGGTGCTTTAAGACTATGGGATAATACGATATGTGGATTCGTTCCATAAAGTAAATTATTCATATACGAATAACCTAATTAAGTACATGTGAATTAAATTAATTTGATGATTGATGTGAATCAAAAATATAAGAAATGGTTTCATGTTTATGTTCAACTATGAGACCTTGTGTTAAATCGACAATCGATTTCGTTCAATACATTAAGTTGGTCAGGTATGCAATATGTACTTATGCATGTTAAATCGATTGGAATTGAATCATGAATGTGAATTGAGAAGAATAGGTAAAAATGCCTATGTCATATATGTGAGTTAGGGTAAAACCATCGTAAATTATCGATAAGGATGGGCTATGTGCGGAACCAACTTATAATTGCTAATTTGAAAAGCTGTGTGTGAATCGGTGAGCAATATGTATATATTAGGTGAATTGTGACCTTTTGGTTCTACTTGAATTAAGTTGTGCGATAAATAATTTATGTATATGACTTATAGTCGAATGGTCACTATGGGTTAAGTTTGAATGGTGAAATGGATATGTGATATTTATGTATGACTTTTGAACTGAAATGTAAATGATGGTGTTCATATGGAGCTTATATCCGAATGTAGCAAATGACTACTAATGTGATATGTTGAATAAGATGTGTTAATATATGATTAAATATGCATGATATTTGATGTGTATCCGGGCTTAAAGACCCGCAGGCTTTATGCTGGAATTATATCCGGGTTAAATCCCGCAGGCTTCGTGCTGGTATTACATCCAGGTTAAATCCTGTAGGCTTCGTGATGGTATTATATCTGGGTTAAATCCCGCAGGCCTAGTGCTGGTATTATATCTGAGTTTAAAGTCCCGTAGGCTTCGTGCTGGTGTTATGTTCGGGTTTTATACCTCGCAGGCCAAGTGTTAGTGAATTTGATAAAGTATATGACTACGAGATCCTATGCTAAGATGATAAATTGAACTCGTATTACACATTAAGTGATTCAGGTATGTGATACATATATTATATGTGAGATTGATCTGACGGGAATTAAGAATGTGTATTGAGAAGCATATGAAAAGATGCTGTAAATTCATATGTATATTTGTATATGTGTGCATTCAGTTATTATGCAAAGTTACAAGATAGTTTTCGATATGCTATTTAACTATGAATGTTGAAAGTAAGTGTGGGTAAGAAATGATACACTAGTGAAATTTGAAAGAATTAAAGTTAATCCGGAAGCTTGTAAATACTATGTTTATATGAGTTTGAGTATAAACGGAGTAAAATGATATGTGTTGTGCATAATCGGCCAAATAGTATTGTACTCAGAAAGTGTTATGTGATTTCGAACATTTGGTTTGTTTTTAACTTCAACTGTTTAAATTGCTTAAGACTTACTAAGCTTATGAAAGCTTACTTTGAATGTTATGTTTCTCTGTTTATTTTTGTAGATCGTTGACTCTTACTATTAGCTCGGAGATCGTCAGCACTTCGTCACACTATCTACTATTGTAGTAATCATGTGATTTGGACTTACCTTATGGCATGTATAGGATAGACTATAAGTAGAATGATATTTTGACTATTGTATATAAGCCATGCAAATATGGCATCTTATGGAAGTTTAGTTTTATAAGTTTTAAATTCGATCTTTGATTGTGTCTATTAGTTATATAAATAAATGATCTTATATTTAAGAAAAGGTTCAAAATTTTACTGTTCTGATCCGATTTCTAATTTCTGGTAACGTCTCGTCCTATTCCGGTGACGGTTACGGGATAGGGGTGTTACAACACACCCCACACTCTCACCCATTCAGAATTTCAGTCTACCACAACTCTTCTATGGCCAAGCAGTAAAATAAAATGCTACTTTTTCATCACCAAGCCTCGAACCTCAGACCCTAAGGAACACTCCACATGCCACTTACCCCTAGACCAGTAGCCATTTTGATGTCATGTTTTAACCATATTTATTCAATAAGTCTACTGACTAGAGACAGGGTTTATTCAAGTAAAAACACAATTTTGTATAGGCCAAGGCTTGAACCCAAGACTTCTCAAACTCTTCCTAGGGCACTTAACCACTAAAGCAGACATGCATTTGTGTAACATAACATGCAAAAATAAGTACTTAGATTTTGGGGCGTTACATTAAACTTTGCATAAACGAGAACTTCAACAATCGAAACAACTTTAATTTACAATAATATTTCTCAAATAGAACTGTTCCGATGAATATAATTTTGTATCATGTCTTCCAAAATATGAATTCTTCATTCAGACTATCCATCTATTTACTCATGAATGCGCAAAATTCATTTTCGAACCCAAAGATAAACTCAAACACATATAGCTCAATTAACCTTTCAAACAAATAACCCAATCAAACTAAACAACTGAATCGATCTTGTCTATCAAACAATAACTTTTCAAAGAAAACCTTTCTTCTTATTGTTATGATAATTCAGACATACAATTATCGCAATTTTCTTTAGAATACTAATCAAAGATATTTAAAAACTGTATAATTCAAACGTAACATAACATCCCGCTTTCAACTAATTGACATTTATCAAGAATACCCGGGAATGTTAACTGATATACAAATTTGAGCTTGATCTTTCGCAATTTACACTTTTGCCGATGTCAACCCTCTTTCACAGAAATTAGAAAGGGTTATATAATAAAGCTATCTCAACTACTAATCATTGAAGCGTTGAACTATACTGAGGCCACTTCCATCGTATAAAAATCATAATGCCATAATAAGACCAACGTCTGAACCGTATAAATAGGTAAAAATCCCAGCTATTAATAATGCATTTTGAACACAAAAGAAAATCAAATATGTTTTGCTCAACAACCAATATAGAAACACAACCTCTACAATCTGATAATGGACCACTGTACTCCCGTGATCAAACTAGAAATTATAATCATAATTGATATATAATCATCTCTGTTAGAAGAATATCTCTTGCAATTAATTACATAGAATTATAGTAACATCGAGGTAGCGAAATCTCAGAATGTAGATTATACAGAATTTATGAAAATTACAACCCATATAGAATGATAAAGATCTCGATGTTATCCCAGGAAATTTCTAGAAGGAAAAACATCACTCATAAATACTGAAATCAACGATAACAGAAGCAATACAACCTACATGTATATTCAATAGATCAATAACCAGTAGAAACAGAATACTAGCATCATACGAATTTTACCGTTGACCTTTCTATAAACACAATGGAATAGAATACCAGGGAAAGTAGAGCAATGTTGATCATAACCCAAACAGACAAACAATGCTTTCGTCTAACAATATTTTAGCTAGTGTTCTCATAAGACAAAAATCTCATCTGGAACTAAACTACTACATATATCTCTGAGAATGAATGAACACATAAAATACCCAGAAGAGTTCATTATAATCTACTCAACTATAACCACTGTACTCAGTTATCTTTACCATTCAAACCTGATTCTACTAACTATTACTGTCATCACTAATCTTCTTTCACAATGACTTTGCACAATCTGAATTACTTTCAAAGCAATCTAATATCTTTTCTAGTGTCGTCCTTACTTACTGACTCATTCTCCTATTTGACTACCGTATTAATCTTTCAGCCACAGAACTCTGTAATTCCACACCTGTGAGCTTGTTTAATCTAAATGTTACAGATTTTATTGTAATACCATACTAATGGGGGTGAGGGTTGTAAAACCTCAACTTTAACTCTCACATATACATGCACATACTATAACATTTGTTAATAACACGATATTATGAACTTTTATTCATACCTTTATGAGTTTCAACTCATGATAATCATATTTTCACTCAACATTTGAGTACCACTTTTTGCACTATCAAAATTAGCTCGGTTGGAAAACACATCTGTCTAATTAAAACTATTTTCGTCAGAATCAAGAGATTTCACACTATCACAGGTTAACTATGGCATGTATAGTTAGACTCACATATGCCACGTCATTCCTAAAATCAACTAAACGGTTGCTCTGATACCAATAAAATGTAAAATCCGTAACCCGTATTTGTCACTGAAATAGGGTTATGAGGCATTACCAATCAAATCACAACATATAACATACATTTCTCAAACATAAAGCCATTATCACATAAACATCAATTAAACATAATCACATTGTCCCTTATAAGGCTCTACGAGACCTTAAAACATGCTTGAAAGAGGTTTGGGACTAAACCGATAATATTTGAAAACTTTGGGAAACTTATAAAATTTTCATGCATACAGGGATCACACACCTGTGTAAACTGGCCGTGTGCCTCACACGGCCACCAAACACACTTGTGTCACAGGCCCTGTGAAAATAAGGCATACATAATGACGTGCACCACGCAGCCAGAGACACGTCTGTATGCCATGGCCATGGGAAAACTGAAGGGTATACTGATTTGGGTCACACGGCTGGCCACATGCCCATGTGCCAACCCATGTGTCACACACGGCCAGTAACACTCCCATCTGTTTATGCAATGTAACTCACTGACTTGTTTAACTATGTTTTAAGGGTCACACGGTCAAGACACACGCCCGTGTGCTCAACTGTGTGGCATGAAAATAGGTTTGATTTAAGCCATTATTCCCTCTTATCATTCATGTAACTAAAAGCATTCATTTGGAATCATTTTCACATATAATAGGCAACAAAAAATGACCATTTCATGCACATTTCATGCTATTTTAATTCCATCCATATCACTACTCAAATCCACAACCAAAATCATGCCAAAACAATATGCCATAACCTTAACTTCTATATGCATTTTCTCACCATCTTATTAACTATATCAAGTCTCAAAAACATATCAATTCATCATCTTAAAACCAAGCCACAATATGCCATTTCTCAACCATGACACAACATTGATAATTAGCCAAATTAATTATGTAATAGCCCGATTTATACCCTATTCGGAACGGTGGTTTCGGGACCATGAATCTGAGGCAAAAAATATTTTCTATGTTTATTATGTGTGAATTTGTATCTGTTAAATTTTTGTTTTTTAATTTTATCGTTTGAGTATCGATTTAATAAAAAAGACTTAATCGCGTAAAATAAAATTTGATGGTTTAATATGTAAGGGTTGAATTGTGAATGTCTTAGTAAATTGATGTGTTTAAGATGAAATTGGCCCATGATAAAATTTAATGGACGGTAGTGACCTTATAATATAATGGTTTTATATTTTATTATAAAGGTTAAACTTGTAAAATGCTAAGTTATATATGTTATAGTAAAACATAAATTATAAGGCCATGTTAATGTGTTCATACTTTTTACTGAAATAAAAAAAGAAAGAAATAAAATAAAGCTTAGGGCATTCAACATTGTTGAAGCTTGATTAAGGTATGTAACTAGCTCGGATTTTGATAATTTTTACATTTTTAAGATCGTTGCAGTGTAATGTACAAAACCCATGCTTGAATTTCTAATTTTGATGAATATTTTAAGTTATGCCATTGATGAATAATTGAGCTTTGTGATGTTAGTTGATAAAATATGAAAGATATGTTTTGGATTAACCTGTTTTGTATTGGAATTTTTGATGATTTTGAGTAATTAGGACTAAATTGAAAAAATAATAAATTAAGGGGCTAAAATGTGAAATAAATGAAATTTATAGACTTATATGAACACAAGGAACATTCAGCCTAAGCATAGTGTGTGTAAATTTTGCATGTTTTGTGTTTAGTGTAATTTGGACTAAATTGTAAAAAGTATAAAATGTCAGGGGTAAAATGGTAATTTTCCCATTTGTATGTTTTTGGACTAAATTGAGTGAAAATATGTTTGAATGAGTTTAATTTGAATATATTTAGATCAAAAACCAAAGAAATCAGATTTGGATCGGGGGAAAACCAAAGTTGTCGATTAGTCGTCCCGTTTCGATTATTGTTGTCCGAGGTCAGTTTATAAGCAAATAGATGTTTTTTATTTGATTAAATATGAACTATACATGCTGAAATGAATAATGTGATATTATATATGTGGAAGCCGAATATGTATAAGCTTGAAATCTATGTATATGAGTTTGATTCGATCGAGTTACGACATCTGAAAGCCTCGTACGAACCTTAGGAATAGCTAGGATGCGTATGTCATGACATAGGATTTCCGATATGTGTTCTCGTGTCAGACTACATTTGGGACATTGGCATCGATATGTGATTACATGTAAGATGATGTCTGGGACATTAGCATCGTATTTTGATTCCTGTAAGACCCTGTCTGGGACAGTGGCATCGATCTATGAT
Source organism: Gossypium hirsutum (assembly GCF_007990345.1). Classification (NCBI taxonomy): domain Eukaryota; kingdom Viridiplantae; phylum Streptophyta; class Magnoliopsida; order Malvales; family Malvaceae; genus Gossypium; species Gossypium hirsutum. The sequence continues at coordinate 22,944,888 of NC_053426.1, read as the reverse complement.
AGCATGTAAGACCACGTCTGAGATTTTGGCATGGTACGATATATGTGATTATCCAAGTATCCTATTCAATTCTGAATGATTCAATGGGAAATTGTAAGTTGTGATTGAATGTGTAAAATGAGCTAAAGTGATCAAGTATGTGATAGCTTACTATCTATTTGAAAGGTAAGTAGGTTACTTGATATATGCTGCAAATCATATATGATTTAAATGAAAAATATATATGTTTATGGAAAGTACATTCAACCAAAGGTTTTATATAATGATATCATATTTGTGATCTATGTGCAAACATATATAAATGATTGTATTCGGCCTTATGAATATAAATGTGAATACCTATGAAATGATTCATGAATATATGTATATGAGTTTTTGTATATTCAGTTAAATAATGATATTATAGTTTTGAGATTGAATGATATATTTTGATATTGGATATATGTATATTCAGCTAATTGAAAGTATATGTTATATATGAAATTGTAAGGTTGAAATTTTAGTATGAATTGGTTTGGTTAAATTGGATTGATATTGTTATTGAGTTATTTATTTGCTTATGACTTACTAAGCTATGATAGCTTACTGTTTATGTATGTTTACCTCTGTTGTTTTATAGATTTTGGAATCAAGTTACGAGCTCAGGGATCGTCACCAAAGTCTATCATAGTATCAACTGTTTTCGATACATTATAAGTTAAATTTTGAATATATGACATGTATAGGCTAGATAATGTTTGGAAATGTTGGATTTTGGTTTATATATATATATAAGCCATGCGAAAATGGCTTGTTTATTTATGTTAGGTTCAGTTTTAAGTTTGAATATACTATGGATATGTTTGGTTGTGGTTTGATGTTTTGGCCATTATATATGTTTATATGTGAAGTCAATGTTAATGAAATTATGCGAAAGTATATGTGTTTGGTATCATTGGTATGATGTGAAATTGTGGCTGGATATTTTGTTGAGTGATATGCTTAATATTTAAGTGGAATATATATAGTAAATAGCTATGATTTGAAGTATTGATATTCGGTTATGTGATGAAGTAGATATGCATAATATTTTTATGTCTTTGATCATAGATTGTAAATATTACTTTAGGTGTAATAAAAGCTTGTGAAACGACCATGTTTTGATTCGACAAATAGGTGAATTAACTTTCGGTGGATGTTAGATTTGGGGTGACATGTATTTAATATTAAAGTTAGACTGTTTTGGCTATATGGATATATATATACTTAGCCAAATATGTGATTATTGAATTAGTTTTGAATATGACTTTTGTTAGTTTGCTTGATAAGTGATAACAGCGTGTTAAAATTTAGTTTTGGTATGCTAAAAATGTTGGACGAATTGTTATTATGTATTGTACCTATATATATAATTGATATGTTGGTGTGAAAGGTAAAATAATATGTTTGATTGTTCGGTTTAGTTCTTGGAAACGTTTCATGCGTGTAAAGTGATCGAGCATAATGGAAGTTGACATCAAATAAGGCATATGTATTTAGCATGTTATATATATTCGGCTAAATTTTTAGTAAATGACCATATGAATAGTAACTTAGGTTTTTAATAAACAAGATGATTTGATGCAAGTTTAATATGTGTCTTTTTTATTGTGTTTTACTTATCAAGTAAATCTTATATGACATTTTGTGTGTCTTAACGGAAAATCAAATAAGTAAGTTGGTTTAGATAAAATTTATAATAAGGTTTCATGCATATTTGGTCTTAAGTAATGAGTAATAAGATGTTTTAATCCATATGCTTATATCCTGCCATTTGATAGCGATTATGGTTGAATGTTATTTAGTTTATGTGTAACCTGTAAAATTTGGTTTGATTTAGTATATGTTCAAATGTGATGTATTAAGATGATTAATCTATATGTGTATCCATGAATGTTTGAAAGTTGTGTTTTGTTTGGTAATACCTTGTAACCCCTTTCCTGCGACGAATACATGTTAGGGATGTTACAAATTAACCATCTAGCAAACACATGAATCCATACTAAACTTGCCAACACATAAGACATTATATACATCACATATCACTTACCAAATTCATAAATCTAGCCAACTCAAATGGCCAAATACACACCAACAATGTAACGCCCCAATTTTCGGACTTTTTGTGTTTTTGTGATTTTTAAAATTTGTGTGTGTTCTGGTTGGTTAAAATGTATATTTTAGTAGGTTAGTGGGCCTTTGGAAGGCCCAAACTTAAGTTAAATCCGTGGTAGTCTTCGGAATTTTAATTTTATGAACAGGTGATGCAATTGGCGTTTGGGCTTTTAAGAGTAAAGGGGTAAAAGATGACACAAAAAGGAGTGTCGTGAAGTGGTAAGGTGGCGCCACTTAGAGGACAAGGAAGTGACGCCATAGAGGAAGCAAGGGGTCCAAGGTTCAAGTCTTGGCTCTTGCAATATATTTTGGTTTTTCTTTTCAATAAATCTAGAAGCAAGTAGGTGCGCTTTAAAGTTTAATGTGTTGGATTTATGACACAAATTAGTTGATGGCCTAGTGGTGGTGGCGTGAGTTGGCATGTGAGAGGACTTTTGTTCGAATCCCTTGGCACACAAAGGTTGATTATTTTGCTATGTTGGGACGGCAGGAGTTGGTGTTGGTTTTAAACTCTGGTGATGGAGGGATCCCACATCAGGAAGCTAACATAAGAGTAGATGGAGAGCTGGCTTTAAATAGAGCAAACCATTAGGAGAGTAGGCATACCCTTCTTGGCTGATCCCTTTCACTTTGTGACGTGTTCGTTTGGGTTGGGCACTAGCTAAGAGTGTTTGGAGCGCGAATTAACTGCAGTCTCCTAACAGGTGTGTATTTCTCATTACTCTAGCAGTAGGACAGGTATTTCGGGCCACGATGGGCTGAAATGGACCATGTGGTCCCAGTGGGTCCGTAGGCCCAAGTGGATAAGTTGTAAAATTACTAAAATACCCCTGTAGGGTAGGACTACTGATTTACCCCTGGAGGGTAAAATGACTATTTTGCCCCTCGTGCGTAAATGACTAACTTGTGTGATGATTGGGTTAGTTGACGTGGATTTATGTTAGTTATCGTTAATTCGTAAGTCTAATGTGTTAGTGATTGATTGTAGGATTATCGCGTGGGAGATATCGTCATCAATCGTCATCAACCAGGTGTGTAAACGACACCCTCCCTTAGACTGAATCGGTAAAAGCTAAAATACCGAAACGTTGGTATTTTGTGAACTTACGAGCGTGCGAGCGCTCGTGAGACAATTGTTAATGTATATGGTGCATTTGGATGATTAGAGTGCAGAGTGTGCATTTTCATGCACAACGGTATTTTTGGGCTTAATGGTCCGAAAACGGGCCAATGGGCCAATGGGCCCACTTTGGTAAAAAGACGAGGTAAGTACTTCTGATTACTTGGTAAACATTAGAATGAGGATGAAACCTTAGCAATAGGTAATATTTACTAAAATACCCTTATGCATGTAAAATTACGATTTTACCCCTAGGGTTATTTTTTTCTGAAAAGCATGATGTTCTGTTTCTATATATGTATGCCATGACATATTATTTATGTTGCATGGGACATGGGTTTATATTGATGGAGGAAGCGTTCTGGCAGCCTCGCTGCAATCTGGTGGCTTTGCCACATATATATATCTGTTCTGGTGGGCTAGCCACAATAGCTGTATCTGGTGACTTCGTCACAATATTTGGTAGCCTCGCTGCAATTTCTATGGTGTGTAGCGGTTGGGTGGGTCGAGTAGCCTCCCCACATGGTGTAAGACTGGTACAGGGGTGTTACGGATGGATCTAGGTTGGGACTTCTACATTCATGATATATTTGTTTTGTATCTGCTATGGGCCTATGGGTTTCATTCTGATATCTGTACTGGGCTAAGGCCCAGATAAGTCTGACTCTGAGGTTTGATCTGTTTTGGCCTATGGTTAAGTTATGTTACACACTGAGTTTACCGAACTCACCCTTTATTTTCATCTCTGCAGGAAATCCACAACCATAGTGGGCTTGGAGCTGTGAGGGAGTCGGAGTGGCCACATCATCTGCAAAGTTGGTTTTTCTAAGTTAGTTTATTTTTATTATTTTATATTCTGATTTAATTTTGGGTTTTAAGTTGTAATAAGGCCGCTATTTAAATTTTTTTCCGCTATGGTTTTATTTTTTGATTATATTTATACTATGTCGAAACTTCTAGTGTTAGGCTGCGCGGGTTTTCAAAATTAATGAACGTTTTCAGGACTCAACAAGCACAACAAATGGATAGCCTAAAGATTGATAAACTAGCTTTTCATTCAACCGCTGTTTTTACAAAGACCACCACAATCACTTAAACCAACGAATACATACTAAGTCGTAAGTCCATGTGACACGTCAGATCTGGCCATAACATCTGGGCCGGGTTTGGGGTGTTACATTTATTGGTATCAGAGCCAAGTTGCAACAACTCGGCTGTGGAACGGGTCTAAAAATGGGAGTTTGTAAAGAAACACTGAATAAAGTTTTCAAAAATCATTTTTTTTGGAACTTGATTATAAATTGTTTTCGAGAATGTTTCCAATATTTTCTCTTTACAAATAGATGATTTTAAAGATTAAAATCGGTTTTCTAAAATTAGGTTTTTTAGAAGGTGGCACACCGAATCTCCGGCCCAAGTCTGTAAGTTTTCTGAGCCTTTCTGATTGTTTCTGAAATATCTGTTATATTACAAAACCTTATCATGGTACTTTAGTTAGGGTAACACTGGAACTATAGAAACTTTGATAAGTAGACTGAGACTGTAGCTAGGCTACCGCAAAAGGAAATAAGCTCAAAACTCTGAATTACTGTTATTCATAAGACATCTGTAATAAACACTGAAATATTAAACTGATTCATAAAATTCTTAATCAGATAATACGAAATGAGTAAACGAGCAGCTCGTGGAAGAGGCAGTGGACGTGGCTGAGGTAATGCTCAAGCTGAATCTTTGTCTTCAGGACATGTACCGGCAGTAGATGCACCGGTACGACCGGCAACGGAGGTAGAGTCTCGTGATGGAGGTGCCGGGGACGATGCTCTGTCCCAGGCAATGCTCCGAGTTTTGGAAAGGGTTGTTGGGGCAAGTACGGGAAATGAAATTCGAGGGTCCATTTCTGAGCGGCTCCGGGCCAATGGAGCAGAGATATTTAGGGGCATATCTGGTGTAGCTTCGAATGTGGCTGAGTATTGGTTAGAAGCCACAGAGCGGATTATGGATGATCTGGACTGCTCTGTGGAGCAGAAGCTGAAGGGAGCCATATCGTTACTCAGGGATGAGGCTTATCAGTGGTGGCTCACGGTGAGAGATGGAACTCCTGCTAACAGTGTGACTTGGGAGTTGTTTTAGACAGCCTTCAAAGGAAAGTATGTTGGGGCTGGTTACGTGGACGCTCGCTGGAAAGAATTTCTGAACCTGGTCCAAGGGAGTAAGCCAGTGGCTGAGTATGAGTCTGAGTTTCTGAGACTGAGCCGGTATGCTTCTGGGATTGTCGCTACAGAGTATGAGCGTAGCGTACACTTCGTGGATGGTCTGAGAGATGAACTTAGGGTGCTGATTGCTCCGCAGAGGGAGCGTAACTTCACTGCTTTAGTGGAGAAAGCTAAGATAGCTGAGGAAGTGAAGCATACAGAAAGACAGAATCGTGAGAAAGATCGGAACCATTTTAGGAGAGATTCAGGACTTTCAGGTGGTATGAATAGGAATGTTAAGAGAGCAAGGGTAATGGAACCAGTTCGAGCAGTATCGATGAATGCTGTTAGACCGCAGGGTTTTAGGAATTGTGGGAAGATGCATATGGGCGAGTGTCGAAAATGTTCTGGTGCTTGTTTTTTATGCGGATCTTTGAAGCATAGGGTTAAGGATTGTCCCCAGGAACCAGATCAGGTTCAAGTTTTAGAGTAGAGGCTCGCTCAACTAGTGAGGGGTGGACCAAGTTTTCGAGAGGACGTGGACAAGGCAGAGGTGGTAATGGAAACGATCGAGGAAGAGGAGCGCCTGGCAGGGGTGCTGAATTTGCTGAGGCTTGTAAGCCAGTGTTGGTGTATGCAGCTCGTCACCGAGAGGAGGATGATGCACGTGACGTCATAACTGGTACGTTTCTAATTTCCAGTATGCCATACACTGCATTGATAGATGTTGGATCTACCTATTCATATATTGCATGTGCTATATCTGGGTCGCTGGGTGTGCGCTCTGAGGAGACCGTGAGTGGGGTATCTGTACTAAGTCGTTTGGGTCACTCGGTTAGGGTAGATAAACTGTATAGAGATGTGCTTATAGAAACTCAAGGAAAAGTTTTCTCTAGAGATCTGATGGAGCTACCTTTCGGAGAATTCGATCTCATTTTGGGAATGGATTAGCTTGTTAAGCATAGGGCTACTCTGGATTGTGCTGCTAAGTGAATAATGTTAAAGACCACAAAGGATGAGGAGGTTTTGGTGATAGGCGAGCGTAGGGATTATCTGTCTAATGTGGTGTCGGTATTGAGAGCCGAGAAGTGGATTTGAAAGGGATGTGAGGCTTATTTGGCATTTGTAAGCCAATCGAAAACTGAGGATCTGACAGTGGATAAAGTTAGAACCGTCAAGGATTTTCAAGATGTTTTTCCAGATGAGCTTCCGGGTTTGCCCCCGAACCGAGAGGTTGAGTTTGGAATCGACTTTCTGCCTGAAACGGCACCGGTGTCCATTGCACTTTATGAGATGGCACCAAAAGAGTTGGTGGAGCTGAAAGCCCAAATTCAAGAGTTATTGGATAGAGGCTTCATTAGACCAAGTGTGTCTCCATGGGGAGCACCAGTGTTGTTCGTAAAGAAGAAAGATGGGTCAATGCAGATGTGCATCGATTATCGGCAGTTGAACAAACTGACGATTAAGAACAAGTACCCACTGCCGAGAATCGATGATTTATTCGACCAACTTAGAGGAGCTTCAGTATTTTCCAAGATTGACCTTTGATCTGGGTATCATCAGTTGAGGGTTAAGGAGGTGGATATTCACAAGACGGCATTCAGAACTTGGTATGGTCACTATGAGTTCTTGGTTATGCCATTTGGGTTGATGAATGCACCTGCGACATTTATGGATCTGATAAATCGAGTGTTCCATCCATACTTGGATTGATTCGTGGTCGTCTTTATTAACGATATTCTGGTTTATTCTGAAACTGAGGAGAAGCATGATGAGCATCTTCGTATGGTGCTGCAAGTGCTGAGGGAGAATGAGCTTTATACGAAATTCAGTAAGTGTGAGTTCTGGTTGAGAGAGGTAACTTTCTTAGGGCATGTTGTCTCTGCTGAAGGGATCAAGGTGGACCCTCGAAAGATTGAAGAGATTCTGGAATGGAAGCCACCGAGGTTAGTGTCGAAAATTTGAAGTTTTCTAGGTTTAGCTGGGTACTATAGAAGGTTTGTGGAAGGATTTTTTGTGATAGCAGCACCTTTGACAAAGCTTATAAGGAAGGGAATACCATTTGTTTGGACTGAGAAACAACAGGAACCTTTTGAGAAGCTGAAGAAAGTTCTAACCAAGGCACCAATACTGATTCAGCCGGAGTCTGGAAAAGATTTTACCGTATGCAGTGATGTATCACATGTAGGGTTGGGCTGTGTGCTGATGCAAGAGGGTAAAGTGGTTGCTTATGCATCGCGACAGCTTAAACCACATGAAGTTAACTACCCTACTCATGATCTAGAGTTGGTAGTGGTAATCTTTGCGCTTAAGATTCGGAGACATTACCTGTACGGAGAAAGGTGTATTATATACACAGATCATAAGAGTCTTAAGCACTTTCTGACTCAGAAGAAGCTGAACCTTAGGCAGCGGAGATGGATAGAGTTGCTTAAGGATTATGACTGCGCGATTGAGTATCACCCAAGCAAAGCTAATGTGGTGGCTGTTGCCCTAAGTCGTAGAACTGTATCTGATATGAGAGCCATGTTTGCTCGTTTGAGTCTGTATGATGACGGTAGTCTATTAGCAGAACTGCAAGTTAGGCCGACCTGTGTGGATGAGATTAAGGAAAAACAGACGAGGGATGAGTCCCTATTTTCTCGATTTCGGCAGGTTAAGAATGGGGATACTTCTGAGTTCAAACTGAACTGTAAGGGAGTTCTGTGTTACCGAGGTAGAGTTTGTATTCCGAAGGACTCTGAATTGAGGCAAGCAATTCTAAAATAAGCTCATGGAGGTCTGTGTGCTACGCATCCTGGAGGGAGTAAAATGTATTGCGACTTAAAGGAGTTGTCTTGGTAGCCTGGATTGAAGCGAGAGGTAACGAAAGTTGTGGGAAAATGTCTGACTTGTTAGCAAGTGAAAGCTAAACATCAATTATCTTCCAGACTTTTGCAACCAGTGAAAGTACCACTTTGGAAGTGGGAGAGGGTAACCATGGATTTTGTGAGTGGGTTACCCTTGACACCGTCGAAGAAGGACTCGATTTGGGTAATTGTGGATAGGTTGACCGAATCTTCTCATTTCATACCTGTCCGTACTGATTATTCACTTCAGAAGTTAGCCAAATTGTATGTGGCGGAAGTAGTGCGGCTTCACGGAGTGCCAATGTCGATTATTTCTGATCGAGATCCTAGATTCACATCTCAGTTTTGGCAAAAGTTGCATGAGGCATTGGGTACGCGGTTGAACTTTAGTACAGCCTTTCATCTTCAGACTGATGGTCAGTCAGAAAGGGTTATTCAGATTCTGGAAGACATGTTGAGGGGATGCGTTATCGACTTTCGAGGCAGTTGGGAGGATTACTTACCGTTGGCAGAGTTTGCATACAACAATAGTTATCAGGCAAGTATTCAAATGGCTCCTTATGAGGCACTGTATGGGTGAAGATGTCGTACACCTAGTTGTTGGACCGAGTTAGGTGAACGACAGGTTCTTGGACCTGAGTTGGTGGCAGATACTGAGGATAAGGTCAAGTTGATTAGAGACCGGTTGAAGGAAGCATCTGATAGACAGAAGTCATATGCAGATTTGAAACGCAAGGAAATTGAGTACTCTGTGGGTGATATGGTTTTCTTGAAGGTTTCGCCTTGGAAGAAAAGATTAAGGTTTGGGAGGAAAGACAAGTTAAGTCCACGGTTCATTGGGCCTTATCAGATTCTTAAGCGAGTGGGTCCAGTGGCTTATCAGTTGGAGCTACCTCCAGAGTTGGATAGGATTCATGATAACTTTCACGTCTCCATGTTAAGGCGGTATCGTTCTGACCCTACTCATGTTGTGCCGGTTACAGAGATTGAGGTCCAAACAGACTTGACTTTTGAGGAAAAGTGTATGTAGATTTTGGATCGAGATGTTAAGATTTTGAGTAGGAAATCAGTTCTGCTAGTAAAGGTGTTGTGGCGTAATCATGGCAGAGAGGAAGCTACTTAGGAGCCAGAAGTGGCGATGCGTCAACAATATCCTCATCTGTTTGATTCAGGTAAAATTTCGAGGACGAAATTTCTTCAAGGAGGGTAGAGTTGTAACGCCTGTGTTTCTGTGATTTTTAAAATTTGTGTGTGTTCTGGTTGGTTAAAATATATATTTTTGTAGGTTAGTGGGCCTTTGGAAGGCACAAACTTAAGTTAAATCTGTGGTAGTCTTCGGAATTTTAATTTTATGAACAGGTGATGCAATTGGCGTTTGTGCTTTTAAGAGTAAAGGGGTAAAAGATGACACAAAAAGGAGTATGGTGTAGTGGCAAGGTGGCGCCACTTAGGGGACAAGGAAGTGACGCCATAGAGGAAGCAAGGGGTCTAAGGTTCAAGTCTTGGCTCTTGTAATATATTTTGGTTTTTCTTTTCAATAAATCTAGAAGCAAGTAGGTGCGCTTTAAAGTTTAATGTGTTGGATTTATGACAGAAATGAGTTGATGGCCTAGTGGTGGTGACGTGAGATGGCATGTGAGAGGACTTTGGTTCAAATCCCTTAGCACGCAAAGGTTGATTATTTTGCTATGTTGGGACGACAAGAGTTGGTGTTGGTTTTAAACTCTAGTGATGGAGGGATCCCACATCGGGAAGCTAACATAAGAGTAGATAGAGAGCTGGCTTTAAATAGAGCAAACCATAAGGAGAGTAGGCATACCCTTCTTGGCTGATCCCTTTCACTTTGTGACGTGTTCGTTTGGGTTGGGCGTTAGCTAAGAGTGTTTGGAGCGCGGATTAACTGCAGTGTCCTAACAGCTGTGTATTTCTTATTACTCTAGTAGCAGGACGGCTATTTCGGGCCGCGATGGGCTGAAATGGGCCATGTGGTCCCAGTGGGTCCGTAGGCCCAAGTGGATAAATTGTAGAATTACAAAAATACCCCTGTAGGGTAGGACTACCGATTTACCCCTGGAGGGTAAAATGACTATTTTTTCCCTCGTGCGTAAATGACTAACTTGTGTGATGATTGGGTTAGTTGACGTGGATTTATGTTAGTTATTGTTAATTCGTAAGTCTAATGTGTTAGTGATCGATTTAGGATTATCGCGTGGGAGATATCGTTATCAATTGTCATCAACCAGGTGTGTAAACGACACCCTCCCTTAGACTGAATCGGTAAAAGCCGAAATACCGAAACTTGGTATTTTGTGAACTTGCAAACGTGCGAGCGCTCGTGAGACAGTTGTTAATGAATATGGTGCATTTGGATGATTAGAGTGCAGAGTGTGCATTTTCATGCACAACGGTATTTTTGGGCTTAATGGTCCGAAAACGGGCCAATGGGACAATGGGCTCACTTTGGTAAAAAGACGAGGTAAGTACTTCTGATTACTTGGTAAACGTTAGAATGAGGATGAAACCTTAGCAATAGGTAATAATTACTGAAATACCCTTATGCATGTAAAATTACGATTTTACCCCTAGGGTTATTTTTTTCTGAAAAGCATGATGTTCTGTTTCTATATACGTATGCCATGACATATTATTTCTGTTGCATAGGACATGGGTTTATATTGATGGAGGAAGTGTTCTGGCAGCCTCGCTACAATCTTGTGGCCTCGCCACATATATCTGTTCTGGTGACTTCGTCACAATATCTGGCAGCCTCGCTGCAATCTGGTGGCTTCGCCACATATATATATCTGTTCTGGTGGCTTACCCACAATAGCTGTATCTGGTGACTTCGTCACAAAATTTGGCAGCCTCGCTGCAATTTCTATGGTGTGTAGCTGTTGGGTGGGTCGAGTAGCCTCCCCACATGGTGTAAGGCTGGTACAGGGGTGTTATGGATGGATCTGGGTTGGGATTTCTGCATTCATGATATATTTGTTCTATATCTGCTATGGGCCTATGGGTTTCATTCTAATATCTGTACTGGGCCAAGGCCCAGATAAGTCTGACTCTAAGGTTTGATCTGTTTTAGGCTATGGTTGGGTTATGTTACACACTGAGTTTACCGAACTCACCCTTTATTTTCATCTCTGCAGGAAATCCCCAACCATAGTGGGCTTGGAGCTGTGAGAGATTCGGAGTGGCCACATCATCTACAAAGTTGGTTTTTCTAAGTTAGTTTATTTTTATTGTTTTATATTCTGATTTAATTTTGGGTTTTAAGTTGTAATAAGGCCGCTATTTAAATTTCTTTTTCCACTATGGTTTTATTTTCTGATTATATTTATACTATGTCAAAACTGCTAGTGTTAGGTTGCGCGAGTTTTCAAAATTAATGAATGTTTTCATGTCTTTACAAGCACAACAAATGGATAGCCTAAAGATTGATAAACCGGCTTTTAATTCAACCGCAGTTTTTACAAAGACCACCCCAATCACTTAAACCAGCGAATGCATACTAAGTCGTAAGTCCACGTGACACGTCAGATCTGGCCATAACGTCTGGGCCGGGTTTGGGGTGTTACAAACAATTACCTCATATACAAGCCAAATCTTATGGCTATATCATAATTCAAAACATATCATTATCAAAATGTACCAATTCATCATCCATGTACCATACCAAACATATTTCCACATAACTCAAGCCTATACATGCCATATAACTAAGTAAAAAGTGTATAAATTCCGAAATTAAAAACTGGATAGTGTGATGCAATCTCCTCCAACTTCCAACCCAAGCAAACATCTGAATCACTATAAAACATAGAAAAATAACACAAAGTAAGCTATAAAGCTTAGTAAGCTCGTATGATATTAAACTTATCTTATTGAATAAGCACATATTAAGCATTTACATAAACTATAATATAAATTCACTTGATTTCACCTTTATACGATAATTTCAATCACATAATTAACAAAACTTCACAAGTTTATTTATTTCTTTGCTCGTGTGGATCAATTACATTCTTTTCCACTCATTCACATTTACATGTACATAAGAAAATATATATATAACTTTATTCAATCCAATATCAATCACATTTTATTTAGTAAAGATGAATCATGTGAAATATCATCAAATAACGGTATTTCGCACATTTTGTGTCATATGTATATTTAGTTAAAACATCTATAACTCATATCTCACACATCATTCAATTCATACCTCATTATAGCCAAATAAACACATGTTTGGCATGAAACATACTTATACATAAATCTTACTCATTTCATACACATGATACACTAATAACTCACCAAATTACCTTCATTCGATTCTCATATAGGTTTTGTACATACCTGTTACACTTAATTCGATTGTACTTTCATTTTCATCTTAACTATGCCCGTTGAACCATTCGGAATCACTAAGGATACTGGTGAATCACACATAGGTCGTACAATGCCATATCTCAGATATGGTCTTACATGTAACCTTATATCGATGCCAATGTCCCAGACATGGTCTTACACGAAATCATATAACGATACGAATGTCCCAGACATGGTCTTACACGTAATCACAATACAATGCCAATTTCCCAGACATGGTCTTACATGCAATCATATCTCGATAATCCTAATGTCATGACATTTGTATCCTATATTATTTTTAAGGTTCGTTTAGAACTTTCAAATGTCGTAACTCTGTCAATTTCGGCTCATTATCATGACCATTTAGCATTCAATTCAATTCAATAATAAATAAGCATTTATAACACAATTTAAGTACGTTTATTAGCATACGAACTTACCTCGTTTGCTATAAGGATGAATTAGGTCGATGGATCTGATACTTTATTTTCCACCGTTCTAGATCCGAATCTCATTTTTCTCAATCTATATAATAACAAAATTTACTTATTAAATCATTAATTCATTCAATTTAACACTATTTACACATTTTTGCAAAATTACACTTTTGCCCCTATTATTTCACATTTTTGCAATTTAGTCCTTATCACATAAAATGATAAATTTCATGCAAATTTCATCCCACCCATGCTTAGTTGAATTCTTCTTATTGCCATAGTAGCCTACATTTTCCAAATAATAACACTTTTAACAACATAATTTCAATATTTCACAATTTAAAACCTAATTTGCATTTTCATAAAAAATCACTTTATAAAATATGAAAATCTAACATCAAATATTCATATTTCACCATTAAACATCAAAGAACACATAAGACCATCAATGGAAACTATCAAAATCTTTAACAATTTTGAAATAGAAGACATAGGCTAGCTAGTACTAGTTGGAACGATCACAAAAACATAAAAATAATCAAAAACTGAGTCTAAATGGACTTACAGTTGAAACATACATGAATTGAATGCTCAAAGCTCCCACACTCATCTTTTTGTTTTGATATTCAGCTATGGAGAAAGATGATAACATAAAAAATGGTTTTTGTTTAATTTAATTAAACATTATTTAACATTTTACTAATTTACCATTAAAATAAATTCATAATTACACAATTGCCGAAACAAAAAGTATCCACTAACTCACAATTGGGCTAATTATCACATAATAACTTCACATTTAATCAACCATAGCAATTAATTAATCAACCATAGCAATTAAACACATTTAACATATAGAATGCCACTTTTGCATTTTATGTGATTTAGTCCTTTTCTCAAATTGAGCTATTAAAAGATAAAATTAGCTCACAAAATTGTCACACATATATACAACCATACTATAAACACATAAAATAATATTAAAATAATTTTTGGACATCGGTTTTTTGGTTTCAAAACCATTATTCTGATTTAGCTAAAATTAGGTTGTTACAGAAATAGTGGTTTCGGGAACACAATTTGGATGGTTAAGTTATTATTTTATTATTTATTTAATTTCTAAAGGATTGTGTTAAGGTTGTATTAAAGTTTCATTAAGAAATTTTGAAGTTTACATGGTTAATTAGGTAAAAAGGACTAAATCGTAAAGGGTGCAAAAGTGAGTATCTATTGGTTTAAAAGGCTAAACAGCTATAGAAGGGAAATATAAAGGATTTAGATAGTAATTATATTATCCTTAATTTTAGTGGACAAATATGGACATGCTTTAGTTGTTTTAAAGTTAAGTTAGTAAGGGTAAATTAGTAATTAGTTAAATAAATACAAACTAATATCAAAATACTATCATCTTCTTCCTTTTATCTTTTGTTTCAACTGAAATTCCATGTAAGGAAGAGCTTATAGCTTTGGCTAGGGTTAATTCATTGCATGGTATGATTTTATGCCCCATTTTTAATGATTTTTATGTTTTTGAGTTTGTTTTAGCTTAGTCTAGCTAGCCCAGGGGTTAGTTTGTAAACTGTTAAAGATTGAGGGACTTACCATGGATTTTCTTGAAGGTGCTTTCGTGTTAGTTGATAGATTATAAACTTTGGTTGTGTAACACCCCAAACTCGGCCTAGATGTTGTGGCCGAATCTGGTGTGTCACATTGGAGTGCTTTTCGAAAACTTGCTCTAGCTGATGAAAACCCGTTTTGAAATTTAAAGCCTCTTTGTTAGAACTCAAATCATTCTAGCTATTTGTTATTCACTTTAAATCGTCATTATTTGTAAAACCCTATTTGTTGTGGAAGCACTTTAAAAGTGTTGTGGAAACGTAGTGTTTTGAAAACAGTTATCATTTTGGAAAACTGCATTCTACTTTTAAAATATAATTAACGATTTGCAAAAATCCCAAATTAAAAGCTAGAAAATTAAAGAGGCATTATTACATAATTCAAAACCCAAAACAAAATCTAATAGCAAATAAATGACAAATAAAAGAAAACAGGAGCACTAGTGTGGCCATCTCCGAGTCTCTCGCAGCACCGATGCGCCTAAGGATTACCTGTACAGTATAAACAGTTGGGTGAGTTGACGAAAACTCAGTGTGTATTCCCAATAATAACCAAACAGTGAATAATATAGTCTGGGCCTAAGCCCATCTCAATAACAGACTGGGCCTGAGCCCATTATGGGATAGTAACAGTGTGGGCCTTAGCCCAATACAGCAACAATGTAATACAATAATGCAACCCATCCCAATCCAGCCAACACACCACTCCATACCAACCATCACACCATGTGGGGACAAAGCCGACCCACCCAGCCAACACACCAATATTGCAACAAGCTTCCAGTATCAGTAACACAGCAAAGCTGCCAGTATCAGTATATGTGGTAAAGTCACTAGTAACTGTATATGTGGCAAAGCCACCAGTAACTGTATATGTGGCAAAGCCACCAGTACAGTACCCTTCCTCCATAACAATATCCCAACCCCATGCTGAATGTCATGTCATAAATCATACAAGTATGCAGCATGTCATGCTCAGTACAGTCAAATCATAGTACAAATCTATCACCTACCCTCGAGGGGTAAAACAATCATTTTACCCTATAGGGGTATTTTGGTCATTTAACCAGCCTTGGGGTCTAGGTACTCTTATTGACCCATCAGAAGGCCTACAGTCACCTCGAGAGATTCGCATAACCTTAAAGATCCTAACAGTGAAAATGGGCCCGAGGCCCATTATGCCGCCCAAGTAGGCCCATACGCTCGTGTGGCCCATCAAGCTAAAAATTAACCACGGCCATGCTAACTACGCAGGCCAATCCAGTAATTACCACGTACCGTTGATTTAATTCGTGTGGAGCCCACGAGCCTAGTGAGCCCATGAGGCCCATTTCGACCCATCGTAGCCAAGAACGACCCAAACCTATGAAAACGCCCATGGTGGCCTCTACAGTCTAACCGATAAACGCCAAATTATATATAGTTTTACCCAAAATACTTACCATATTTATGGATGTTTACTACTAGATTTGTGGATTTTGGTGCTCTTAATCCGGTTATTTCATGTTTTGTACTCAGGAGAGCACAGTCAAAAGGAACCAAAAACGAGCTAAAAAGGAACAAAACAGACCAAATCGAGAAGATCACATGGCCTAAGCCTTACCACACGGGCATCTCACACGCCCGTGGCCTTTGGGGGTGTCGACCAAGGTTTACACGATTCACACAGCCTGGCCATTGAGCCCACACAGCCGTGGCAATTTAACGGATCGAACACGGCCTGGCAATCATGTCACATGGCTGTGGCACACGGGCGTGTCCCTTTTTCAAAGTGTTGTATTTTACACGGAAAAGGGTACTTAGGGAGGAAGAAAGCCAATCCAAAGCCCAAATAAACACCCTAAGTATGACCTAGAGAGGGGGGCTTCTTCCAGAACTTTTTTGGAATACAGAACCATACGCCAGGAATTACTTAAAGGAAGCCAGACGATCCATCCCAAAAGCCGGAGCTACTTCAAGACTGAAGATCTCTCTCAGAATTCCTTCAGGGGTTTTTGAGTTTTCTTCATGTTTTGTTATTTTTATACTTTTGAGTTGTACTATTATTTTATTATGAACTAAACCCCTTAGATACCTAAGGGGAATGAAACCTAAGACGAATCTTGTTATTATTTTTTGAATAGTATGATAAATATTTAACTTGTTCTTAATTATGTGTTCAATTCTTGTTTTGATATCCCAGGATACTGATTCAAGACACGCTGTTATTCAGAGGAGGAATAGACCTTGTCTAAGAGTACATTTGCCATAATTAAGCGGAGTTGATTGCACGCCTAGAAATAGGGTGACAAGATTTTTCCGGATTAGGGTGAAACCTAATTAGGGGATCCATAGATCGAGTTAATGGAACCTTAGAGTGTTAACTAGAGAAAAGTCTCGGTTATTCAATTTAGGGATTAGACGTTATTAGTCTTGAATAGGGATAATAACATAACTTAGGGATCTCTACGGAACAAGTTGAATAAATAAATCGTCCGATTCGTAGCCAGAATAACAAGTAAAGTCTAGGTGGATTTTTCCTTAGGTATTGTCTCAAGTCAATCAATTTTCCCAAAAGCAATTCCCCAATTCTTTTCTCTGTGCGTTCTTAATTTAAATAATTAGTTAATTAAAACAAACCCTTTTATTCTTAGGCTAGATAATAAAAAGATAGTTATTACTAGTACTTTTGGTTCCCTTGGGTAAGATATCCCGGTCTTGCCATTACTATACTATTGTTCGATAGGTGCGCTTGCCTTTTCTTCGTGATAATAGTTAGTCTAGGTTTGATCTTCATTATAAATATTTATTACTTGTTACGAATCACGCGATCAAGTTTTTGGCGCCGTTGCCGGGGAACTGAAATATTAGGAACACTAAATTTTCTTTACTTTAGCCATTTATTTTTCTTGCAATTTTATTTTAATTTTTATTTATTAATTTACTTTTTCTCTCTCTAGGTAGTTTTTTATAGTTTATGACTAGAAGAAACCCGTCTGGACCATTACTTTTTGACAAAGAAATCGATCGTACAATTCGCCAAAATCAAAGAGAAATAAGGCGTAGCTTACGATACGCGGAGAATGAGCGAGAAGACAATACTCAAACCCTAACCAACAAGATGGCTGAAAACTAAGGCAATCAGCTACCTCCTACTATTGCGGCTAATCAAAATCCTGCTCCACGTACTATGTATGATTATGCTAAACCTTCTTTAACAGGAACTGAATCTAGCATAGTTAGACCTGCTGTAGCTGCAAATACTTTTGAATTAAAACCTAACACTATTCAGATGATACAACAGTTTGTTCAGTTTGATGGTTTGCAGGATGAAAATCCCAACGCTCACTTAGCAAATTGCTTGGAATTTTGCGATACATTCAAAATCAATGGCATTTATGATGATGCCATTCGTCTTCGGTTATTTCCCTTTTCAGTGAGAAACAAAGCTAAATAGTGGTTGAACTCGTTACCACGAGGGTCTATCACTACTTGGGAAAAAATGACCAAGAAATTTTTACTAAAATATTTTCCGCCGGCTAAAACGGCTAAATTACGTAATGATATCTCTTCTTTTGTGCAGATGGATTTAGAAACACTTTACGATGCATGGGAGAGATACAAGGACTTACTGAGAAGGTGCCCTCACCATAGGTTGCCGCTTTGGCTTCAAGTACAAACATTCCACAATAGTCTGAATCCCTCGACTCGGTAAATGGTTGACGCAGCTGCTGGCGGAACCATCAACAACAAAACACCTAAAGAGGCTTATGAATTCATTGAAGAAATGTCACTGAATAACTATCAGTGGCAAGTCATGACAACTAAGCCAACAAAAACAACTGACATTTATAACGTCGACTCAGTTACTATGCTGTCAAATCAGGTAGAACTTCTCAATAAAAAGATTGATAGTTTTCTTGGTTCTACGCAGGTACATCCAGTAATGAGGTGTGACTCAAACGGAAGAGGTGTGCATACAAAATACCAATCCGTCAATCCTACAACTAAAGAAGAACAAGTCAACTATATGGGTAACAATAACTTCTGATCTCAAAATAACCCATATAGTAATACCTATAATGTAGGTTGGAGGAACCACCCAAATTTCTCCTGGGGTGGTCAAGGGAATCAAAAGCCAAAAAATCCTCAGGGTTTTCAGCAGCCACCTTATCAACAAGAGAAGAAAGAAAATCTTGAAGAGATGCTTTCTAAATTCATCTCGGTGTGAGAAACCCATTTTCAAAATACCGAGACAGCACTTAATAATCAACAAGCATCAATCCAAGGACTCAAAACTCAGATAGGCCAGCTATCCAAACTAATCTCCGAACGACCACAAGGTAGCTTACCAAGTAATACTGAACCTAATCCGAGGGAACACCTCAATGCAATTAGCACTCAAAATAAGGACGGACTCATTGCACCCGAGCCAGAAATACAACAAGATAACGCGATGAACAAAGGACAAGAAGAGGTAAACAATAATGATCCCAAACAGGTAAGTACGAATCATGAACCTCGTCTGCCATATCCTAAAGTGATGACGAAAGACAAAACAAAAGAACAATTTAGTAAGTTTGTCAAACTCTTAAAAAAATTACATATTAACTTACCCTTTATTGAAGTTCTTTTGCAGATGCCCAACTTAGCAAAATTCTTAAAGGAACTTCTGACCAATAAAAGAAAACTAGATGCTACATCGCATGTGGAACTCAATGTAGTCTGCTCAGCTATTCTAAAGAATAAGCTACCTAACAAATTGAAAGATCCAGGGAGTTTTACAATGCCTTGCTTAATTGGTAGTTTATCTGTGAATAATGCTTTAGCTGATCTAGGGGCAAGTATAAATGTTATGCCATATAAAATGTTTAAACGACTAGGTCTTGGTAAACCCAAACAGACTAGGATTAGCATATAATTGGCTAACAAAAACAGTTAGATTTCCTAAGGGTATTATTGAAGATATTCTCATTAAAATTGATAAATTTATTTACCTAGTAGACTTTGTCGTCTTAGATATGGATGAGGACAACAAGGTACCTTTAATTTTAGGACGAACCTTTTTAGCAACTGCCAGAATCATCATTAATGTAGGCACAGGAGAGCTAACACTTCGTGCAGGTGACGACACAGTAACACTTCAAGCACGCGACTCAGTCAAAACCTCTAAAACTCAAGATAATGCTATAAAACCTGTTGATGATAAAACTAATACTCAATCGTCCTTGCAGGAACCTCCTCGAACCAAGACAACGGAGATAGTGCACTACTATCATGTCGAGAATAAAGACACCCATGAGGAACGAATGCTTCAAATAGAGGAGCTAGATGACTGGTGAGCACACAAACGAGAACATATGATAAACCAAAACTACGCCAAAACAAGCCCGATACCTCTCCTAATCAACTTCAGGTTGGCGATAAAGTCTTACTGGATGCCACAGATCCCCACATTGTCACTACCACACCAAATGAGGAAACCCCTCTTACGGTACTCAGCATTTTCCCATTCGGTACGGTTGAGGTGAGTCATCCCAAGTTCGGCACTTTTAAGGTAAAAAACACCCATTAAAACATTATTTTAAGATTGATAGCAGGAATGAGGAGTATGAACTCCTCAAACCACCATGATAAATCAACAGAGAGGTAAGTCGAGCTTAGACTATAAATGAAAGCTTCTCAGGAGGCAACCCAAACACTAACATATTTTGATTTCTTTATTTTTAATTTCTAACACTTCGAATCTTTAACTTAGTCTTTGAATTGCAAAGTTTTTTAGCACACACGGCCAGAGACACAGGCTTGCCTATAGCCATGGCCAAACAAGGGAAGAGACACGGCTGTGTTGAAGCAAGATATGATTTCCCCAAAACACGGGATGCGATAAATCCCCACGGCCGTGCGACATGGCCGTGGTTGAACTTGATAGGAAAAACACGGGCGTGGGGATAGAAAGCCAAGGGCGTGCCAGGAACAAGGCTCAATTCTATTTCTTCGACACGAGGGTTCGACACGCCCATGCCGTTCATTTTTGTACAACAATACATGGGCGTGCTACCATAAAAAAACGGGCGTGGGAGAAGCGAACAAAGATGGGCACTGCCGTGCGACATGGCCGTGTTTGACACATGCCTAAGAGAGACAGGCGTGTGATAGTAGCCAGGCATGACCTAACTCGCAAAATTCATAAAACACGGGCTCACCCTCAAAGTATAGGGGCATGGCCCTAGGCCGTGTGCCCCTCCCCTATATAAGCAAACCACTGTTCATCTTCTTCCTCCTTTCAAAACCCTAGTCAAAATCTACCCTCCCCCAATCCCTAATCCCTATTCCGACCACGATTCCCCAGATTCTCACTTCTCCAACCCCTAAACCACTCTCAAATCCACTCCTCTTGCATTAATCCCCAATTTCACCTCCCTATACCCTCTATTTTCCCACCACACGGCTTCATCCCCGCGTCACACGCCCGTGCACCGCCTTACAATAGCCTTTGGTTCACTTTCTCAACCTTATTTTTCTCATTTGTGTTGCTACATTAATATTCTACATGCTTTGCATAGATATTGTTACTATTACAAATATGTTTTAGACAAGTTAGGAATTTGCTTTAGAATTTTCTATATTTGAATTGTTGAAGCTACTGAATAGCATATACTAGTTTTAGGCCTCTTGCTTAACTACTGATGTATCTTGGATTCTATCAATGCTAATGTATTTTCAGGAAAATTATGTCGTCATCGAGAGGCGAGAAGGCCGCAGTTCTATCCTCAAAGAGACGTAGGGGACCGGGTTCTTCCTCGGTACGTGCTACAGCTGAAGTTCGGCACCCGTTCCTTGAATTTCCTCAAGCTTCGTAGGAGGAGCTATTTCAGATATTACGCGCACGACCCATCACCATAGGTCGCTGCATCGACTGGGCTGCCGTAGAGCAAATCTAGCTCGCTGATGCCATCCATACCCTCCTGTCCACAAACCCATAGGAACAGTTCTTCACTATTACCGAGCCCACTTATTTAGAGCTAACTTTAGAATTATGCTCTACTTTTCATTTACAGGTGGTGATGACGAACAATGACGACCTAGGCACCATTCACTTCCGATTAGGCGGTCTAGTTCGTGCGATGAGTGTCCCAGAGTTTGGAGTTGCTCTGGGACTTTACACCGATGAGTTTATGAAGGAGGAGGACATGAATACACTACCACGCAATATCCACATCTCCCCCTCCTTGTGCTGAAAGGCATTGACACCACTCTCTTCCACCTACGACTCCAGCCTCTCAAAGGCCTCGGCTCTCCCCTCTTCCCTACGATATCTCCATGCCATATTGGCACACACCTTGACAAGAAGGAGAGAGAGCACTGGCGTCATCAACACCCACGAAGCCTACTATTTATGGTGCATGGCAAATGCACGTGTGACTGACTTGGCATACTTCATTACTTTCACCATTCGCCATCAGGCCGAGCAACATAGGAAGGGAGTGATCTCTATCGGCCTCTACGTGACGCGCCTTGCCAGACACTTCGGCCTCATCAACACCACGGCCCAGTCATCAGCGCTTACCCTGATAGGTCAGATTTCCCCACAAGGCATCACGACTATGTTACACATGAGGATGATCGAGCGCCGACGTGGGACTGATCCTCTTCAGTACTATCTCTAGCATGCATTGATGAGGAGGATCTTGAGGACATCCCTAATGATGTTCCCCTACAGCATGAGAAGCCTTCCATCGCGCCACCTAGGGAACGACCAGTTCATGCGGCTGCTTCATTGGCACATCTTTCCGACAGACTAGCCCACTTCGAGCAGTATTGCACCACATAGTTTTGAGATGATTCACGACCGAGATCGGCGACAGACCGACAGATGGACGATATGCAGGCAATGATGCAGTAGCTATGCCAGCACTTTCACATCACCACTCCAGCACCACCACCTGAGGTCCCCACCGACGAGGATCATTGAATCCTTCTAGTTTTTTATTCTTATTTTTATTTTTATTTTTCTTCTTATTTTCATTTCAATTTTATTATTTTATTTTGAAAAACATATCTATATTAGTAAATTTTACTTTTTCCATTTTCTGGTATTTCTAACAAGTAATCCCACTACGCTCTCTTCCACACCAACTCTTAATAAGCTCTTCATGATTCTAAAAACTTCCAAGCAAATCTACTAGAAATATTTTACGGAATGAGGAAACAAATGGGAAAAATACCTCACGAGTTCCATGTTCAACGACCCAATTTCTTCATCTAGCCAAGAACAATGGCAGCTACCACTTTGCCCGAACACTCCATCCTCAAAATCAAGCTCCACATCCATAAAACAGGGAGTTTCACCTCCTTTCCTCTTATGATTTTCTTTCTTATGATTTTCTTTCTTTTGAATAATCTATCTTTGTACATTTAAGGAAATGTAAATCTTAAGTGTGGAGGGGTGAACATGAAACCTAACTTTTTGCATTATTCTCAAATCCCTGAATTTGGTCTTGTGCTTAAGTGATTTTCTCATAATATTGATAGAATGAATTCTGATTGATCTATAATTATTGTTGATATGTCGTGAATTAGACCAAGGGAATTATGCATGATTATTTGATTATAGGACATTAAAGAATCGAGCATGATAAGTTGATATTTCGAGAAATAAAATTTTTAGACTTATTTTCCTAAATTGAGTTATTATCTTGAAACCCTAAGTATACAGAAAAGACATCAAAAACCCAAATTTTTTGTGAGATTTTTGAGCATATAGCTTTCTTTCTTGCTCACTTCTTTTGTGGTTTGAATGTGTCAACATTGAACTGTTATTCTAGAACTTGCTTCGATTATGCATGTTGAGATCACAGGTATGATTTGATATACTGAGATGATAAAGACACTTAGGATTTAACCCATTTACTCCATAAAAAGCCTTCCCACATAATTAAACCCTTAGTGAACCCCCTTTGAGCCTACTAACCTTTTTTTTATTGATTAATCCGTTATTGTTGAAATCCTCTTACTTAATTTACCTTTTTATCGAGATTAAATTTAATATTATTACCTCACTATGTTCCCATTTTTTGTTACCGAATCATGAAATATGATTTCTATATTGTATTGACTTGATGAGTTGATAAAAAAAATGTGATTCTCAGCAAGCTAAAGTTGTCATAAACTCATGTAAAATAGTTCTAGATATTTGTTTGTGGTTCAGTAATTAAGTTTTTGATAGTGGGGTAACATATTAAAATTATCTTGATTCTAAACCCTGTTCTTCAGCTTGTATCCATACCTGTAACCTAAACCCCATTACAATCATGCAAAGACCTTTTGATTAATGTATCATATCATTTACAAGTGGTGGAGATTTGATTTTCATGCAAGCCTATGGTAATAACTTTTCATGTTAAACGATCAGTGCTTAATCTTTAACCTTAAACACTTTGAGTGATTTGAGTGAATCTTTAGTGAGGATGTCATCTCTTGTATATTTAGGACTAAAGTTAATTACTTAGAGGAAGGAGATTACCTATGATTTTATTATCGAAATATCCGATTTAGATTGTTTGAGGCTTTTAATGACCCTATAGTTAAATTCTCACTGTATGATTATTCGTGGAATAGTTTGTAACATTATCAATACTGATCATGTGATTGAAAAGAATGAATTCTGGTAGTAAATGAGAGTTTTGCTTGAGGACAAGCAAATGCTTAAGTTTGGGTGTATTTGATAAACGCCAAATTATACATAGTTTTACCCCAAATACTTAGCATATTTATGGATGTTTACTACTAGATTTGTGGATTTTGGTGCTCTTAATCTGGTTATTTCATGTTTTGTACTCAGGAGAGCACCAAGAGTCAAAAGGAGCAAAAAACAAGCTAAAAAGGGACAAAACAGACCAAATTGAGAAGATCGCATGGCCTAAGCCTTGCCACATGGTCATCTCACACGCCCGTGGCCTTTGGGGGTGTCGACCAAGGTTTACACGATTCACACGACCTGGCTATTGAGCCCATACAGCCGTGGCAATTTAACGGATCGAACACGGCCTACAAATCACGTCACATGGCCGTGGCACACGGGCGTGTCCCTTTTTCAAAGTGTTGTATTTTACACAAAAAAGGGTACTTAGGGAGGAAGAAAGCCAATCCAAAGCCCAAATAAACACCCTAAGTATGACCTAGAGAGGGGGGCTTCTTCCAGAACTTTTTTGGAATACAGAACCATACGCCAGGAATTACTTGAAGGAAGCCAGACGATCCATCCCAAAAGCCGGAGCGACTTCAAGACTGAAGATCTCTCTCAGAATTCCTTCAGGGGTTTTAGAGTTTTCTTCATGTTTTGTTATTTTTATACTTTTGAGTTGTACTCTTATTTTATTATGAACTAAATCCCTTAGATACCTAAGGGGAATGAAACCTAAGATGAATCTTGTTATTATTTTTTGAATCGTATGATAAATATTTAACTTGTTCTTAATTATGTGTTCTTAATTCTTGTTTTGATATCCTAGGATACGGATTCAAGACATGCTCTTATTCAAAAGAGGAATAGACCTTGTTTAAGAGTACATTTTTCGTAATTAAGTAGAGTTGATTGCGCACCTAAAAATAGGGTGACAAGATTTTGTCAGATTAGGGTGAAACCTAATAAGGGGGTCCATAGATCGAGTTAATGCAACCCTAGAGTGTTAATTAGAGAAAAGTCTCGATTATTCAATCTGGGGATTAGACGTTATTAGTCTTGAATAGGGATAATAACATAACTTAGGGATCTCTATGAAACAAGTTGAATGAATAAATCGTCAGATTCGGAGCCAGAATAACAAGTAAAGTCTAGGTGGATTTTTCCTTAGGTATTGTCTCAAGTCAATCAATTTTCCCAAAAGAAATTCCCCAATTCTTTTCTCTGTGCGTTCTTAATTTAAATAATTAGTTAATTAAAACAAACCCTTTTATTCTTAGGCTAGATAATAAAAAGATAGTGATTACTAGTACTTTTGGTTCCCTTGGGTACGATATCTCGGTCTTGCCATTACTATACTATTGTTCGATAGGTGCGCTTGCCTTTTCGTTGTGATAATAGTTAGTCTAGATTTGATCTTCATTATAAATATTTATTACTTGTTACGAATCACGCGATCACTAACACTCATGTTTCGTGGGCTCGGTTCACCACATGCTCATACGCACACCCATGTGGCCAAAAGGCCATTCTTTTGGCTTTTCGGCTTTTTGACTTTTTCTGATCTACAGTCTATTTAGTGTGTGAATACACACCTGTTTGCGAAAACAAGTGAAAGCCCACACACTCCAACCTATCACAAAAGAAACGTCGGTTAAATATCTAACACACATGTTTAAGAACCCTAATTGAAACTCGTTCTAAGAGATTACTTACTATTGCCTTGCTTGAACGAACGTGATTGTAGCCCGCTTAGATCATAGACAAAAGTTACTAACAGACCCTTGAATATTATCTGTATAATAGTGAATCCATTATACCTACTGCTTAACCATAAAGGTTGAACAACACAAACCAACCCAAAGAAAATACACTTTCAATAAAGCAAAAGAGTATTCGGCCAAGGTCCAAGAACCTCAACCAAAGTGCTTTAGTTCAAGAAAATACCAATGAGTAGCGTTACCTTAGAATAAGAGATGAAAGGAATATTTCGATTGCCTCAGGAATCCTAGCGAACTTCCTCACTCCACGCGTAATACTAACATCCGAAATAAAAGCACCATAACCAACAAGGAAAGAGATGGAATTCGGCATTTAGGCAAAGAGGAGATAAGCCAAATAGAATAGAGACAAACCAAGACTTACCAATCCGAATTCAGGCACTCACGAGTGAGAAGGCTTGAGAGAGAGAGTAGGAGAGAAAACAAATTAAAAGGAGAGGAGAAGAGGGTACAATCGGCTAGGGGAAAGTTGATTGAGAGAAGGGAGAAGAGAGGAGGGAAGGCTTGGCTATGGCGAAGAAAACTAGGAGAAGGTGAAGTGATGGAGAGACAAATGTAGATTAAACAAGGTATCAGTCGGTAGAGCAGAGTCAAAGTAAAATTAACACGAAGCCGTCCCTAAACAGTCACAAGTAAGTTTCGGCTACTAAACTAGCACAAACAAAAGAGATCGAAAAGAAGAAAAATGAGTCAACTACTGAAAAAGAGAACAAGCAGTAGCCAATGTTGGCACTAAGTGCCTATGATGGAATTTGGTACAAGAAGAGTCCTATTTTCGGTAACCAACTACCTCTCTCTTACTCCTTGATCCACTGTACGATTTTCTCCTAAATTTCCCCCTGTCCACCAATTCAAACATTTGAAGATCTCCCTTTTTACTCCCCCAATTTGGCTAACAACAAATCTTATTCAAACCAGTTCAAATTCTTGGTGTTTAGTCAAACACAACTTCCTCCCATGGTCTTTAGAAAAAATAACCTCCATTTACACAAGCAAGGATTCAAACCTCAGACCATTAGCATATACAACATGCCACTTACCACTAGATCAGTAGGATTTTTGTGTCATACTTTTCTAAATTAAACATATAACCCTACTGGCCAAAGAGAGGGGTTTTATCCTTAAAAACCAAAATTTTGTGGAAGCCAGAACTTGAACCCATGACTTCCCAGACATTTCTAGAGTACACAACCAATAAGAGAAACACTTAATTGTGCCACTTCCTTGCACCATTAAATATTTATGTGTCGTCTCCTAGCTGTTCCCATGCTCAAGGCCCATTCCTTATAGCCCCAAATTTAGGGCGTTACAGGTTGTTAAATAAAAATGTTTTGTTAAATGATTTTCAGTGAAATTACAATTAGGGATTAAATTGTAAAATGTGTAAATCTATGGGTTTTATTGTGAAATGTTGGTAATAATGGGTTGTTTCAAGGTCCCTTTTACCATTTGTGAAGTTGGATTTAGGTGAAAAAGCTTAGATTTATGTTATGAGCTTAAGGATTAAATTATGAAAAGTTAAAGTATTAGGCAATTTTGTCATTTTGTATAAATATTAATTATGGATTAAATTGAATTCTAGAAGTACTTAATTGAATGAAATCATTTATTTAGACCAAGATAAACCACAAACGAACTTAAAAATAGAAAAAAAACTAAAAAAACTAAATCTTCAATTAGTGTTCGATTCTACTTCTACGCCTTAGTTATCGAGGTAAGTTCGTATGAACTAAGATCGTTTTAATGTAAGCTAAATTGAACTATTTACTATGTTGTTTTAATATAAGTGAATCTAAATTTAAATGTATCAATGTTATGATGAATTGACGGATAATGAATCTTGTTTCAACCTTAAGAATTCTTAGGATACGAATGACATGTCATTAGGGATTTCATGTTTCGGGTGCTGGTCTTGAATGTCCTACTGATGGCTGAGGTCTTACATTTGTTGCGGATTCTCCATAGCTTGTGTGAACAGCATTGTGTAGCTTACATTCTGACCCATAGCTCGTATGAGCAGGCTCGTTTCACAACTCGTGTGAGCATTGATGTAAAGGAAAGGTTACAGTTATATGGAAAGACACATCATTCTCAAGTATCTAATGTAATTCTAAATGGTTCAATGGGTAAGAAAAGGAAATGAAATGGTAAATGTGCAAATGGAATGACTCATTATCTTATGAAAATATTAATGAGTTAAATGATGTGTTTTATATATGGTAAACTACAGATCTTATGGTTGATTTCATTTGTATCATGAACAAGTGTACTAACTTGTGAGTTTGATGATGTTGTATAGGCTTTTACCAAGCTTATGGCATTGATAATTATCTATGCTTAATCGATGAATTGTATAAATGAAATGGTAAGTTATATTAGGTTTTTACGAACCAAATGGGCCGGAATGGGCTAAATGGGCCTAATGGGCTGTTGGGCCCATAATAGGCAAGGATTGATAAGTGATGTTATGTGTTAGGAAATTTGTATGTGAGCATGAATATAATATGATTTGGGCCTAATGGGCCATATGAATATGAATTGGGCTTAGTGGGCCATAAGAATATGAACTGGGCCAGATGGGCATTTGAATAAGATCGGGCCTAGTGGGCCATGTAACACCCTGAATTTGGGCCTAGAAGTTTTGGGCCTTGAGCATGGGAGCGGTTGAAGGCAGCTTATAATATTCTGTTGTGCATGAAAATTTCATTAATGAAGGCTTGTTTTAGTGGTTAAGTGTGCTGAGAAATGTTGGAGAAGTCCTGGGTTCAAACCTGGACTCTAGCAAAAATTTTGGTTTAAAGTGAATCAACCCTGGGTGTAGTAGGTAGGCCTTAAGAATATTGTTGGAGAAATTGTGACACAAAAAGCCTTGTGGCTTAGTGGCAAGTAGCGTGTGGAGCATTTAAGGGGAGGCGTGGGTTCGAATCCCATGGCAAGCAAAGACCATTTATTTTGCTAACAGGGGGCGGTAAGAGTTGGTGTTGAATTTAAACTCTGGTGATGGAGGATCCCACATCGGGAAGCTAACATAAGAGTGGATGCGAAGCTGGTTTTAAATATAGAGAACCATGAGGAGAGTAAATGTACCTTTCTTGGCTGATCCCTTTCGCTTTATGGCCTGCTTGTTTGGGTTGGGCATCGGCTAAGAGTGCTCGGAGCGTGGATTAACTCCAGTCTCTAATCATGTGTGTATTTCTCACTCCTCTAGCTGTATGATGGCTACTTCGGGCCGCGATGGGCCGAAAGGGGCCAAGTGGGCCCAATGGGCCTACGGGCCCAATTGGATAAGTTGTTTGATTGTGTAGTAAATATTGGACTAGGCTAGGTGAATCTCATATCTGTGGCTAGATTTGGGCTAAAAGGGCCACACGAGCGTGTGGGCCCATTTGGCCCGAGAATAGGCTTTAGGGCCATTCGTATTGTTATCCCTGTTTAGAATACTTTAGTTTACCAAATTACCAAAATACCCCTAGTTTGTAAAATCACTAAAATACCCTTAGTTTATAAAATAACCAAAATACCCCTGGTTTGTAAAATGACCAAAATACCCTTGGTTTACAAAATTACCAAAATACCCCTGGTTTGTAAAATTACTAAAATACCCTTTGTTTATAAAATTACCAAAATACCCCTGGTTTGTAAAATTATCAAAATACCCCTAGTTTGTAAAATTACCAAAATACCTCTAATTTGTGAAATTACTAGAATACCCCTGATTTATGAAATTACTGAAATACCCTTGACCTGTAAAATTATTAAAATACCCTCGACTTGTAAAATTACCAAAGTACCCTTGATTTACAGAATTACCGTTTTACCCTCGATTTACAAAATTATCGAAATACCCCTGTAGGGTAGAATTACCTAAATACCCCTGTAGGGTAGAATTACCGAAATACCCCTATAGGGTAGAATTATCGCAATACCCATGTAGGGTAGAATTACCGGAATACCCCTGTGAGGTAGAATTACCGAAATACCCCTGTTGGGTAGAATTACCGGAATACCCCTATAGGGTAGAATTATCGAAATACCCTTGTAGGGTAGAATTATCGCAATACCCCGATAGGGTAGAATTACCGAAATACCCCTGTAGGGTAGAATTACCGAAATACCCCTGTAGGGTAGAATTATCGCAATACCCCTGTAGGGTAGAATTACCGAAATGCCCCTGTAGGGTAGAATTACCAAAATACCCCTGTACGGTAGAATTACCGAAATACCCCTATAGGGTAGAATTACCGAAATACCCCTGTAGGGTAGAATTATCGCAATACCCCTGTAGCGTAGAATTACTGAAATACCCCTGTAGGGTAGAATTATCGCAATACCCCTGTAGGGTGGAATTACCGAGATACCTTGTGGGGTAAAATTACCATTTTGCCCCTAAGGTGTTAAATGACTTTTGCCCTTGTGGCCAAGTGACTAACTTGGACTATGTGGTTGACGAATTTGATTGTGAATATATGTTGGTATATGAATGACTTGACTGAGATTGTTTGATTCAAATATGGGCATGACATGTTGCATACATGACATGTTGCATGGGTTGGGATTTTGTACGGAGGAAGATCTGATCTGTTAGGATCGCATGGTTGCTTGACGACTGTGGATCCACCGAAGGCTTAAGAGCCGTATATTCGTACTGATTTGATAAGGTCGCACGGGTCGCCAAGGCGACTGTGGACCGATCAATGGCAGAGTGCCGATCATATTTACACGAGGCTATGTACTGACTATATTACCGTCGCTGATGGCTATGTGCCTAACATGATACAGCTACCGATGGCTTAAAGCCTTCTGATTATGGCTTTGTGTCAACCTACATATGGCTCTGTGCCAACCTGATTATGGCTGTGTGCCAAACGTATTTGGCTAAGGCTATGTGCGAATATATGGTTATTGACGACTTTGTGTCGATCGCATTTACCTAGGGCTGTGTGCCGGTTATGTTACTCTAGTTGATGGCTATGTGCCTAACATAATACAGTTATCGATGGCTTTGTGCCACACATTCTGTTCAGTGGCTTTGCCACATTACCTGTTTCTGGTGGCTATGCCACAAATATCTGTTCTGGTGGCTCTGCCACAATATCTGTATCTGGTGACTCTGTCACAATATCTGATAACTGAGCAGCAATGCTGCAACTGTGGAGTGTAGGGCTAGGTGGGTTGAGCTATTCCCCACATGGAGTGTAGGGCTGGTACTGGTGGAGTGTAGCAGTTGGTTATAGGCTGGATTGGGTTGGGATTGCATTCACATTCTGATTTTTGATTCTGTTACCTGATATGATTCTGATTTTGATTCTGTTACCTAATTTTGATTTTGATTCTGTTACCTAATACTGATTCTGATTCTGATTCTGTCACCTAATTCTAATTCTGATTCTGATTCTAGTTCTGATAATGTTTCTTATTCTGTAATGGGTTAAAGCCCATCTGGTACTGTCCGTTAAAATGGGCTAAGGCCCAATTGATACTGAAACTGTAAGTAGGGCTGGGCCAACTTTTAATTCTTTTATATGACTGACTGTTCCTTTTATATAGTAGGGGATTTCACACTGAGTTTTCGTAAACTCACCTCGTTTATTAACCTTTCAGGTAATTTCTAGCCTTAGACGGATCGGCGCTGCGAGGGGCTCGGAGGAAGCCACACACATTATTTATGTTATAGTTTTGATTATTTCTTTTAAATATTTTTATGTGGGTTGTAGTAAAGCCATTTTAATTTTCTAGATTTCAAATTTGGAATTTTATTTATTGTTCTTATAATTGCTAGTATTAGAACACGGTTTTCCAAAGCAACTACTGTTGTTCAAAACATCACGTAACCGCAATTGTTTTTAAATTAAGCTTCCGCAACTGCCAGGATTTTTTACAAAGTTGTTAAGAATGTTATTCAGCTTAGGTTTTCTAACAAGGTTTAAAAAGGGTACAAGTTTTTAATTATTAAGAAGGGTTTTTAATAGAAACATGGTTTCCGAAAAACACTTCAATGTGACACGCCAGATTCGAGCCAAACTTCCAGGCCAGGTTTGGGGTGTTACAGGCCATATGCATGTACGTAGGGGTATTGGGCCTAGTATATGATAACTACATAAATCTTAATTAATTAATTGAGATCGTGGACAACTCATAGGGTTAAGGTGTGGCAACGGGTATATACATGTCTAGGATTGGATCTAGGGAGAGCTTGGTACTTAAGCGGTCTTAATAACCCACCTTCTCTTCTCTGGAATCCTACCTGGTGCATCGTATTCGTTCACCTTAGCTCGCGGGGCTTGTTCATGGGCCAAGGTAAGTGAAAATCGTAATTAAGGGAAAATTATCGAAATGCAGCTATAGGCAAAAATGACCAAAATACCCTTAGGTGTTGAATGTAAGTTTTTTGGATGTGACATGCATACATATGATATTCTGCTTAGGTTGCATATGGGGTGGGAATTATGGTACGGAGGAAGTGTATAAGGATCGCATGGTTGCCTGACAATCATGGATCCACCGACGACTTTTAAAGCCCAATATGTAAATGAAGGTAGTTCTACAATCGGGCTACCATTGGTGTGTGGGCTGGGTGGGTCGATATTTATATCCCCATATGGTGTGATCGGGAACGGAGCTAGTGTGTAGCGGATGGATAATTTGAATGGGATTGCATTGCATGTTTTATGTATAATGATTTTTGAATGCTTGTTTTCCGTCGAGGGTTGTACACACTGAGGTTGCGAAAACTCACCCCCTCTTTTATTTTATTTTCAGGTGATGCTCAGTAGATGGTTCAATGTTTGGAATGACTCTGGGTGGCCAGCTAGCAAGACAAATTTGGAATTTTTTTAAGCTTATAAGTTTTATTTTATTAAGTATGTTTCAGACCAGATTGTAATAAGGTTTTCATTATGCTATTATTACTTGAAGTATTATTATTTCCATTGTAACTACGAGAAGTTGGACATGAGTTTCCTAAATTATAGTATGTTTTCTACGTTTCCACAAATCAATTTCTAAATGATAAGTTTTCTTAAATCAAATGCTTAAAACAAAGCTTTCGCAAACTGAAAGGTGTGTTTATTTAGGTTTCTTTTGTTTAAGAAGGATTTTCAATGAAAATATGGTTTTCGCTAAAACATTTCAATGTGATACACCAGATTAGGCCATAGCGTCTGGGCCGGGTTTAGGATGTTACATTTAGTGGTATCAGAGCCAGGTTGCAAAACTCAAGAAGTGAGTTGGGCCTGATTACTTGGTTTTTTTATGTTTAAAAAAATATTTTTTTGATTGGATCATAATGTTTTGGAAAAAGGGAAGTCTTGCTGAGCGGCACAGCGAGTCTCCGACATCGAAGCAAGTAAGTACTTTTACTATTAAATTTGTTTAAATTATTATACAATAAATAGTTAGAGGGCTACTTTAGATGATTTTGTTAGAATGGAACCAAAGCCGGCATGAACTTGAAACTATGGAGGATTTTCGAAAACAATATTCTCTTTAATTACTTCCATAAAATATCGAGTTAATTTTTGAAACTAACTAAGACTTCATAAAATTTCTAATCCAAATAATACGCGAACCGACGATGAGTGATAGAAGAGGTGCAAGAGGCCGTGGCCGAGGCCGCGAAAGTATGAGGGTTGAATCGCTAGCATTGGGCCATGTGCCCAATGTTGGAGTAAAAGAGGCTCCAGCCTCACCCGTGGTTGATAATGGACAGTACGATCGGGTCACGGGGGATGATGCATTGTAGCAGGCAATGCTAAGAATTTTAGAGAGGGTCGCTGGGCCCAACAATGGCACTGGAAATTGGGGGTCCATTCCGGAGCGACTTCGATCGAACAGGGCTGAGATCTTTAAGGGCGTGGCTGGCGTGGCTCCTAACGTGGCAGAATATTGGTTGGAGGCCACTGAAAGGATAATGGAGGACTTGGACTGCTCACCGGAACAGAAGTTAAAAGGATCCGTGTCACTACTTAGGGAAGAAGCCTACCAGTGGTGGCTGACGGTGAAAGAGGACACCTAACCGGAGCGAGTCAATTGGGAGTGTTTTAAAGCTGCATTCCAAGGGAAGTATGTGGGTGCAAGTTATATGGATGCTAGAAGGAATGAGTTCTTGAATTTGACCCAAGGGAACAAATCGGTGGCTGAGTATGAGGCGGAGTTTTTACGCCTTAGTAGGTATGCAAGAGTAATGGTGGCAACGAAGTATGAGCGTTACGTGAGGTTTGAGGATGGACTTAGAGATAGCCTCAGAGTGCTGATAGCTCCACAAAGGGAGCGAGTTTTCTCAGAGTTGGTGGAGAAGGAAAAGATAGCGGAGGAGGTAAAGTGCACTGAGTGCTTCTATTGGTAGAAAGAAAGGGGTAGGAATAAGAGGGAGGCTGAGACTCCTGGTGTAGGACAAATGCCTAGTGCTAGGGCCAGAGTTAATGGGCTAGGGCCCTCTGCTCTTAATCCAAGGGTGCCACTTTGTGTTGATTGTGGGGAAGGTCATGTAGACGAGTGTTGGAAGAGGACGGGAGCTTGTCTAGCTTGTGGATCTATGGAGCATAGGATTAGGAATTGCCCTAGAATGTCAGCTCAGGTGCCAGTCGTGGACCAAGGTGGTGTACAGCCACCGAGGGGTGGTCAGCTACCACCGAGAGGCCATGATCAGGCCAGGGGTGGAAACGGTTTGGGTCGTGGAGCGTCAGGCAGAGGTGCTGATCATGCTGAGGCGAGGCAGCCAGCTTTGGTCTATGTAACACATCGTCAATAGGATAGAGACGCTCCAGAGGCGAATAATCGAACTTACTTACCCATAGTATGCTGTTTACCTGAGTTGGAATTAGAGTGCGCAGCGGAAGTGTGGTGTAGTAGTTAATGTTATGCAGCAGTACAAATAGCTGGAAATTTCGAGGAAGAATTTTCTTTTAGGGGGTACAGTTGTAACGCCCGAAAAATCCCAAAACCTTAAATTTTTATTTTTGTGCTTAGTATTTTCGGTTAAGTGCTAACTATGTGATGGTAGGTCTTAGTCAAGGTTTGAGTTTGAACCTAGGGTGAAAGAAATTATTGTTTAATTATTAAGAAAAAACCCTGATGGCAAGTAGTTGGGCTTTTAAATAAAGATAGGGGAAAATAACAGCAAAGAGCCTAGTAGAGGAGTGGCTAAGTGATGCCACTTAGAGTGTAGGGAGGTGGCGTTAATAGCTAGCAAGGAGGTCCAAAGTTCGAATCCTAGCTTAGTGTTTTTAGAAGTTTAACTTTAACCTTCTAGAAGGATGGAAGTGGCGTGAAAGTAGACTCCAAGGGAAGTGTTTAGGAGAGAAAATTAAGGAAATGATCAAGGGGTTATCAGGGAGAAACATGAGAAGATAAGAAGGGGGAAGTGATGGAGCTGAATTGGGAATTAAGGGTTAGGCAGTTTGGCTGGAGGCTATAAATATGTGCTTAGTTTGGGATCCTAGGCTAATGCCAAATTTTTTCATTTTTTTTCTTTAATGTCGATTGGCTTTTCCATCTTTGCTAGCTGATTCTTTTGCGATTCTTTCTTTCCTCAGATCTCTTTTGATTTACCTTTTGGGTTAGCTGATTCCTTCTTCTACCCTTGTTCTTTAATTTGTGCCAGATAATCCTTATTCACCATATTAGTTTGAAAAGCCGAAAAGTCGAATCTCCCTTGGGCCGATACTCTTTTGGTGTAAGTACCTTATCTCTTTTTCGATTAGTATTGTTAGTACCGAGTACTTTCCTTCCTCACTTTTTCTAATCAACTTTGGTAGGGAATTAGCATCGCATCTCGGATCTTAGCTCATTGTGGAATTGCCCCTTAGGTGTTGCGATTTTGGTAAGTATTCCCTATCCATTGGCAAAGGTTGGCCGAATAGCCATAGTAAGATAAGGGGACTTATGTTGGATACGAGTCACCAATTATTCTGGTTTTAATAGTTACGATTGGTGTATATCTAGGAGTTGATCGTGGTTAGTGAAGGGGTTGTTATACTTATCGCGCAGGTAAGGTTAAGGTGAGAACCCGGCTTTTGGTAAAGTATTCGATAGGTATGTGAGATTAATTGTAACGCCCCGTACCCGAGACCGTCGCTGGAGTTGAACACGAGGTGTTAACAGACTTAATTCATTACTTAAACAGCTCAAACAATTTATTTTTAAAATTTTCAGTCAAGCTAGCAATCTGCATCACCGTCGCTTAAAAATTCATATCTCGAGCTCCAAAACTCTAAATCCAATTCCATAAATTTTCCCTGAAACTAGACTCATATATCTATTTACTAATTTTTTCTAGAATTTTTGGTCAAGCAAATTAGTACAGTTTATTAGTTAAAGTCTCCCCTGTTTTAGGGTTCGATTTCCCTGACCTCTATGTATTACGAATCAGATATCTCCCTTACAGAGTTTCAATGACTATGCCGTTTGTTTCTAATAAAACTAGACTCAATAAGGAATCTGCAAATATAAATCATGACTTCTAATTATCTTTTAACAATTTATGGTGAATTTCCAAAGTCAGAATAGGGGATCCAGAAATCGCTCTGACCCTGTTTCACAAAAATTTAAACATCTCATAAAATATAACTCATATACTTGTTTTGTTCCATTCATATGAAAATAGACTCATAATTCTTCAATTCCATATTTTATTCACCATCTAATTGTATCTCTACTATTTTTAATGATTTTTCAAACTCACGTCACTGCTGCTATCTGAATCTATTTTATGGTAAATTTTACCTATTTCATGGTTTCCATGAATTAGCTAGCAATTTAGCATACATAACACCAAATATGATCATGATTAGCCATTCCAATGGCTAATCATTACCAAGCATTTCCATACCACTCAATAACCATATCATAAGACCATATATACAAAATGATTATAATGCTATACATGCCATACTCAAAATATGCAAGCCATTATGCCAAGATGGTATATGGATATAGTGTGAGCATGCCTCCGACCGTTCCCGATTTCCGAGCTGGCTTGTCAACACTACAAGGAATGAAAAGAAGGAAGTAAGTATAAATGCTTAGTAAGCTCACATGCAAATAGCAAGTAACACAACTATATAAGCAAACATAAAACATCATTTGCATAATCATCACCGAGACATTCATATCACATTTTCATTTATCATCTTACCATATTGTTGTTATATCGAGTTTTCAACCCGAGGGTTAAGTACATACCTGTTCAAAGTATTCATTTCACAACACTTACCATTATGTCCCTTTCAACTCGAGTATTCCTCCATTTGAGTAGAATTTTACTCGTTGAACACATCGGAATATAATTCGGATACATGGAAAGTTTGCACATAAGTGCTACATATGTAGCCAAGCTACCATGTAACCCGCCCATAAGTGAACTCGGACTCAACTCAACGAGCTTAGGCGTTCGCATCCATAAGTGAACTCGGACTCAACTCAGCGAGCTCGGATGCCTAGTTACATCTCTCGAACTCGGACTTAACTCAACGAGTTCTGACATTCGCACCCATATGTGAACTCGGACTCAACTCAACGAGTTCGTATGCCTAAAAATCCTAGTGACATGTCACTTGTATCCTAATCCATTCCAAAGGTTCAACGGGACCTTTTCCTCAATCATGTGTCTCAACCATCTTCTACGGAATGCTGATATCGATACTCGGTAGTATTTCACATTTTCCAAGTATATCACATAATTTGACATATTATCGAACAATTGTCACAAGTATGATGTTTCATAATAATTATCATATCAATTAAATAACATAAAAACATTTAAAATAATAACTATGTTACCAACATTTACATATGAACTTACCTCGTATGCGAAAATGGCTACTTTTACCATTTCGTCCACAACTTGGTATTTTCCCCATTTTAGTCCGAATTTCAGTTTTCCTTGCTAATCAAGCTTGGAAGCTTGAAAATCCCTAGCCATGGTTTCTCCTTGCTACATTCGGCCATGGGGTTGAAGATGAGCAAAATTGTCTTTTAATTTTGTATTTTAATTCATTTTACCCCTAAATGACCAAAATGCCCTTACTACTAAACTTTTCAAAAATTCCATCCATGTCCAATTTTTGTCCATAGACTTAGAAATTGGTAAAATTTCTATTTAAGACCTCCTAATTAATATTTCCAAACAATTTAATACTAGAAACTTCTAGAATGTAAGTTTTGCAAATTATTCGATTTAGTCCCTAATTTCAATTTTAAGCACTTTATGCATAAAATTTCTTCACGAAATTTTCACACAATCATGCAATCATATCATAGACCTCAAAATAATCATAAATAATTATTTCTATCTCGGATTTTGTGGTCACGAAACCACTATTTCGACTAGACCCAAAATCAGGATATTACAACTCTCCCCCCTTTAGGGATTTTGGTCCCTGAAAATCTTACCAGAAAAGTGGTCTTCACTTTTAATCTCATATTCGGTGCCGAAGAACTTTCACTTAGGCTGTACCTCTAATACATCTCTTTAATTTCTCATATGATCTGAAAGCTTACAGTCTCAACTCTCAACTGTTCTTAAATTTTCAACCCTTCTCAGTTTCTCATAATA
Organism: Gossypium hirsutum; assembly: GCF_007990345.1. Taxonomy (NCBI): domain Eukaryota; kingdom Viridiplantae; phylum Streptophyta; class Magnoliopsida; order Malvales; family Malvaceae; genus Gossypium; species Gossypium hirsutum. Next base: position 22,906,169 of record NC_053426.1, on the reverse strand, counting down.
TCATGACATAAAACTCATATCTCAACTTGATTTAATGGAGACCGGAATTCCAAGAAATCCAACAATCAAAGAGACCTGAAATTCCATGAATCTGATGAGTAGGAATTCATTCAATACATATATGATTTATAGATCTCGCCAAACATTTAACAATAGGATACATCACATTTTCCTCTTTCTGCCATGGAAATATTTCTGATATGGCCTCAAGAATAATCCTTCTCATTTCCATCCCAATATCAACACTGACAAGGATAATTTTGATAGATCTCAATGCTCGGCTTTAACCCCTTTAACAACTCCGATTTTATGTAACATCGAATGCTCTAAACTATCACATTACCTCATTGTCTTGAAACACATCACAATTCATACAACAGTACATTACTAAAAGTCAAGAAGTCTTTACTCAATGTACACTAGTCTAGTTCAGACGCTTCGGTTACCAATATTCTCATCTATCCAAACTTTGTCAACATGTAATAAACTTTTCAGCTTTCACAAGACGAAAACCTTATCATTCGTTGTGATTATAACTAATATCCAACTCTTTCTGATAAATATACACTACTCGTTCAGACTATTTACTGTTTTATCAGTACAAAAATGAAATTATATTATCAGACTTGAGAAAAATAATCCTAACATAATTGTCACCTGAAATCTTTCAAATAAATAATTCACCATACTGACTGAAACTCGCGCTTTTATCACCTATGCCTTTACTGATGTCAAATCCTTACACAAAAATTAGAAAAAATCCTAACACTAAAATCACCACATTACCAAGATCAAATTAGAAGTATAGTCATATTTGACATGATTATCACGAGCTAAAGAACGTACTTCGAACATGAGTCATAATTGACAAATTATGAAACAAAGATAATAAGAAAAACGAATAAAGAAATCCAAGATAGAGAAACCCAGAATAAAGAAATCCAGAATAAAGAGATCCGGGATAAAGAAACCCAAGATACGATATTATGCCAGAAAATCGAAAACCAAACTCATAGAGAAAATACAGAATACCCCGATAATTCTTCAAAGAAAGAAAGTCCAAAAGAAAACATCATTTAATCCCACTGAAATCAAATATAACAAGATCAATATATCTTTCCATACATATATATCAGATGAAGCATCAAGTAGAGGACACAGAATCATAATATCATATGTATTCTCTCATCAATTCTTATCAGACGAAATGAAATAGAATACCCGATGAAATAGAGCAATATAAATTATAAACCAGTCAGACTACCAATGCTTTCATCCAACACCAGAATTAGAAGACATTCCCATACAACAAGAATTTCTTCAGAAGATCAATAGCCATAGAAATATTTCTGAGAACGGGTAAACACATAGAACATCTCAAAAGAGACTGCTAAATCTGTGCAGTCATAACTGTCACACTCAGATAGTTCACATTTCAAATATCATTTCCCGAACTAGTTCTGCCATCACAAATTTCATATTAAACCATTCACTAAAGAAGGCCAATTCTGAATAAATTTCGATTTACACTTTTCTCGACCTTGCACCTGTGTAATTTGATTTACCAAAGAGAATTCCTTCTCTAACTGGGACAGTGCATAATTCCAATAATCTTTATATCAATCCGATACTTTACTGGCTCTGACTTTACTTATCAGCTCATTTTCAATCTCTGATCATACTTATAATTATTCTATCACTGAACTCTTTGGGTTCTCAACCGGAAATTTATTCAATACAAATCTCATGAAATTCCATTATAAGTACCATTTCGGTAAGGGGGAGGGGTTGTAGGACCTCTGACTCGACTTTCTTATACATACACATATGACACAACTTCCATCATCATAGCAACATCATCAAAATCATGTCATTCATTCAGGCAATGCAACATTCATGTTGGCTTACACAAATTTTCCTATTGTCCCATTTAGACAATATACTTATGCATACATTCTATGTTTTCTAGATAGCTTTACTTATCCATTCATTTAATTAAATTAATTCATGCTCATGACATCATATAAGGCCAAACAAACATAGATATTTGCATCACAATCACAACTTTCATTTCGTGCATCATCATGTACATATCATTACAATCATATAATTCAATCCAACAATTTAATTAACATAGATAAGTTCATTTCATTATAATCCTTTATCTCATAAAAATTATATATCATTAGCATTCATCAACATTAGACGCCCAAATCAAGACAAGGACATTTTCATTCGTATCATAATATTATGACTTTCTATTTATTTCGTTCATCTTATCAAGTAAGCCACATACACTACATCATATGAGCATTAAACAAGTATGGATATTTATCACATATGTATCATAAACTTTTATTCATACTTTTCTAAACCGAGACTTATCATAATCATAATTTTACTCAAATACCTTCACATAACATTGAACATGGTCGGCGCAACTCGGTTGGAGAGTACCTTGTCTAGATAAGACGGTATTGTACTCATACGCGTCGGAAGACATCACACTATCACAGATCAGTGGCATGTATAGCTAAACTTTTACACATGCTAGGTTAGTCCGAGAACCGACTAAACTTGCTTTGATACCACCAAATGTAACGCCCCGTACCCGAGACCGTCGCCGGAGTCGAACACGAGGTGTTAACAGACTTAATTCATTACTTAAACAGCTCAAACAATTTATTTTTAAAATTTTCAGTCAAGCTAGCAATCTGCATCACAGTCGCTTAAAAATTCATATCTCGAGTTCCAAAACTCTAAATCCAATTCTGTAAATTTTCCCTGAAACTAGACTCATATATCTATTTACTAATTTTTTCTAGAATTTTTGGTCAAGCAAATTAGTACAGTTTATTAGTTAAATTCTCCCTTGTTTCAGGGTTCGACTACTCTGACCTCTATGTATTTCGAATCAGATATCTCCCAGTACAGAGTTTCAATGACTATTCCGTTTGTTTCTAATAAAACTAGAATCAATAAGGAATCTGTACATATAAATCATGACTTCTAGTTATCTTTTAATAATTTATGGTGAATTTCCAAATTCAGAACAGGGGATCCAGAAATCGCTCTGACCCTGTTTCACAAAAATTTAAACATCTCATAAAATATAACTCACATACATGTTTTGTTCCATCCATATGAAAATAGACTTCTAATTCTTCAATTCCATATTTTATTCACCATCTAATTGTATCTCTACTTTTTTAATGATTTTTCGAACTCACGTCACTGCTGCTGTCTAAATCTATTTTATGGTAAATTTTACCTATTTCATGGTTTCCATGAATTAGCTAGCAATTTAGCATACATAACACCAAATATGATCATGATTAGCCATTCCAATGGCTAATCATTACCAAGCATTTCCATACCACTCAATAACCATATCATAAGACCATATATACAAAATGATTATAATGCTATACATGCCATACTCAAAATATGCAAGCCATTATGCCAAGATGGTATACGGGTATAGTGTGAGCATGCCTCCGACCGTTCCCGATTTTTGAGCTGGCTTGTCAACACTACAAGGAATGAAAAGGAGGAAGTAAGCATAAATGCTTAGTAAGCTCACATGCAAATAGCAAGTAACACAACTATATAAGCAAACATAAAACATCATTTGCATAATCATCACCGAAACATTAATATCACATTTTCATTTATCATCTTACCATATGGTTGTTATATCGAGTTTTCAACCCGAGGGTTAAGTACATACCTGTTCAAAGTATTCATTTCACAAGACTTACCAATACGTCCCTTTCATCTCGAGTATTCCTCCATTTGAGTAGAATTTTACCCGTTGAACACATCGGAATATAATTCGAATACATGGAAAGTTTGCACATAAGTGCTAAATATGTAGCCAAGCTACCATGTAACCCGCCCATAAGTGAACTCGGACTCAACTCAACGAGCTCGGGCGTTCACATCCATAAGTGAACTTGGACTCAACTCAACGAGCTCGGATGCCTAGTTACATCTCTTGAACTCGGACTCAACTCAACGAGTTCTGACATTCGCATCCATAAGTGATCTCGGAATCAACTCAACAAGTTCGGATACCCAAATATCCTAGTGACATGTCACTTGTATCCTAATCCATTCCTAAGGTTCAACGGGACCTTTTTCCCAATCATATGTCTCAACCATCTTCTACGGAATGTTGATACCGATACTCGGTAGTATTTCACATTTTCCAAGTATATCACATAATTTGACATATTATCAAACAATTGTCACAAGTATGATATTTCATAATAATTATCATATCATTTAAATAACATAAAAACATTTAAAATAATAACTATGTTACCAACATTTACATATGAACTTACCTCGTATGCGAAAATGGCTACTTTTATCATTTCGTCCACAACTTGGTATTTTCCCCATTTTAGTCCGAATTTCAGTTTTCCTTGCTAATCAAGCTTGGAAGCTTGAAAAACCCTAGCCATGGTTTCTCCTTGCTACATTCGGCCGTGGGGTTGAAGATGAGCAAAATTGGCTTTTAATTTTGTATTTTAATTCATTTTACCCCTAAATGACCAAAATGCCCTTACTACTAAACTTTCCAAAAATTCCATCCATGTCCAGTTTTTGTCGATAGACTTAGAAATTGGTAAAATTTCTATTTAAGACCTCCTAATTAATATTTCAAAACAATTTCTTACTAGAAACTTCTAGAATGCAAGTTTTGCAAATTATTCGATTTAGTCCCTAATTTCAATTTTAAGCACTTTATGCATAAAATTTCTTCACGAAATTTTCACACAATCATGCAATCAAATCATAGACCTCAAAATAATCATAAAATAATTATTTCTATCTCGGATTTTGTGGTCACGAAACCACTATTCCGACTAGGCCCAAAATTAGGATATTACAACTCTCCCCCCTTTAGGGATTTTGGTCCCTGAAAATCTTACCAGAAAAGTGGTCTTCACTTTTAATCTCATATTTGGTGCCGAAGAACTTTCACTTAGGCTGTACCTCTAATACATCTCTTTAATTTCTCATATGATCTGAAAGCTTACAGTCTCAACTCTCAACTGTTCTTAAATTTTCAACCCTTCTCAGTTTCCCATAATATCATGACATAAAACTCATATCTCAACTTGATTTAATGGAGACCGGAATTCCAAGAAATCCAACAATCAAAGAGACCTGAAATTCCATGAATCTGATGAGTAGGAATTCATTCAATACATATATGATTTATAGATCTCGCCAAACATTTAACAATAGGATACATCACATTTTCCTCTTTCTGCCATGGAAATATTTCTGATATGGCCTCAAGAATAATCCTTCTCATTTCCATCCCAATATCAACACTGACAAGGATAATTTTGATAGATCTCAATGCTCGGCTTTAACCCCTTTAACAACTCCGATTTTATGTAACGTCGAATGCTATAAACTATCACATTACCTCATTGTCTTGAAACACATCTCAATTCATACAACAGTACATTACTAAAAGTCAAGAAGTCTTTACTCAATGTAGACTAGTCTAGTTAAGACGCTTCGGTTACCAATATTCTCATCTATCCAAACTTTGTCAACATGTAATAAACTTTTCAGCTTTCACAAGACGAAAACCTTATCATTCGTTGTGACTATAACTAATATCCAACTCTTTCTGATAAATATACACTTCTCGTTCAGACTATTTACTGTTTTATCAGTACAAAAATGAAATTATATTATCAGACTTGAGAAAAATAATCCTAACATAATTGTCACATGAAATCTTTCAAATAAATAATTCACCATACTGACTGAAACTCGCGCTTTTATCACCTATGCCTTTACTGATGTCAAATCCTTACACAAAAATTAGAAAAAATCCTAACACTAAAATCACCACATTACCAAGATCAAATTAGAAGTATAGTCATATTTGACATGATTATCACGAGCTAAAGAACGTACTTCGAACATGAGTCATAATTGACAAATTATGAAACAAAGATAATAAGAAAAACGAATAAAGAAATCCAAGATAGAGAAACCCAGAATAAAGAAATCCAGAATAAAGAGATCCGGGATAAAGAAACCCAAGATACGATATTATGCCAGAAAATCGAAAACCAAACTCATAGAGAAAATACAGAATACCCCGATAATTCTTCAAAGAAAGAAAGTCCAGAAGAAAACATTATTTAATCCCACTGAAATCAAATATAACAAGATCAAGATATCTTCCCATACATATATACCAGATGAAGCATCAAGTAGAAGACACAGAATCATAATATCATATGCATTCTCTCATCAATTCTTATCAGACGAAATGAAATAGAATACCTGATGAAATAGAGCAGTATAAATTATAAACCAGTCACACTACCAATGCTTTCATCCAACACCAGAATTAGAAGACATTCCCATACAACAAGAATTTCTTCAGAAGATCAATAGCCATAGAAATATTTCTGAGAACGGGTAAACACATAGAACATCTCAAAAGAGACTGCTAAATCTGTCCAGTCATAACTGTCACACTTAGATAGTTCACATTTCAAATATTATTTCCCCAACTAGTTCTGCCATCACAAATTTCATATTAAACCATTCACTAAAGAAGGCCAGTTCTGAATAAATTTCGATTTACACTTTTCTCAACCTTGCACCTGAGTAATTTAATTTACCAAAGAGAATTCCTTCTCTAACTGGGACAGTGCATAATTCCAATAATCTTTATATCAATCCGATACTTTACTGACTCTGACTTTACTTATCAGCTCATTTTCAATCTTTGATCATACTTATAATTATTCTATCACTGAACTCTTTGGGTTCTCAATCGAAAACTTATTCAATACAAATCTCATGAAATTCCATTATAAGTACCATTTTGGTAAGGGGGAGAGGTTGTAGGACCTCTGACTCGACTTTCTTATACATACACATATGACACAACTTCCATCATCATAGCAACACGAAAAAAATTCTATGATCCCCTAACCTTATCGGGATGATCCGACCCAAATTCGGAACATCAGATTAGTCACTGAGGTGGCTCTCTGTTTAAAACTTTACGAACCATACCAACCGACCATACACACCACACAATTGCAGAATATTTCATATAGGAAATTAGACCTAAGTTCACGCTTTGCTAAATTAATCATTTTATTCACACAATCAGAAGGTATAAAGCATACCTTAATACTTGGCTGTCCCCCTTAGATGCAAAAATTTATTAGTTCATTTAATTATCCTTAAATTAAGCAAGTAATTAAAACCATTTGAACCAGCAATAAAGCAAGCAATTATAATGTTAAAAAATCCCTAAAAACACAAGCAATTCGTAATGTCCGTTTACAACCCGTTAAAAATTTTATTTAAAAAGTCTAAGTCTAATTTTAGTACTAAACCCTTGGAACGATTCACATTGCCTTCACTTTAGAGGTTAAAAGCTCAAACCACATACTCAAAGAAAATGCCTTGCAATGGATCACTAATTTTCCATTCTCCTCGCTAACCAGAGAATTATTTATCTGTAAGGTAAAGTAAAGAAGTGAACTTGGGAAAGCTCCGTGAGTACACATGCGAACAACACAAATATATACACACTAGACATGTTAGGATTTAAACATATGTTAACAATTCACATATAACAAAATTTTCATACTCAACAGAGAGATATATTGACAATTCGTGAATATGAAACATGACTCATAGAGTCGTACGCTATCTCCATGTAAGTGTAACACGTATGCTCAAACTTTCCAAACACACCACACTATCTATAGTGAATGGAGCTATGCTCGACATTCCCTTATCTCTCCAAAGCTATCGTTAGGCCACAATGCCCAGCACATAATAAAAAGGGTGAATAATCACAATCTTATGGCATGCCAATGATATCCAACGGTTTCAAGTGTTCACATTGCCAAAATATCTATTTAATCACATTTTATTACAAAATATAATTGGCTCACACTACTATTGAGCTCGCACTTAGCATTTCCCTATAATATCATTTTGCACTAATTAAAACTTGCAATATCATAAATCTCATAATTCACTTACGGGTTTGTGCATGCATAAATGTACATTATCAATAAAATTCACATGTTATGAAAATCCATATTATATTATTTATTTTTATATTCATTCGCAAGCATTACATAACCATATACGAATATATATTACGTATATATACATGTATCTATTTAGTGATCTTTGTCACATCAAATTTTAACATACATAAAAGTCCCATAATTTTATCTATACTAAATAAAACAAAACCAATAAACATATATATTAAATAATAAAACCCAAGCATAATATATATTATATATAACACACATATATATGTATATTACCAGCTCCCCCATTTATATCTTATATATAACACCCACTAATATATATACTGTACACAAAATAAAGCCCATGTATATATATTATAAGTTTATGCATTTTGCACCATTAAAATTGCACAGTGTATATACTCAGCGATTCAACCAAAGCTGCAAGGATTTGTATAAGGAAGAAGTCAAGGTTTGAAATCTCGTAATTCATGCTAAAATACAACATACAAATGTAGTGACCTATAGCTCATCATGGCTCATCGTACTAGACAACTTTTTGCTTGCCTTTGTCCCTATTTGTTGAGGCTCCACCAACGTTTTTAGCTTTGCACAAAAATATACATATTACCAAGCATTCAAAAACAATATAGCTTACTCTCTTTATGTTCATACAACGACTCTCCACTCACATATACTTATTCGACTTATTGTGTATAATCTATTTCGCTTAATTTCTTCTTTTTAACTTAATTAAATCTTTAATTTCTACCTCCTAACCCCTTAAATTGTGCCTAATTATAGACCTAGATTTCTAACTTTGCTTAATTTCTTTAATTAATTTTTTTTGGAAAAATATTGTTCATCCTTATTCTCAAAAGAAAACCATTTAATTCATGCAATTACTTAAAGATTTTGATAAATTGAATTTGTAAACCTCTTAATCTCATCAAAATATACTTCAAATCATTATAAAACATCTCTTAGCTCTTTATTATGAGATTCACCATTTTTATGCAAAAGATAGATTTAAAACCATGGATCTTTAATTTTTTTACTTAGATCTATGAAAATTCAAATTAAAAACACCTAATAAAAATTTAATACATAAGAAAATAATAGATTTACCTTTAACTCAAAACTGTCCATGAATTTGTACAAATTGAGCAAAAACGAGCTAAGTTTAGGTGAGAAATTAAAGAATGAGTGATTTTCTTGCAAAATTGAAAGAATATAGTGTTTGGATGCCAAGAAAGTATAAAGGATGCAGAAATTTTTGAGAGGCAACTTTCAATCATAGATCTAAAAAAATTTTAAATTGAAAAAGGATAAAGAGAAAGAAAACAAAACAAACAGATGATGGGTATGGCTTTTTATAGCCAATTAACCATTTTTAAGAAATGAGCTATTTTTCCTATAAGTCCTCCCCTATTCTCCCTTGTTCTTATAGCTCCCTTTTTAACCACTAGTTATTAATTTACACATTTAACCTCTACTTTAACCACTATTCCCAAATTAGTCTCTATTACTATTATTTTTACTAATGCCCAATTATTAAAACCATAAATATTTAATTTAATTTATTATTATTTTATTAAATAATTATTTATTTTATCCTATTTTTGTAACACCCCAAAGTAGGGCCAAGGAATTTTTGAGGTATTTTAGAAATTTTGGCTTAGACTGTGACAGCCCTAATTTGACCTTAGTCGGAAAGTGGTTTCGGGACCACAAAACCGAGTCATAAAAAAATATTAACTGTTAAATTTTGTGCTTATTGTATGTGAAAAGGCATGTGTGAAAGTTTCATGCTTTAATTTTATCATTTGTATGTGAAATTTATTAAATAGGACTCATGTGAAATAAATGTGAAAGATGATAGGTTAATCTCAAAGTGGTTTAATAATGCATGTTAGAAAAATGATGGGTTTGCATGTCAAATATCCATTTTTGACATATAGTGGCCGGCCATGATGAAGTGATATATAAAAATATGTATTAATTATTAGTTAATGGCTTTATATTTTATAATATAGATGAATAAAATGAAAATAATAATAGAAAGAATGGTGAAGAAAAAAAAAGTCTCAACTTTGTTCTTCTCAGCCGAACCAAAAGGGAGAAAAAGGGGAGCAAACATTCGGCCATTTGAAACCTAAGGAAGCTCAAGAGCTAAGGGGATCGCAATCAGATAAAGGAAAGGAGAAAGCAATCGAGTAGCCTATCCGTAACTGTTCAAATATACTCGAGATTTTGTTCATGTGCTATCGGACTCGGGAGATCCAAAGTCGAAGTCGTCCACGCTATCTAAACCTTTCGATACTCTTGTAAATGAACCTTGATAATGGCATGTATAGGATTGACTTTTGATGTTAATTACGTATCTTTTTTGTGATGTATATATGTATAGCCATGCAAAAATGGCTTGTTAAGTTATTATATGCGCTCCACATAATTAATGTGTATGTGTGGATGATAATCGATTAATGTTTTAAATGTTTTGATGTGAATTAAACTTAGGAATGAATTAATGTACTATTTAAATTGAGAAGATTGCTTTGCATATTGTAATAACGAAATTCAAATTCAAAGGTATGCTATCAGAAATTACCTGAATATTGTCAAATGAATTTTCGTGCTTGTTTGGTAATATTCCTTACCCCTTCGGCGACGGATACGGGTTTGGGGTGTTACATAGACGAGCTTGAAATTTTCTAAGGTTAGAACTCGATAATGTCTTTGACTTTGGCATCTTAGCTGTTAAACCAACTTATGAGAAAGTTTTCTAGAAACCCTTAATTTTAGAGAAAGGACTAATTTGTAACAGAGTTAAAATAGTGAGCATTTATGTGGCAATAAAACTAGTTTTTTAAAATTGAACGTAAAAGCCACCCTCCACCTATAGTTTTCATGATTTCTTCATTCCCTTTCAAGCTTGTGCCACCCCTTGCCATATACCTAGCTATTCCGTTGATTTTTTTTGTTCCCAAACCACAATAAATTGATTTCCTATCATTCCTAAGTCATTTATCACCATAAATCTTCAAGAAAAACACCCAAAACTCCATAGATTTCACCATCTTCTTCAAACGTGGGGTTTTTAGATTTATGTTGAAACTCATTCATTCTTTCAAAAAAGGTAATCATTCATGTATCCATTGGTTTTTAATGTTATTTAAACTCTAAAACTAAATTATTAGCTCTCAAATCTCATGTTTTAAAAAAAAGCCAAAAGTCGAGCCATTAATGGTGGATTTCAGGATTTTGAGTCAAAGCTTGGTTTCAAAGTGTTTTTCAACTTTTTTTAGCATGATTAGAAGGTTTTAAATTTACCTTGAAGTTTCATTAATGGTTTCTCATGTTTTAATGAATTTTGTGAAAATTGCCTAAAAGATGTCAAAAAATGTCAATACCATGAATTGAGTAGATTTGTCTAGTTTGAAGGTTGTGAATTAGGCGTAGATGATTAAGTAGATGAACAAAGTTGATTTTATGCAAAAAAGGTTGAGTATAGATCGAGATATTAGTATATAAAGTTTGATATGTTAATAGTTTAAGTCACATGAGAACTTAGCTTAAAGCTTGTGTTCTAGTTGGTTTGAGTGGATTCTTGGTTGATATTTGAGTATGGTTATTGTATAATTTATGTGTGTAAAGCTTCAGATTCACTAGAGCTTGCTACGAGCTAGGGAAAAGTTAGTTGAGCTTTTAGTTTTTCGACTAAAACACAAAGTGGTTAGTGAATGGAATTGCTACACGTAAACACGAGTCATGTGTTTTTTGGGAATTTAGATGTAGCCAAAACACCTACTCTAGGTTCTGAGTGTAAGTTTCCTTGAATCCATAATTATCTTATGATTTTGTGGTTATGTATTATGCATGAAAATTGGCATGCGAATATAATGACTCTTATGTAAAGTGCAATCTTATACATGAAATAAATGTGTAAAATATATGTTATATGACTATGCTAGTGTTTTGCAAAAGGTGATAATATGTAGCGATAGTGCACGGATAATCAGTAAGTAATATGTGTTGTTTTCGGATATTTTGGCCTTGTAATCTTAGAACCATTGGATATAGTTGGCATGCCATAGGATTGGGAGTACTCACTAATATGCTTAGTGGTTTTGGCGTTGAGGCCCTGGGACATATTTGGAGGGATAAGGGAATGAGAGCTAAGCTCCAATAAATGGGACATGTGAAGAATAATATGGAAAGTGTTAGCCAAATGATTCACTTTTAGGACATGTTTGACTCTATGAGTCTGTGGTGTAACGGAGATCTGAGTATTCGAGGTGTGATGATAGAGTTCAATATATATATTTCATAATCCAAGTGCCATATTATCATAATTTATCACATTTTATGTGATTGTGTGGAATATGTTCTATGCTTGAATAAGTATGTATGCGCTTTGAGAATGACCTATTAGACGATGCATGAGTTAATACTATATGATGCTAGACTAAGAATGAGGTACTCGCGAGTAAATGTTTGGTTGTGTTGCATGATGACATGTTTGTGTTGTGGAAATTCTTACATTCACTGAACTTGTTGAAGCTTACCCACTCAATTCAACATATGTAGATTAGTGACGTCATGGTGTGGGTGGTGTGGTTTCCGAGGGAGTGACCCAAGGAAGTTTAGTTATTCTTCGTAGGTGCTTTATTATTTTTATTTGTTTTGGGGAAATAAGAGATGTGGTAGACTTATCATAGCTACATTGATTTTTAAACAATTGACTTGAATTCTAAGAATATCATGTTATTACTATTGCTTAGTATTGTAGACATTAAAGTTGGCATGATGATATTTGTTCTGACTCTTTTTTTGTATTTTGTACTATTGATTAAGTCGTATGATTAGTTATTTAACTTAGTACCTGATGCATGTTATTTAGGAACTATTTGAGATGAATTATTTACTTTTCTATGCTGTATTTTTAGCTCCAGTAGTGAAGGTATTGATATTAGGCTTTGAAAATTGATACCTCTATGAATTAAAATGTATAGGAAACAGAATAGAGATTTAGTATCGATACCTTTGCTCGAGTATCAATACTCAGGGAATAAATATCAATAATTTTTTCAATGGTAACAATATTTTCTGATAGTTAGATTTTTAATCGAGAAGCAATATGCTCATTTGGTATCTTTTTCCAAGTGGTATTGATACCACTCAAGGGAAATATCAATACTTGGATATCAGTATTGATTCCTACAGACATTTCTATAGACTCTTACTAATTAGCCCTTATGCATAATTTTGGCTGAATGTATGATTGATTAATGAATGATTTGCATGTAACGATGTTAAATAACTACTGGGACGTCTTAAAACTTATACGAGTTAACAAAAGATGAACAATTTGCTTGATTCTAGCTTCCTATTCGATGTACAGGAGACGAGACGGTGGTGTGGCATCCCATATTTGGGCTTAGCGACCAGGCCGGGTATAGGGTGTTACAATTTTAATTCCTATGACACAAAATCTGATTTTTCTCTAAAACCCATAATCTAATGTCCAATTCTACTAACTCGATTTTCGAGATGCGACAAATTCTAGTGTTCGTGATCAGAATGTTGCTCCGAATCAGTTTGGGACTTCATCTAACTCATGGGTACCATTACCATCTCAATTAACAAATTATTAGTTGGCTCGTGAAAGAAAAAGTCAAGATATTGGACCACCAAAAATATACTGTGAAGGAAACCTAGTGGCATACGCTCTAAGTGTTGTAAAGAGCATTGATTCAATTAAACCTTTATGTTATTTCGAGGCACTTTAGGCCTCCAATTCTATAAAATAGCTCATTTCTATGGAAGGAGAAATTGAATCACTCCAAAAGAATGAGACTTGGCAGCTAGTTAAACCACCCATTAGAAAGAAAATAGTTGGTTGCAAATGGGTGTTCAAGGAGGGCCCAGGTTTGAGTGACATTAGGTATAAGGAAAGGTTGGTCGCAAAGGGATGCATTCAAGTGGAAGGATTTGATTTTCATGATGTTTACTATCTAGTCGTAAAATATACGCTCATTCTAACGCTTTTGGCTCTTGTTGCATCAAACAATCTTAAGTTAGAATAGTTAGATGTAAAGATTGCTTTCCTTCATTGTGACCTTGAAGAAGACATATAAATGCAACAATTAAAAGGCATTAAAATTGAAGGTAAGGACAATCATGTTTTCCTTCTACAAAAATCATTATGTGGTCTAAAGTAGTCTCCTCGGCAGTGGTACAAAAAGTTTGACTCTTTCATGTTAAGTATTGGTTTTGCACGAAGTAAGTATGACAGTTATGTGTATTTACAATATTTAGGTGATGATTCATTCATATATTTGCTACTTTATGTTGATGATATGTTGATAGCAGCTAAGGGTCCGTTATAAATTAAAATACTTAAAACCATGCTTAACTCTAAATTTGAGATGAAGGATCTAGGTGAAACAAAAAAATTTTAGGGGATGGAAATTTCAAGGGATAGATGTTCTGAGAAATTATTCTTGTCAAAACAGAGGTACATTAAGAAGATCTTTGAGCGATTTGAAATGCAAGACTCAAAATTGGTAAGTACTCCCTTAGCCGCACATTTTAAACTTACAATTTTAGATTCCCCTCAAATCAAATATGAAGAAAGGTACGTGTTAAAGATACCTTACTCAAGCATAGTCGGAAGTCTAATATATGCAATGATATGCACTCATCTCATTATTTCACACGCTATTAGTGTTGTTAGTAGATACCTGGCCAAACCAGACAAATTACGTTGGCATGTAATTAAGTGGATTTTCAGATATTTACAAGGTACTTCAAATTTGTGCTTAGAGTTTGAAAGAAACCAAAAGAATTTAGTCGGTTATGTTGATTCGAATTATGTAGGAGAATTAGATTGAAGAAGGTCTCTCACAGGTAATCTAGTTTCTTTCGGAGGTTGTGCCATTAGTTGGAAAGCAACACTTTAAGCCACAAGGGCCTTATCGATTAATGAAGCAGAATACATAACAATCAATGAAATTGTGAAGGAAACAATTTGGTTAAGAAGCCTATTTAGCGAACTGGTTAATAAGAAAGAGACAACTATTGTATATTGTGATAGTCAAAGTGCCATACATCTCACCAAAGGTCAGATGCACCATGAAATGACAAAGCACATAGACACTCGTTATCACTTTGTTTGAGAGATGATCATTTAAGGAAATGTTCAAATTCATAAAATTGGCATCAAACACAATCGGACTGACATGTAGACAAAAGTATTCCAATTTCACAGTTGGAGCATTGCTTGGACTTGGTAAGTATCTGATTAAGATCCAATTAGACCCGTGATAGGGCTTGGGAAATGAGTTAAGTGAAATACGAGTCAAGGTAGAGATTTGTGGAGTATGCCTTGCATTTTAGACAAAATAGTAAGTGATGTCCCGACGAGATAAAGTCATGACAAGTAGCTAACATCACAACGAGAAGAAAGCCTTCGTCCTAATGACATGACACCTCCTTGTCACGACGACATGAATGCCATGTCACAACATGGCGACGTGTTCCTCAAGTTTCTTAGTTTTTTTTCTCTCAATTAAACACTATTTTGGTTTCTCACTTAAACTCTGATTAACCTAAGGATATTCTAGTCATAAAACCTATGAATTTCAGCCTATAAATAGGCCATAGTTACCTTAGGTTAAAAGAATAGAAAAGAACACAATTGAGAGAGAATTTTGTGTTTTAGTTTGAAGGGGTTTTTCTTCTAGGGTTTCAGGTTTTCTTTGTATTGACTCTCTCCATCTTGTACTTTTCTCTTATTAGTGAATTTTTCTTTTGCCCGTGATTTTTTTTCTCTTCAGAGGAGTTTTTCATGAAAAATATTGTTTGCCAATCTTTTCAATTTCTTCATTATTATTCTTGTTCGTTGCTTTCACGTGTTTTTCCCTACAAAAAATTATTTATAAATCTAATATAAATCAAAATAAATAAAATTTAAATATAAATATTCATCCATGAATTTTGTAAATACAATCTATCATTCAACATATCTTAAAAAAGTAATATCATACAATAAACAATAAAAATTATCTCATAAATTATTATGCTAATTCATTTTACTAAATAAAAAGAATTATATGTTAGCGTTTTTTTAATATTTATTATAATTGATTTTAATTAAAATATTTTTTTACCAAAACACTCATTTAAGTTGCATGAAATCAAGTTTAAAATAATATATATTTAATTTTATTCAAAATTATTCATTATGTACCAGCCACTTCGCATTATTTTGGCTACCAAGGAGAAAGCAAGGTGATGCGCATCAATATGACTTTCACAAGCTAATTTTTTTAATAATTTTATTATAGGTTTTAATCATATATGTTCTTTTCGACACAATGCCTAAAACTACCAAAATCCCTTCTCCAACTGATAAATATGAGGTGGATAATACACTTCAGTGCACTCAAACCCACATCCTCCTGTATTGGCAACAATGTCCATGCCAATCGAACTAAGACTCAATCAACCACAAGCTAAAATTTTTTAAAGAGTAAAAATATGAATTTCAATTTATTATCAAAAATGAAATCTATCAATATTAGCGATTGATTGAAATTAACTACTATGTATTAAAGTGTCAAAGTACTTTTAAAGGAATATAAACAAGCAATTTAATCATTACTTTACTCACACTTTCAAGTTGGGTTGATTATTTATTTGTGTTAAATTATTGAGTAAAAATTTGAATATTAAAATATATTGTAAATCCTATACATTTCATACATTTGAAATTTAATCCATTATATTTATTTTCAAGAATTTAACCTCTATACTTATCAGATCTAAAATTTTCTTTCAAATTATATATAACTACGAAACATATTAATTGAAAAGTTAATGACATTAACTATTTAGACTAATTAATAACATTATAAAATTATAGATAGCAAATTATGTTAGAAATTAAAGTGTAAGGATTAGATCTCAGATTTAAACATAAGAGAAGGACAAAATTGAAATTTAATCATTTTTCTATAATGTAAAGAAAAAAAAAGAAAACATGTACAAATTTGAAGGTCAAAATATGCTTTAATTATATATACAATTTGTACATTTGGAATTTAATCCCCTACTTTTATTTTCAAGAATTTAGCCGCTCAACTTTTCTAATTTCAAAATTTAGGTCTAGATCTTATAATCGCTAGAATCCTTCTATTAAATCCACTATTGTGGCATTTTGAAATTAAAAAAAATTAAGTCATGGAACAATAAATATAACATTTAAAATAATTATGGAAAGATATGACTATTATGAGATAATTTATTTTAGGAATAATTTA
The DNA here is from genome assembly GCF_007990345.1 of Gossypium hirsutum. Taxonomy (NCBI): domain Eukaryota; kingdom Viridiplantae; phylum Streptophyta; class Magnoliopsida; order Malvales; family Malvaceae; genus Gossypium; species Gossypium hirsutum. The sequence goes on along the minus strand of NC_053426.1, from coordinate 22,888,789 downwards.
TATTATAGGAAGTAGAGGGCGACTAGGAGTAGTTTTCCTATTTCGATTATGAGTGTGATATGCCATGTATATATATTCTTTTATGTTGATGAATGATAATTGGGATTTTACCCTAATATTTGTATGGTATAACAACCAAACCCTAAAATATCACAAACCAAGTTAAGGTTACCACACCACCACCGTCGTCAAAGTCAAAAGCTAAGGGCGCAAGTAGTGCTTGTGGAAATATGCCTGCCTCTCGCCCTTCTCCTACTGCTCTTCGGGGTCCAGGGGGGATCCATGTAAATGCTACTATTGCAACGGGGGTTGATGGTTCGACAGATGTGTCTCCTACCCCTACGATGCTACTTGGTTTTAATGTTGTGTATTGGAAAGCATTGGTAGCAACATTTGATGTAACAACCCAATTTTGGGCCTAGTCAGAATAGTGGTTTCGGAACCAATATTTTAAGGCTAGAGAAATTATTTTTAATGTTATTTTATGTGTTATAGCATGATTATATGAGTGCATGAAAATTTTGGTGAAATAATTTTAGCGATTGCTTGCTTAATTGAGAAAAAGGATTAAATCGCATAAAGGGCAAAAGCTTTGTTTTTGCTAGCTAAATGTGTTAAATAGCTGGAGAATCATAATTGGGGATCTTTAAAGAGCAAATAAACCTTTAAAAAATGCTTGGCCGGCCATATAGATAAAGGAAATAGAAAAGTCAAAATTAGGTGAAGTTGGTGACCTATTTTGACTAGAAATAAGATTAAAATAAAACAAAAGACTTCATCTTTTTCATTCTTTCTTCTCCACCGAAAATACCAGCAAAGAGGGGGTTTTGAAAGCTCAAACATATCAGCAACTTATATCCCTTACAAATCAAGAAAATCAAGATTCAGGCTTAAATCGAGAAAGTACGTGGTTTAGGACAGAAAGGGAATAATTGGCCATTTTTGCATTCGAGGTAAGTCTGTGTGACTAAATAAGCATGTTATCCATGTTATCGTTAATATACTTGAAATCTATCTTGCTATGATTGTATTGAATTATATGTTGATGATATTGAGTATGAGAAAGTGATGTCAAATGTTAATAACATTTATGTGATGATTGGATACATTGGAAATTTGATGGAATATGATATTCCATTGAAACGAATAAGTTGTACATAAGTAAGGTAACTTTATCATTATTATGTGTTGAACAAATGATTTTGCATAATATGGTTGAATAATGTATGATGAAAATTAATGTCGTAAATTCCTGGTTAAACCTAGGAATAGATTGGATATCCATGCCATGACATTTGGGTGACATGTGAGTCAATGTAAGACCACGTTGGATATGGCATCGGTGTTGATTGTGAGCCAGTGTAAGACAATGTTGGACATGGCATTGGCGTTGAGACGAGAGCTAGTGTAAGACCATGTCTGGGACATGGCATCGGCCTCAACATGTGAGCCAGTGTAAGACCATGTCGGGACATGGCATCATCAATTCACCCTTTTGTGTGAGGCTTATCAGATATCCATTAGTATTCCAAAATGGTTCACGGGTGATTTATGGCTTATGATAATGATATGGAATGATATAATAATGTTGTAAGTGGTACATGTTCTTAGTCAAACTCATGAGATATGAGTCTAGTTAGGTTGCCTTGATGATAAGAATGATACGAGTAAGTTCTAGCTATGAAAATGAGTAAGCTATGTTTATGATCATGTTGAAAGGGTACAGGTATGTAATAAAAATTCATGAGTGATGAGCTCGAGGCATATTGGACTTTTGGTAAGACTATAAATGAGTAACTCATACCTATGAGAATGACTTTCTGATGACCTTGTAAATATTAGGTCGATACGTATGGTGTATAATTATGTGGTAAATTTGATGGATGATTATGTGTGAGGCTTTTAAGTTAAACTAAATTGGGATATTATATGTTTATCCCTTCACCTTGTGGCCTAATAATTTTGAAAAGAGAAATTGATTGGCATGAAGGTCTATTTAAAGATAATTATGAAAGGGTAAAATCAACATTGAAATAGTTTTGGATAGCAGCAGCAGTCCGACTTTTAAAATCCACCAAAAATTGTGGAAATCGAATTAGAGGCTGAATAAAATATGAAATTAAAGCTTATTAAGTCTTATTTCATACGAAAGAAATGGTGTAAGAAAAATAAGTTCACATTATGAGATATTTGAATTGTTGTGAGACAGAGTCAAAATGATTTCGAAATCCCTTGTTCTGATTTGGGAAAATCATTAAAAATTGTACAAAAATAGTTATGAGATATAATTTATACTCTTAGAATACTTAATGAGTCTATTTTCAAAATAAACAAAATGAAACATTATTTGAATCCCGTACTTGTAGATAATTAATTTTTAGTGAAGAGGGATTAGAATTGTCAAACAACAAAACATGGGTGACTTTAAAGAATAAAATGTACGTATTGACTAGACCAAAAATTTTGAAATTTTTATGGTAAGAAGATATGTGAGTCTAGTTTATAAATAATTTAGTGACTACAACTTGAGAAAACAGCTTGACTTGAACATAAGCAAAAGCGCAAATATTGTGGTATTACCTTGAGAATCAAGTTGATAAATTGCTTATTAATTTCATGCAGTCTTACTAAGCTATAAAGCTTACTCCCTTCCTTTCCTTTTCTTTAGTGTTGACAAGTTAGCTTGGGGTTAGAGGTCGTCGGAGGCAGCACCACACTATCAAACCATCACCTTTGGAATATTGATATATATGCTAAGTGTCTTCAAGTGAGTGGCATGTATAGGGACTTGTTTTTTATTTATGATATGTGTTAACATGACTAGCCAAAAGTATTAGCCTATATTGAGTTATTTATATATGGCCATGAAGGGCGGCTCATGTTGATTATGGTTTGTGAACCTATCTATCTATGCTATGTTCTAATGCTTGTGATGTGATTATGCTTGTTGGCCATATATGGTTGGTGTTATGAAATATGTGCATGATGAATGTTTTATGACCAATCTAAATGGTCATGACCACGAATAAAATGTGTAATATGGAAATAAAGATGTGAAGGATTAAGGGTAACTTAAAGCCTTGGAAAATAGCCTGAGTGTTGGCCACACCAACTGAGACACGGCCGTGTGTCTCAACTATGTGGGGGACACGGCCTTCGCACCTGGGCTTGTGGCTTGGCCGTATAGTCCAAATTATTAGCCGACGTCATAGTTAGAGAGTTACGTAGCCTGAGGACACGGGCGTGTCCCTATGTCCACACTGGCTGTGACCTTGTGTCATGGAAAATTTTCTATGTTTTCCCAAAACTTTCTAAGGTTCTTGGTTTAGTCCCTAACTACTTTCAATGCATGTTTAGGGCTTCGTAGGCCCGTGTATGGGACATTATGCATGTGTATGAAAATTTTTGATACGAATGAAATTTTGTAGCCCGATTTTTACATGTTTGTGAATGATTAAGTCCAGTAATTCCTCGTAACCTGTTTCGATGTCGGACATAGATAAGGGGTGTTACATTTAGTGGTATCAGAGCTATGGTTTAGTCGGTTCTCAGACTAACCTAGCACGTATAAGAGTGTAGCTGTACTTGCCACAAATTTATGATAGTGTGATGTCTCTTGACATGAATGAAAACTATCTTATTTAGGCAAAGGTACTCTCCAACCGAGCTACACCTGATCATGTAGATAATGATACTAAAGTATTCAAATAAAGTGCAGTTATGAGGAGTTAAAACTCAAAAATGTACGAATAAGAATTCATGAAATGTATATGTACATATTTGTAATATGAGAAACATGAAATAGAATATGTACATGGCATAATGAGCTTATCTATGACTGATTGATAATCCCATGGTGTACATGATTGATTTGTTCGAGTGAATGAATGTGTTTAGGTAACTTACTAAAAATATAGATAGAACGAATGTTCAGATATAATAATCTGAATGATTTTGATTGGCAAGCTCGTATAGCTTAAGTAAATGTGTTAAAATTGTTTGGATAGATTTATATGATTGTAATGACATGCATATGATGATGTGCGAAATCAAAGTTTCGATTGTAATGTATATTCATCCATGTTTGTTGGCCCTCATATGATATGATGTGTCTGATATGTTTAATTAAGTGAACATGATGAGAAAAGTCATCTAGAATTCATAGAATGTGTACATAAGTGAACTTGAGTGAATAAGATAATGGGGAAATTGTGAAATGCAAATATGAATGATAATTTCCATGAAATGAATGACATGATTGTGATGGTGTCGCTATGATGATGAAAGTTGGGTCATATGCATATGCATATGAGAGTCGGGTTAGAGGCCCTACGACCCCACCCCTTTACCAGAGTGGTGTTTTGTAATGGAATTTCATGAAATTTGTGCTGAATAAACTCACAAGTGTGAAACCAAAGAGTTCAAAGGGGGAATAACTATAAACATGATTAGAGATTGAGAATGAGTTGATAAGTAAGCCAGAGCTAGAAAAGTATTAGGTTAACATAAGGATTATTTGAGATATGCACTGCCACAGTTAGAGAAGAATAATATGGGATTTATGATGATAGAAATAGTTGGAGAAATAATTTTTGAAATATGAGATGTCTAAGTATGGAAATTACAGGGAACAGATGATGACTACCTCTCTTGATATTTTCTAAAAGATCATTTTTCTCGAAAGTGTTATAGTACATATCTATCTTCCGATGAAATTCTTGTTACATGAGAATGCTACCTGATCTAAATGTCAGGCGAAGGCAATATCGGTCTGACTGGTTTATAATCTGTTTTGCTCTAGTTCTCTCTGGTATTCTGTTATATTATGTCTGTTGGGAACTTATGAGAAAATGCATATGATTCTATGATTCTGTTTCCTTTAGTTGTTGCATTTGATTCCAGTGGGATGAAATGATGTTTTCTTCTAGACTTTTTCTCTCTGAGGAATTATCGAGGTCTTTCATATTTTCTTAAGAGTTTGTTTTCGGTCTTCCGGTATATTATCATATCTCTGGATTTCTCTATCCTAGATTTCTTTACTTGGTTGTCTTATTATCTTTGTTCCATAATTTGTCAATTATGACTTATGTTCAAAGTGTGTTATTTAGCTTGCGATAATAATGTCAAGTGTGACATTGCTCCTGATTTGATCATGGTAATGCGGTGATTTTAGTATTTGGATTTCTTTAATTTTCGTGTAAGGATTTGACATCAGCAAAGGCATAAGTGGTGAAATTTCAAATTTCAATTGGTATGATGGATCTGTTTTCTAAAGTAAGTTAATCAAAGCTAATGTCTTCAATTGAGATATATTGGTTATTTGAGCTAATGCAAGTGAAATGGTCTTAGATTAGCATGATAAGTGAATTCCGAATGATGGTATGATAAAATTTTCATCTTATGAAAGTCGAATGGCTTATTCCATGATTACCAAAACTTAGACAGATGAGAATATTGTTAACCGAAGCATTTGAACTGGTCTAGTCTGCACTTGGGCAGAGACTTCTTAATTTTCAGTAATGCACTGTTATATGAATTGTGATGTGTTTTAAGACAATAAGATAATGTGATAGCTTAGAGATTTCGATGCTACAGAAAGATCTGAATTGTTAACAGGGTTAGACCGAGCATCAGGTTTTACCGGAGCTATCTTCTCCAGTGCTGATATTAGAATAGAAATGAGAAATGATTATTCTCGAGGCCATATCAGAATTATTCCCATCTTGGAAAGAGGAAAAAAGTGATGTAGTTTATTACTAGATGTTTGACGAGATCTATGAATCATGTCAGTATGTACTGAATCCCCGCTCATCAGATTAATGAAATTTCGTGTCTATATGATTGTTAGGTTTCTTGGAATACTAGTATCCACTAATCGGACTGAGATCTGGGTTATATATTGTGATTTCTTAGGAAAGCTAAAGGAGGCTTTGAAATTTAAAGGCAACTGAGAGTTGATTTGGTAATTAATCGGACTGTGTGAAATTATAGAGAGTGTAAGGGCAAGATGAATTGGCTAGTTTTATTATTCAAATTTGAAAGGATTCAAGTATGTGCATATATGTGACATGGTGGCATAGATCGGACCATTGTGTATATGAACTCTCAGATGAAGGTTGAAATTCAGCTGAGGTGAGGTATAGCAATGAACCACTTATGACATTGATATGAGAAAGTAAAGAGATAAGTATTAGAGGCACAGTCGAGTGAAAGTTCTTTATCAATGATTATGGGAAAGAAAAGTTTATATGAATATTGTAATATCCTGATTTTGGGCCTAGTCGGAATAGTGGTTTTGTGACCATAAAATCCGAGATAGAAATAATTATTTTATGATTATTTTGAGGTCTATGATATGATTGCATGATTGTGTGAAAATTTCGTGAAGAAATTTTATGCATAAGGTGCTTAAATTGAAATTAGGGACTAAATCGAATAATTTGTAAAACTTGCATTCTAGAAGTTTCTAGTATGAAATTGTTTTGAAATATTAATTAGGAGTCTTAAATAGAAATTTTACCAATTTCTAAGTCTATGGACAAAAATTGGACATGGATGGAATTTTTGGAAAGTTTAGTAGTAAGGGCATTTTGGTCATTTAGGGGTAAAATGAATTAAAATACAAAATTAAAAGCCAATTTTTCTCATCTTCAACCCCATGGCCGAATATAGCAAGGAGAAACCATGGCTAGGGTTTTTCAAGCTTCCAAGATCGATTGTAAGTCCGTTCTAGCCTCGTTTTTAATTATTTTTACGTTTTTGGAGTCCCGGTAGCTCGATTAAGCTTATGCTAGCAATAATTCAACCTAGGGTTCATATTTGGAAAAATACCCATAGGTGAAATTTGTGTATTTTGGTGTTTTATGATAGAATATGAGGTTTTAAATTATGTTAGACAACTTGTGCTACTCGGTTTTAAGCGAAAACTAGCAAAAAAGGCTTAATCGGTAAAAATACCTAATAGTCATAAGTACATGTTAGAGTGAGAATTTGATGTTGCCATAGAAGGGAAAAATGATCAGCATGTCATAAAACATAAGAAAATAGGCTGAAGTTTAATTTACAAGCTTTGGGGCAAAAGTGTAAATATGCAAAAGTTTAGGGGCAAAACTATAATTTTGCCAAAATATGATTTTGGGTCAATTTGAATAATGTGAGTCCTAATTAGACTATATTTTAAATGATAGAGCAAGGAAAACTAAAATTCGGGCTAAAATGGGGAAAATACCAAGTTGTGGACGAAATGGTAAAAGTAGCCATTTTCGCATACGAGGTAAGTTCATGTGTAAATGTAGTAACATAATTGTCAGTTTAAGCAATTTAATGTTGTTTATATGATATGATGCTGATTATTATCATGAAATATTATGCTTTGTGGTTATTGTTGAATAATAAGTAATTATGTGAATTACTTGGTGAGTATGAACTATCACCGAAGTATCAATTTCGATATTCCGTGGAAGATGGCAAAGATGTGTGATCGAGGAAAACGCCCGTTTGAACCTTAGGAATAGATTAGGATACAAGTGACATGTCACTAGGATGTTTGGGCATCCGAACTCGTTGAGTTGAGTCCGAGTTCACTTATGGATGCAAATGTCCGAACTCGTTGAGTTGAGTCCGAGTTCGAGAGATGTAACTAGGCATCCGAGCTCGTTGAGTTGAGTCCGAGTTCACTCATGGATGCGAACGCCTGAGCTCTTTGAGTTGAGTCCGAGTTCGCTTATGGGCGGGTTACATAGTAGCTTGGCTACATATGTGGCACTTATGTGCAAACTTTCCATGTATCCGAATTATATTCCGATGTGTTCAACAGGTAAAATTCTACTCAAGCGGAGGAATACTCAAGATGAAAGGGATGTATTGGTAAGTGTTGTGAAATGAATACTTTGAACAGGTATGTGCTTAACCGTCGGGTTGAAAACTCGATATAACAACAATATGGTAAGATGATAAATGAAAATGTGATATGAATGTCTCGGGGATGATTATGCAAATGATGTTTTATGTTTGCTTATATAGTTGCGTTACTTGCTATTTGCATGTGAGCTTACTAAGCATTTATGTTTACTTCCTCCTTTTCATTCCTTGTAGTGTTGACAAGCCAGCTCAGAAATCGGGAACGATCGGAGGCATGCTCACACTATCCGTATACCATCTTGGCATAATGGCTTGTATATTTTGAGTATGGCATGTATAGCATTATAATCATTTTGTGTATATGGTCTTATGATATGGTTATTGAGTGGCATGGAAATGCTTGGTAATGATTAGCCATTGGAATGGCTAATCATGATCATATTTGGTGTTATGTATGCTAAATTGCTAGCTAATCCATGGAAACCATGAAATAGGTAAAATTTACCATAAAATAGATTCAGGTAGCAGCAGTGACGTGAGTTTGAAAAATCACTAAAAATAGTAGAGATACAATTAGATGATGAATAATATATGGAATTGAAGAATTATGAGTCTATTTTCATATGGATGGAACAAAACAGGTATATGAGTTATATTTTATGAGATGTTTAAATTTTTGTGAAACAGGGCCAGAGCAATTTCTGGATCCCCTGTTCTGACTTTGGAAATTCACCATAAATTGTTAAAAGATAATTAGAAGTCATAACTTATATGTACAGATTTCTTATTGAGTCTAGTTTTAGTAGAAGCAAACAGTATAGTCATTTAAACTCTGTACAGGGAGATATTTGATTCGTAATACACAGAGGTCAGAGCAGTCAAACTCTGAAACAGGGGATACTTTAACTAATAAAATATACTAATTTGCTCGACCAAAAATTCTATAAAAAAATTAGTAAATAGATATATGAGTCTAGTTTTAGGAAAAATTTACAGAATTGGATTTCGAGTTTCGTAACTCGAGATATGAATTTTTAAGCGACTATGACGCAGATTGTTAGCTTGACTGAAAATTTTAAAAATAAATTGTTTGAGCTATTTAAGTAATGAATTAAGTCTATTAACACCTCGTGTTCGACTCCGGCGACGGTCTCGGGTACGGGGCGTTACAAATATCAAAACCACTTTTCTGGTAAGATTTTCGGGGACGAAAATCCCTAAAGGGGGAAGAATTGTAACAACCCGATTTTGGGCCTAGTGTCACGAGCTAGAGTTCAAAGCCCATGACCATCGAACCAAATGCATCCGATGGAGGTCTATTGCTTAGATGGGGATCATTTGGCCCATGAAAGCTGGCCTGATTCAATGAACTGTTGGAGAAGCCTATCAGATTGAAGCCTGGTTGGCCCGATAACGAAGATATGACAACTTAGGCAACTATGGTAACTAATCTTAAAAGATAGAGAAAATCATATCTTGTAAGATTAGATAGGATTTGATATGGAAATATCTTGTAAATGCCTTAAATCATGGGATATGGTTAATCTTGTCCATCGATGTATATGTATCTTGACCGTCAGTTTTGGGGGAGCTCAAGTATAAATAGAGAGCCTCCCCCTCATGTGTACTCACTCCATTCATTGTTTCATTATTCTTTGTGAATAAGAGAATAGAGAGCATTTACTCAAACACTTTGCGAGCGTCCCTTTCTGTTGTTCTTTATAAGCTTCTGTTGGCATAAGTTTGCTTCCGCTATTCGAGTTGGTGCCTTGGAGGAGTTCTTAAGGAGTCCTCATTCGAGTAAAGGCTGACTTAGGCGAGTTTGGACGAGCGAATCGCCTAAGGCCGCACGGATTACGAGACGAAAGGTCTAGTCCCGGGACACTAGTCGGAACGGTGGTTTTGAAACCACTATTCCAAGGCCAGATAAATTATTTTTAATGTTATTTTATGTGTTATAGCATGATTATATGAGTGCATGAAAATTTTAGTGAAATAATTTTAGCGATTGCTTGCTTAATTGAGAAAAAGGACTAAATCGCACAAAGGGCAACAGCTTTGTTTTGCTACCTAAATGTGTTAAATAGCTAGAGAACCATAATTAGGTGTCTTTAAAGAGAAAATAGACCTTTAAGAAAGGCTTGGCCAGCCATAGAGATAAAGGAAATAGAAAAGTCAAAATTAGGTGACGTTGGTGACCTATTTTGACTAGAAATAAGATTAAAATAAAACAAAAGAATTCATCTTTTTCATTCTTCTTCTCCACCGAAAATACCAGCAAACAGGGGGTTTTGAAAGCATAAAAATATCAGCAACTTATATCCCTTACAAATCAAGAAAACCAAGATTTGGGCTTAAATCAAGAAAGAACGTGGTTTAGGACAAAAAGGGAATAATTGGTCATTTTTGCAATCGAGGTAAGTCTATGTGACTAAAAAAGCATGTTATCCATGTTATTGTTAATATACTTGAAATCTATCTTGCTATGATTGTATTGAATTATATGTTGATGATACTGAGTATGAGAAAGTGATGCCAAATGTTAATAACATTTATGTGATGATTGAATACATTGGAAATTTGATGGAATATGATATTCCATTTAAACGAGTAAGTTGTACGTATTATTGTGTGTTGAATGAATGATTTTGCATAATATGGTTGAATAATGTATGATGAAAATTAATGTGCTAAATTCCCGGTTAAACCTAGGAATAACCATGACATTTCGGTGACATGTGAGCCAGTGTAAGACCATGCTAGACATGGCATCAGCATTGATTGTGAGCTAGTGTAAGACCATGTTGCACATGGCATCGGTGTTAATTGTGAGCCAGTGTAAGACCATGTTGGACATGGCCTCAGCCTTGAGACGAAAGCTAGTGTAAGACCATGTCTGGGACATGACATCGACCTCGACATGTGAGCTAGTGTAAGACCATGACTGGGACATGACATTGGTAATTCACCCTCTTGTGTGAGGTTTATCGGATATCCATTAGTATTCCAAAAGGGCTCACGGGTTATTTTAAGGCTTATGATAATGATATGGAATGATATAATTATGTTGTGAGTGGTACAGGTTCTTATTCGAACTCATGAGATACGAGTCTAGTTAGGTTGCCTTGATGGTAAGAATGATACGAGTAAGTTCTAGCTATGTAAATGAGTAAGCTGTGTTTGTGACCATGTTGAAAGGGTACAGGTATGTACTAAAAATTCATGAGTGGTGAGTTCGATGCATATTGGACTTTTGGTAAGAGTGTAAATGAGTAAGTCATACCTATGAGAATGACTTTGTGACGACCTTGTAAATATTAGGTCGATACGTATGGTGTATAATTATGTGGTAAATTTGATGGATGATTATGTGTGAGGCTTTTAGGTCGAATTAAATTGGGACATGATATGTTTATCCCTTCACCTTGTGGCCTAATTTGAAATAGTTTTGGACAGCAGCAGCAGTTTGACTTTGGAAATCCATCAAAAATTGTGGAAATTGAATTAGAGGCTGAATAAAATATGAAATTTAAGCTTATTGAGTCTAGTTTCATATAGAAGAAATGGTGTAAGCAAAAGAAGTTCATATTATGATATATTTGAATTGTTGTGATATAGAGTCAGAATGATTTTCAAATCCCATATTCTGATTTGGGAAAATCATTAAAAATTGTAAAAAAAATAATTATGGGTTATAATTTATATTCTTAGAATTCTTAATGAGTATATTTTTAAAAGAAACAAAATAGAACATCACGAGGAGATAATTAATTTTTAGTGAAGAGGGGTAAGAACTATCAAACAACAAAACATGGGTTACTTTAAAGAATAAAATTTTTCTTATTGGCGAGCCCAAAAATTCTGAAAATTTTATGGTAAGAAGATATGTGAGTCTAGTTTCAAGAAAAATTAGCGGATCTTAATTTGGAGTTTTGTAGCTCCAGAAATAAATAATTTAGTGAATGTAACTCGAGAAAATAGCTTGACTTGAACATAAGCAAAAGAGCAAATATTGTGGTATTACCTTAAGAAGCAAGTTGATAAATTTCTTATTAATTTCATACAGTCTTACTAAGCTTAAAGCTTACTCCCTTCCTTTCCTTTTCTTTAGCGTTGACAAGTTAGCTCGGGGTTAGAGGTCGTCGGAGGCAGCACCACACTATCAAACCATCACCTTTGGAATATTGATATATATATATATACTAAGTGTTTTCAAGTGAGTGGCATGTCTAGGGACTTGTTTTTTTTTTATATGATATGTGTTAACATGACTAGCCAAATGAATTGGCCTGTATTGAGTTATTTGTATATGGCCATGAAGGGTGACTCATATTGATTATGGTTTGTAAACCTATCTATCTATGCTATGTTCTAATGCTTGTGATGTGATTATGCTTGTTGGCCATATATGGTTGGTGTTATGAAATATGTGCATGATGAATGTTTTATGACCAATCTAAATGGTCATGGCCATGAATTAAATGTGTAATATGGAAATGAAGATGTGAAGGATTAAGGGTAACTTAAAGGCTTGGAAAATAGCTTAATTGTTGGTCACACAGACTGAGACACAACCGTGTGTCTCAACCGTGTGGGGGACACTATTTTAGCACTCGGGCATGTGGCTTGGCTGCGTGGTCCAAATTTTTCACTGACGAAATAGTCAAAGAGTTATACGGCCTGAGAACACGGGCGTGTCGAAGGCACACGGGCGTGTCCCTGTGTCTACACGGGCATGTGACCTTGTGTCATGGAAAAATTTTGTAAGTTTTCCCAAAACTTTCTAAGGTTCTCAGTTTAGTCCCTAACTACTTTCAATGCATGTTTAGGGCTTTGTAGGCCCGTGTATGGGACATTATGCATGTGTAAGAAAATTTTTGATACGAATGAAATTTTGTAGCCTGGTTTTTTCATGTTCGTGAACGATTAAGTCTGTTAATGCCTCGTACCCTGTTCTGGCGTCAGACACGGATAAGGGGTGCTACATTTTGTAATCCTCAAATTCAAACAAATTGCTTGAATGGTGAGTTTGATAATAATTTTTGGATAATTTACATTGATGCTTCTAATTACATAACGAAAAATCTTTATTTTTTGACTGATATTCGTGACTTGAACTCTTGCCTTACCAATTTACTAGATGGACAAAGTGTTGTAGCAACTAAGCAAGGGAATTTTCCGATTATGTTTTGGGGGGAGTGTACTTCATAATAAAACTCCCTATGACATTATTTTTGGCTCTCTACCCTCGCATGATGGCTTGCGTGTTTTTGGTTATTTGTGTTTTTCACATAATCAACGAGCAAAAGGTGACAAATTTGCGATTTGCTGTCAAAAATATGTATTTGTTTGGTATCTTTTTGGAAAAAAAGGTTGGATGTTATATAATTTGAAGATAAAGGTTTTTTCACATATAAAGATTTTCAATTTTATGAAGATTTTTTCCCGTACTTGGATATTGACACTTCTAATGTTAAACCTATACATAACTTAGATGCAAATATTTATGTGGAAATTTTTTGTTTTGTGGATGAAGGTGGGGCACTAGAGGGAATGGCAGAGGGTAGTGGCGAGCCTCATTCCTCTTCACCACCATAAATGTAGCCGTCTCTTGTCTCAATGGAGGATGTGCTGATAAAGGTGGTTGCCCAATCGGGTAATGGTTTGCAAGGCTCAACTTCTAGTTCGAATGCTTCTCTTGATTCCTCTATGGGCTCAGGTATGAGAACAAAAATCCCCTTATCCAAATTGAAGGATTTTTTTCACACATACAATGATTAAGAAAAGTCCATCTGCCCTATCACCCACCTCCTCTCCTTCTTCAGGTATGCATTTTCCTATAGCACATTACATTAATTGTGACAAATTTACCATTAAAATAGAAATTTTTTTGTAGTAGTAATGTAAGGGTGGGGCCACAGTTTTTTAAAAAAGGCTATAAAAGATGCAGAGTGGCATAGTGCTAAGTAAAAAGAGGTTTAAGATTTGGAGGCTAATGACACATGGACTATGGAGTCTTTTACTCCTGGAAAGAAAGTTCTAGGTAGCAAATGAGTGTACAAGATAAAATACAACTCCGATGGTACCATTGAGAGATTAAAGGCCCATTTAGTTGTTCTCGAAAATCATTAATAGCAGGAATAAATTATAGTGAGACTTTTGCTCTGATGGCAAAAATAGTGACTGTTTGAATGTTCTTGACAATCGTTGTACCAAAGAATTGAGAGCTTCATCTAATAGATGTTCACAATACCTTTTTGCATGGTGGCCTTGATGAGTTGGTATATATGAAACTTTCACATAGGTTTAACACTTTGAATATGGGTACAATGTGTAGGCTTCGAAAATCTTTGTACGATTTGAAACAGACACCTTGCTATTGGTTTGCCAAGCTCGTTACGACTTTAAAAGGATATGGCTTCCTACAATCTTACTCTAATTATTCCTTTTTTACATATACTAAGTGTGTTGTGTAGATTAATGTGCTTGTGTATGTCAATGATTTAATCAATTCTAGTAACGATTTTGCTGCATTGAAGTTTTTTAAGGCCTATCTCAGTAATTATTTTCATATGAAGAATCTTGGAGTATTGAAATATTTTTTAGGTATTAAGGTTGCTTATAGTGCTCAAGATTTGTTATTGCATCAACATAAGTATGCACTTGATATTATTTTTGATACAGGATTATTGGGAGCCAAACTAGCTGGCTCTTAGATTGAACAAAACCACAGACTTTCACATGCTATAGAGGACTTGATTGCAAATCTTAAATTCTATTTGTGATTGATGGGTTGCCTTATATATTTGGCTGTTACGTGTCTAGATTTAACATACTTTGTGCATGCTTTATCTCAATTTATGTAACATCCTAAGCAAAAGCATTGTGACGTTGCAATTCGAGCAGTTCGTTATTTAAAAGGTGCTCTAGGCCAAGGTATCTTCCTCCATGCCGATAGTGAGTTGTCTTTACAAGGCTGGTGTGACTCAGATTGGGCCATATATCCCATCACTTGATGGTCTTTAATTAGTTGGCTTGTGTTTCTTGGGAAGTTGCCTATCTCCTGGAAAACTAAAAAGTGGCACATTGTCTCTCGATCCTCAGCTAAAGCAGAGTATCATTCTATGGCCTCTGTTACTTGTGAATTGAAATGGTTAAAGGCTCTACTACTCAGTCTTAGGGTACACCATCCTAAAGCTATTCTTTTGTTTAGTTATAGTTAGTCTACTCTGCAGATTGCTCGTAATCCTATTAATCATTGATGTACAAAGCATATTAATGTGGATTGTCATTTTATTCGGGATGCTATTTAGGAGGGTCTTATTTCTCCTTCATATGTCTCTACTACAAATTAGCTAGTAGATGTATTTACAAAGGCTTTGGGAAAGAAACAAATTGATTGTTGTCTTAGTAAGTTCGGTATTTACGATTTGCATACTCCAACTTGAGGGTGGTATTAAGGAAAGATATGAATATTATGAGATAATTTATTTTAGGAATAATTTAGATTATAGGAAGTAGAGGGTGACTAGGAGTAGTTTTCCTATTTTGATTCTAAGTGCGATATGACATGTATATATATTCTCTTATGTTGATGAAAGATGATTGGGACTTTACCCTATTATTTTCAAAAAGACTAATGTGATTTCTTTTAAAACACTCATTTGAACTTGTCATGATAAAATAATTTTTTTGGTTGGAATATTATGCTTAAAAAATTTGACATCAACATTTTGATTGAAATAATTTACAATGTTAACTCTTTAAACTAACTAACGAGATTATCAAAGTAAATGGACCAAATTATGTCAAAAATTAAAGTATATAGATTAAATCTCAAGTTTTAACATAGTATAGGGACTACAACTAAAATTTGACAGTTTTCTTATAATATAAAAAAAATAAAAAGTAAGGCAAACCCAAAAGAAATGGGAGCCATGTGTTAATCTTCATAACTCTTAGAGCATTTAAATTATATATAATCATGTAACATTTTAATAAAAAATTAACGATATTAACTATTTAAATTAATTAATAACATTGTAAAAATATATAATGATTAAATATCAAATTTAAACATAGTAAAGATATCAAAACTGAAATTTAACCATTTTTTGTATTATGTAAAAGAAAAAAATATATATCGATAGTGTAACCTTCTTTTTAGATATAGTTATATAGAATACAATATAGGAACCAAAATTATAAATTGATGATTATCATGTAATGTTAAAAAAATGGTATGAAATTGAGGGCACTTGCCAACTCGAGAATATGTTGGACATATATAGATTTAAATTTTGAGCATATTTTAAGGGTTAAAACTGAAATTATATCATCGGTTTAAAATCTAAAAAAAAACACCTCTTGATTGATTAGTTGGACAGGTGTTAAAAGATGAAGGGTTTAGACACTATTTTTTTGTACTGTATAATTACCAAAAAAAGAAAAAGTTAGTAATTATATTGAAGATATATAAATGTCGGGAAAACATGTAGGAGAAACCAACAAAATTTTAGCAACAATTTCTTATATCTTAGTTGATCTTGTTTTAACTTAAATCATTACTTATGAGTTAAAAAGTAGATTAGACTTGGAGGTCACTTTTTGTTACAAGAAATTCATAATAAAATTGTATGAATGAGCACAAAAACAGAAGAAATCAAGAAGAAAAAGAACAAATAAGAACAAAAGAAAGAAGAAATGAGAGAAAAGAATTGGAAATTAGGGATTTGAAAAAAAAGTAATAATTACTATACTTTTTTTTTCTAATTAGTGGGTGTTATTTATATGCTTATCATTTTCATACATATCAAAGAATCAATTACACTAATTACAACTAACTTAACGGTTAACAAAATTAGTTTTCCCTCTTTTTGCAACTCATCTCAACTAATTAAAACTGAATTAATTAACTCGTAACAATACTTTTGCTTTACTCAATTCTTATCTTCAAGGATTAAAAATAAATATTTTAATTACAAGAGTTAGGTGAAATAACAATGGTCTCTCTTACATGAATCAGTAGTTGAAGGTTCGGTCCTCGTCCTTCGTATAGAATAACTTTAAAACTCGTAATTAATGTCTACCTTTTTAATGGGCCGACCAAACACGAATGGTTAGTCATTGAACTCGCTCCCAATAGATACTTTAAGTTACAAAAAAAAGAAATAGATATTTTCCTTACAAATCATTAGGGATGAACTAAATTAGATGGAAATCAACTAAACTAACTGAACCGACTAAACTTAAATTTTTGGTTCAATTTGGTCAGCTACGAATTTAGTATGGTTGCAATAGTTGATTAAATCATGTGATGTTGATTAGATTTCGGTTTTGGATTTTCAAATTGTTTTAATCAATGAAATCGACTTTAATTTACATATTAAATATAACATATATATTAAGCTCAAATCCAACAATATTACCCAATTTTGAGAATCTATTTTCAAAAATTCCAAAAAACCTCTCAAATTCTCTTCGCATTTCTCTTCTCCAAATATTTCAACTTATCCATTTAGAATTGTAAGCTTATTTTTCTTAAAATCTTTTATTGGCCAAGATTTGAAGAATAAATTTCAACATTGTACTTATTCTTTCTTTTCGTCTTACACGTTAGATTGGTGGAGAAGAAGAAAGAGTTAGAGTTTTCTTTTTTATTTCTTCTTTCAATCTTCGAGTTTTCTAGTAAGGTAATGAAGTTTTTAAATTTGATTTATAATTTCTAAGTCTTGAAAACTTATTTTATTTTCTTACATTTTCTATCATTTTTGAATATTTTATTATGGAAGAGTGAAAAAGATTTGATTTAGGGTTTTTTGATTTTTTTTAAAAATTAGGTTTTTGTTAGATTTAAGTTTAGAGTCAAGTTAGATGAAGTTTGGAGCTTGTTCTCTTAAATTGGAACGATTGAGAGCTTGAAGAGTTTGAGAGAGAGTGTGTGTGTGCTTACGAGCTGGTATTGTTAGTGTTTTCTAAGAGTTTAAGAGTTCTTAATTGTAAAAATTGAATGTCGACAATGGCAATAAATCAATCGCAAAACAATAAGAAAAGGAAAAAAAAACAGATAAATTTTTACGTGGAAACCCTTTAGGGAAAAAACTACGAATAGAGGAGAAGAAAATTTACTAATATCGAATTTGAATGATGCAAGAGGAATTTCAACTACTTCTACTTATAGGTTGAAAAACCTTATTCTAAACAATGTCAAATAGATCGAGATAAGCTCTATATGGATTCTACTTGTACAATCAATATCAAATAGATGAAGTGTACTTATATACGGATTCCACTTGTGTAGCCTCTACCGTACCACGGGGGTTATGGTTAATGTTCGACCTTCACCCCCACAGATACCCCTATTTTGCCACTGCATTTTATTTTTAAAATTTTTTTAACAGGAATTTAGGTCACACAACTCTAACAATCTTTATGTTGACACGAATTCTAAACAACCAATTTCTTTACCACGAACTCTCAACGAACAAGTTCTCCACCTCTTCCACGAAACCCCTTAAGGGGTATTCTTCAACAATGAACACCAACCAAATCCAAGGAATACTCAAACTTGATTATAAGAAGTGACTTAGTAATCATATCTGCAGGATTATCATGAGTACTAACTTTACTCACAACAATATCACCACAAGCAATAATATCACGCACAAAATGATACTGAACATTGTAAACTCAAAATTGTATAGGTTTTTTCTAGCAGTTTTACCACCTTTTTACTTAAAAATAATACTAATCCCGAGTATTTGTTAATTAATTAGGTGATTTTTGTCTGTATTTTGATAATGGGCACAAATTTATAAAAAAATGAAAATATGAGCTTAATTGTATTATTTTGGTGCATAAATTATATTATTTCATGTTATTAATTAATGTGTTATATTTTATTATGCAAGAACCATGAAGTTGATTTGATAAAGAGCTTATTATAATGTTGCATGAACATGAGCTATTATCTTCCTATGTTGGACGACAAAACTATGTTAAATTGGTCATCAAGATGTTACTTTGACCCAGAATAAAGATGATACATGATGGACAAGTTTAACAAGTTCAGTGGGTCATGAAACTGTCCAACCCAAGAGAAGTGTAACAGTTAAGTCAAATTGGAACAGTGGTTTTGGGACCACAAATAACGAAGTCAACATATTTATTTTATTATTTTATTTTACAGCATGATAGAATTATTATGTGAATGTTTCGTAAAAAAAATTACTGTTTGAATGCTTAATTCAGTAAAAAGGACTAAATCGCGTAAAGCATAAAACTTGTGTACTATTAGTTTACTTTATTAATTATAAGTACTTAAGATATAATTAAACCATTATTATTGGTAATGGACATTTATGGGCTTATAATATGTAATTTAAATGTTTTAAAACAAAGGTTATTAAAGTAATTTAATGAATTAATAAGTAAAATAATAAAAATAATAAGGTTGTCATCTTTACTAAGCCATTTCTACCAAAACTTTAGAAGAAGAAAGACCAGGGATGCATGTGTATTTGGCCAAACATTCTAGTTCATTAGGTGAGTAATTTTTGATCCGTTTTTAATGATTTCTACATTTTTGAGATTGTTGCTCCGTATTCTAGCTAGCCTATGCCTTAATTCATGATTTTGAAAAGTGTCATTGTTGAATACTTGAGTTCTTTAACGTTTAATGATAGATTATGGAAGCTTGATGATAGTTAAACTAGTTTTTTAAAGTAATTTTTGACAAAAATGTCAAATAAGGATTAAATTGAGAAAATGTAAAATTATGTGGTTAAAAGTGTGAAATAATGAAAGATATAGGCTGCTAGTAGTATATAGTAAATTCAGATAGTATGGGTTATGGCCTAATTGTGTAATTTTGCATTTTTATGTGTTAAGGACTAAATTGCAAAGTAGTCAAAAGTCTAGGAGTAAAATTATAATTTAGCAAAAATAAATGTTTTAGGCTAAATTGAATTGAATGAAAGTTTGAATGAGCTAATTTGATAAAATATAGATCTAGATAAGCAAATACTGAAAATAGATCAGGGAAAACGGAAAGTGTACGAATAGCTGATAGTTTTATCTGAGGATACGACGTAAGTTCGTATAATTAGAATCAAACTTTTATACGCTTGTAATTATTGAAATGAATGTGTATAGTTGATATACTTGAGATATGAATACCTTATCGATATAGTTTTTTGGTTACCGAGCTCGTTTGAACTATATAAATTCATAGGATACGAGTGACATGTCACTAAGGTTACCATTTTGGTAGAGCTCCTGCATTTGTTGCGAACTTACCATAGATCGTTTGAGCTTACTGATATTTCAACTCATAAGAGCTTACTGTTTTCAGCTCATTGGAGCTTACCATTTCAGCTCGTATGAGCTTACTGTTCAGCTTGATAAAGCTTACTGTTTTAGCTCAATAGAGCTTACTGTTCATCAGCTCAAGAGGAGCTTACTGATCATGGCTCGAAAGAGCATAAATGATAATGAATTGATGGATTACTGATGTTATTCACCCGAGTATCCTTTGAATTTCTAATAGGTTCAACGGGCATGAATATTCTTTATACGGACGAGTTACATTTTATAAATGTTATTAATGTTATGTATGATATATGAATTTGGAATGATGCAAAGTATTGTATTAATGGATGGTTTCATGTATTTTTACAATGACTAAAATGTGATGAATACTTGTGATTAGGTGTTTGTTAATTGAATTGGTTGCACTTTAAGTATTGCTTTGATTATGTATAATGGTAAGTTTAATTCTAATTTATACGGGCTTACTAAGCTATAAAGCTTACTCTATTTCTCTTTCTATGTTTTATACAGGTTCGTTAGCTCGCTCGTTTCAGACAAGTTAGAGTTGCACATCACACTATCCAATTTCCGATTGGTACTTTTGAACTTGTGAAAATATGTAAATATGGCATGTATAGGCTAGTTTAAATGGTGTTAGTTATGGTCACTTGAAAAGTATGCTTTTAGTATATTTTATGTATGAGTTAAGCCATGTGATTTGGCTTATTTTGGTCTCATCTTTGATTGTGTATAAGTGTTTGATTATGGTATGTCTTGGAAAAGAATAGATGGAATGAAAATGTGCAAATGATGTCTAGATATGTATTTGGTCTATGAATGGATTATGCATGATATTGATTAGGTAATTGGGTACATAAATGTTTTTTGATATGACAAATAATGTGCATTGGAATGGTTATTATGATTGCCAAATTAAGTTATGAAATGTGGTTATTTATGCTTGTGAATGCTTGTGTGTATAGGGTGGCAAATATGGCTTTGCAAATAGCCAATTTTTGTCCAAACGGGCAAGGACACGGGCATATGTCTCAGTTGTGTGTGACACATGGTCATGTTGCCCGGCCGTGTGTCCCCTAACGTTGAAATGATATGGAAGTTAGTATGCTCCACACGGCCTCATAGACGGGCGTGTGATCGGCCTTGTGGTACAAGTCAATATACCCTACAGTTTTGGCACAACCTGATACACGGGCATGTATGGCCATTTCGAAGGGCACACGGGCTAGACACATGGGTGTGTGGTTGGCCTTGTGATCCAAGTCAGTATCCTCTCCAGTTTTCACACGGCCTGGCACACGGGTGTGTCCTTGGCCATGTGACACAAGTCAACATGTATGCCCTATTTCCACACTGTTTAAGACACGGATGTGTCTATTAGCCGTGTGAGGCACACGGCCTATTCACACGGGCGTGTGATACTTAAAGTGTTGAAAATTTTCTACGTTTCCAAAACTTTAATATGTTACTAATTTAGTCCCGAAAGTATGATTTAAGCTTTATATGTTTGATTGAAGTACATATTGAATGTAAATGAATGATATTTATTGAAATGAGATGTCATTTGATAAATGATTGTTTTGAATTGAGTTATAAGTCCGGTAATGCCTCTTAACCTATTCCGATGACGGTTATGGGTTAGGGATGTTACATTTGTTGGTATCAGAGCTACGATTTAGTCGATTCTAGGACTAATGTAACGTATATGAGTCTGGCTATACATGCCATACATAAAATGTGATAGTTTGATAACTCCTAACATTTTCAAATGTGTTTCTATATAGTAATGGATCCTGAACAAGCTGTAGCGGATGACGTACAAAGTAATGCGTCAGCTCCCGCTCAAGGGATAGCGCCTACTGACTCTAGACTCATGACAAGTAGTCACGGAAACCTTCTTTCAAAAATTGAACGAGTGGTTCACACAGTACATTCGTACGAACCCAACTGTTCAATAACTCTATCCCCACCTGTTCCCCAACTGATCCCTGTAGTTCTTCAAGGTATTGATCCTCTGCAATTAAATAAATCACCTGTCGATAAGATATGGAAACACGGAGCTGAGGAATTTAGAGCCACTGTTAGTGATGATCCTTAGAGAGTCGAGTTTTGGTTTGAGAACACGATTCGTGTATTCAACGAATTATCCTGCACACCTAAAGAGTGTTTAAAATATGTAGTATCACTGTTGAGAGACACTGCGTATCAATGGTGTAATACCTTGATATCCTTAGTTCTGCAAGAAAAAGTCACTTGGGACTTCTTTCATGTTGAATTTAAAAAGAAATACATCAGCCAAAGATTTATCGATCAGAAAAGAAAAGAGTTCCTTCAATTGAAGCAAGGTCGTATGTCAGTCATAGAATATGAAAGGGAGTTTGTACGACTCAACAAATATGCTCGTGAGTGTGTCTCTTCTGAAGCTATAATGTGTAAAAGATTTGAGGATGGATTGAATGAAGAAATCAGAGTGTTAGTCAGGATTCTTGATCTGGAAGAGTTTGTTGTTTTGTTTGATCGAGCTTGTAAAGCCGAAGAGCTCTACAAAAAGAAAAGAAAAGCCGATTCTGTGGCTAAAGATTCTAGAAAGAGATTTGCGGGCAAATCACATTAGTCAGCATCAAATAAATTTATAGAATATCATCCTCGTTCTACGGTTTCTAAGGGATCTTCGATTAGAGACAGAGATGTGAGACATTTCATGTAACGCCCTAATTTTCGGGAATTCGTGGATGTTGGCAAATTTTAAATTTTTGGTGTTCTGTCTGCTTGGCGTAGATTTAATCAGGTTAATGGGCCTCTAGAAGAACCAGGCTTAAGTTAAAACTTGGTAATTTTAATTAGTTTTGATTCCATAGGAAGAAGGGGTTCTGGTTAATTGGGCTTTTAAGTATTAATTGGGTAAAAATTAAACACAAGGAAGAAGGTGGCAAAGTGGCATGTGACGCCACTAGGGAGGCTATAAAGGTGTTGTGTGGATGCTAGGGAGAACCAAGGTTCAAGTCACAATGAAAGCATATTAAGGGAATTATTTTTATGGTTGGAAAAGGTAAGTAATGGAACTCAAGTGAAAGACTGTCAGGAGGAGTTTAAATTGCTCAAGGGATTGAGTAAGGAGGGGATAAGGGAGAGGATTTAGGAGCTGATTAGGGAGAGCAGTATTGGCCGAATGGTGGACTCTTGGGGAGCGAGAGTTGGCCGGCCAAGGGTTTGCTTAGGGGGCAAATTTCGGCTAGGTTAAATGCCAAGTATAAATTCGACATTTAGGGGTAAGTGTTCCGTTTTTTCTGACCATCTTTCCTCCTCCTCCTTTCTTTTCTTTTTCTCTCCATCTACCTTCTCCTATTCTTTTCTCCATAGCTGAATCCTTCTACCACTCTTCCCTACACCACTTCCTTACTACTATTTTTAAGCTTTATAGCCGAATATCACAAAAGTCGAAATCCCGAAGGTTCATATTGTCTGTGCCGAATTCTCCTAGCAAAACCTATTGATGTTTCTTCATCCTTTTTGATCAATTATTTCTTTTTCTGAACCCCAAACCTCTGTCGACAAAGCCACTACAAAACCCTTACCTTTTCTTCACTGTTGCAAAAAGCCGAAAACGCATAGCCTTAGGGACATACCCGAATTCTGAGATCTCTAAGGGCTCGAATTTTGTTATCATTTGAGGGGTTAGATCTGCATCATAATTGAGTAGGAGTTAATTGGAATCATTGACCGAAGGAACTGGTGGTAAGTTTTCGAACCTAATCTTTATTTCAGGTTTTAGAAAAAGTCGAAACCCCCTAAAGGTTAGGTAGGCTGTCGATTTGGGCTTGTAGCTCTAAGGGTTGTTATAATTGTTTTATTTTGGTAATAGTGTGATCTAGAGGCTACTGATCGAAGGCTTGGACAAGTGGAACGACTGGATCTAAACCTAGTCGCTAATTTCGGCAAAGGTAGGATCGTTAGTGCCTAAGGTGTTTTTGGCCGAATATGGTAAGGGGGTTAATATGTAGTTCGTTTTAATAGTTAGATTAACGTGTTAGTAATCCAATTGTAGGCAGTTCATGTGTGGATCTCGTCAGCATATCGTCCAAACAGGTGTGTAACTGACACCCTTTTATAGTCTAGATCGGCAAAAGCTGAAAAGTCAAAATGCCGAAAAATCGGTATTTTGTGGACTTGCTAGTGTGTGAATGCTCATGAGGTAAATCGATTAATATTTTTGGTAAACTACAATGCTTATACTGCAGAGTGCATGATTTTTGTGCCTTCAATATTTTTGGGCTTTATGGGCCAAAATTGGGATAGTGGGCCAACGGGCCCAATTCGGTAAGAACCCTCGGTAAGTGTTTCTATTAGTACGTGAAAGGTGGGAATATGCATGAAAACCCTTATATACCCCTAGGAGTATTACTGAAGTACCTTTATAGGTGGAAAATTTATAGATTGATCCCTAGGAGTAAAATTACTGATATACCCCTAGGTTTAAGGTTGACCTGAATGCATGTTTGACTGTTATTATTTACTGCATGCCATGTTATTATTATCTGATGCATGGGACTGGGATACTGATGGAGGAAGTACTGAAAGTGGCTTGTCCACGTACTGGAGGCTTTGCCTCAACTTACTGATAACTAAGCAGCAATGCTGCAACTGTGGAGTGTAGGGCTGAGTGGGTTGAGCTATTCCCCACATGGAGTGTAGGGCTGGAACGGATGGAGTTTAGCAGTTAGTTATAGGCTGGGTTGGGCTTGCATACACGAATATGTCTGATCTATTCTGAAATGGGCCTCTGGGCCATACTGTTATCTGAAAATGGGGCTAAGGTCCAGTTTATTGTATTCTGAAAAGGGCTTTGACCCAATACCCACTGTTATCTGAATGGGCTTAAGCCCAATGGGCTTGAGCTGACTTGGGCTTTGGATGGGTTTTCCTTACAGACTGAGTTTTCCAAACTCACCCCTTTCTCTTCCATCCTTGCAGGTGAGCCCTAGTTGGTGGACTTGGAGCTGGGCGGGATTCAGAGTGGCCACAAATATTAATTTTTGTTTTTTTAAGTTTCGCATTTATTATTTTGACTATTTTTATTCTAGTTTAAGTTGTAATAAGGCAGCTCTTCTTATTATTTTTATTATTTTGGGTTATTAAATTGGTTAGCTCTAGGGCGCGGTTTATAAAAGTTACTTATTTTCAAAATAACACGATAACCGATCAAAGCTTCCGCAATGTAAACGTTTTCAAAGGAAATGAATATTTTAAATAGACTTAAACTTAATTAATTATTCGTGGACTAGTAATAGGCTTAAACTGTGGCAATGGATCTGTGCATGTCTAGGATTGGATCCGTGAAGAGCTTGGTACTTAAGCAGTCCAACAGACTCACCTCCTCTGTTATGGCTTCCTACCTGGTGCGCAGCTTCCATTCACTTTAACTTAAAACAAAACATTCTTCAAACCCTAAGAAAGATTTTTGGATAAAACTTAACTTCTTTAGTAATATTCTTCATGTGACACGCTGAATTCGACCGAAACGTCTGGGCCAGGTTTGGGGTGTTACATTTAGTGGTATCAAGCTCAGTTGCAACAACTCGGCTGTGGATTGGGTCCAAAAAGGTTTTCAAAACTTTGAGCCCAAAGAGGGTATTTCTGAAAAATCTGATGTTTGAAAACAATTTTTTTGTTGAAATGAGATAATTTCCAAACTTGTTTTCTTTAAACCAAAGGTGTTAGAAATGGATTTCAAAAAGGCCTAAATCTTTTGAGTTTGTCTGAAAACTGATGAGGTGGCACACTGAATCCCCGGCACCAAGTCTGTAAGTATCTTTCTATTGTATATACTAAAATGTATTGTAGATAGTATTGAGCCTTAGAGATAGTACTATAGATAATGTAGCATTAAGGCTACAAAATTGAGATTGTAAGGTAAACTAAGCCCTAAGTAACTGAGATAGTAGCTAAACTACGGTTGCGCAAGAACAACTCTAGAACTTTATCTGTTCATAAGATATTCTGTAATAAACTGTGGAAACAGTAAACTAATGGCATAAAATTCGTAATCAGATAAATCGATATGAGTACGAGAGCTACTCGGGGAAGAGGCCGTGGTTGAGGCTGAGGTAGTACTCAAGCTGGATCTTCGTCTTCTGAACACATACCAGCTGGAGTGGCACGACCACCACTAGTGGATGAAAATGGGCCGTATGATCGAACCGCAGGGGATGACGCTCTGTCCCAGGCCATGTTAAGAGTTTTGGAAAGGGTGGCCGGAGCTAATGTCCGGCCTATGAGTTGGGGGTCCATTTCTGAGCGACTTTGGGCCAACGGAGCGGAGGTTTTTAGGGGTATATCTGGAGTAGCCCCAAATGTGGCTGAGTACTGGCTGTAAGCCACAGAGCGGATTATGGATGACCTGGACTGCTCAGTGGAACAGAAGTTAAAAGGGGCGGTGTCATTGCTGCGGGACGAGGTGTATCAATAGTGGATCACTGTGAGAGAGGGTACCCCAGCTGAGAGGGTAACTTGGGAGTTGTTCAAGCAGTCCTTCAAGGTGAAATATGTCGGAGCTAGCTATGTGGATGCACGAAGAAAGGAATTTCTGAACCTGACCTAGGGTAGTAAGACCGATGCTGAATATGAGGCAAAATTTCTGCGATTGAGCCAGTACGCTAGTGGCATTGTCTCCACCGAATATTAGTGCAGTGTTCGTTTTGAGGATGGCCTCAGGGATGAGCTAAGGGTGCTCATAGCTCCGTAGAGAGCGCGATTTTGCTGCACTGGTAGAGAAGGTTAAGATAGCTGAAGAGGTGAAGCAAGCCGAACGAAAGAACCGCGGTAGGGATCGAAACTGATTCAGGAGGGATGCTAGACCAGCTGGTGCTGCAAATCGAAATGTTAAGAGAGCTAGGATGGAGGAACCAGTTCGAGTAGTTCCGATGAACACAGTTAGACCACATGCCTGTGGAGATTGTGGTAGAATGCATCTGGAGGAATGCTGGAAGCTTTTTGGGGCTTGTCTTCATTGTGGATCAAAGGAACACAGGATCAGGGATTGTCCTAGGAGGCCAGCTCAGACTCAAGTGCCTAAACAAGGGGCTGTGCAACCTGTCCAACCAACATGAGATGGACCGCCACCGCCAAGAGGTTGTGGCCAAGGTCGCGGTGGCAATGGTCGTGGACGATGGGCACCTGGCAGGGGTACTATTAATGCTGAGGCTCGTCAGTCAGCTTTGGTATATGCTGCTCGTCGTCGCGAGGAGCGTGACGCACCTGATGTCATAACTGGTACATTTTTGATCTCTGGCGTGTGACATGTGTGTGGGGTAACTGTGATGTCATAACTCGTATATTGCATGTGACATTTTTGGGGCATTGGGTGCTCACTTTGAGGAGACTGTGTGTGGGGTAACTATGATAAGTCCTTTAGGTCGCTCGATTAAAGTAGAGAAACTCTTTAGGGAATTTCCTTTGGAGACTCAAGGTAGGATTTTCTGCGGAGACTTGATGGAGTTACCTTTCGGAGAATTCGATTAGATCTTAGGGATGGATTGGTTGACCAATTATAGGGTAACGCTGGATTGTGCAGCTAAGAGGATGGTGATAAGGGCTATTGATGATGAAGAGGTAATGATTATTGTAGAAAGAAGAGATTACTTGTCCAATTGGGTATCGGCTTTGAGGGCTGAGAAACTGATGTGTAAAGGATGCGAGGCATATTTGGCTTTTGTAAGCCAAGTTGAAACTGAGGATCTAACTGTTGAGACCGTCAGAACTGTTAGGGAATTTCGGGATGTTTTCCCAAAAGAGCTTTCTAGATTACCTCCGAATTGGGAAGTTGAATTTGGTATTGATTTGCTGCCTGGAACAGCTCCAGTATCCATTGCACCCTATAGGATTGCACCGAAAAAGTTAGTGGAACTGAAAGCTCAAATCCAAGAGTCGATGGATAGAGGCTTTATTAGACCTAGTGTGTCTCCATAGGGAGCACCGGTCCTGTTTGTGAAGAAAAAGGATGGGACGATGCGCATGTGCATCGATTATCGCCAGTTGAACAAACTGATGATAACGAACAAATACCCACTGCCAAGAATTGATGATTTATTTGACCAACTTAGAGGAGCTTCGGTATTTTCCATGATTGACCTTCGATCTGGATACCATCAGTTAAGGGTAAAGGAAGTGGATATTCATAAGACAGCATTCAGAACTCGATATGGTCATTACGAGTTCCTAGTTATGCCATTTGGGTTGACGAACGCACCTGCCGCTGTTATGGATTTGATGAATCGAGTATTCCAACCTTACTTGGACCGATTCGTGGTAGTTTTCATCGATGATATTCTGGTATATTTGGAAACCAAGGAGAAACATGAGGAGCATCTACGTATTGTTCTACAAGTGCTGAGAGAGAAGTAACTGTATGCGAAGTTTAGTAAGTGTGAATTCTGGTTGCGAGAAGTGGTTTTTCTAGGTCATGTGGTTTCTGCTGAAGGAATTAGAGTGGATCCTCAGAAAATTGAGGCAGTTCTGGGATGGAAACCACCGAAGTTAGTATCAAAAATTCAGAGTTTTCTGGGTTTGGAAGGCTATTACCGAAGGTTCGTAGAGGGATTTTCTCTAATTGCTGCACCATTGACGAAACTGTTAAGGAAAGGGGTAGAATTTGTCTGGACTGAGAAACAGCAAAAAGCTTTTGACCATTTGAAAAAGATATTGACTGAAGCGCCAGTGTTGATTCAATCGGAGTCTGGAATGGACTTCACTGTGTACAGCGATGCGTTGCATGTGGGGTAGGATGTGTACTGATGCAAGCGGGTAAGGTGGTTGCTTATGATTCGCGACAGCTTAAGCCTCATGAAGCGAACTACCCTACGCACGATTTAGGGCTAGCAGCAGTGATCTTCGCGTTGAAAATCTGGAGACATTACTTATATGGAGAAAAGTGTATCATATACACAGACCATAAGAGCCTAAAGTATCTGTTGACTCAGAAGGAGTTAAACCTTAGGCAACAAAGATGGGTAGAGTTGCTTAAGGATTACGACTGTTTGATTGAGTACCACCCAGGTAAGGCTAACGTGGTGGTTGATGTGTTGAGTCGAAGGGTTGTTACTGATTTGAGAGCCTTGTTTGCACGTTTGAGTCTGTTCGACGATGGAAGTCTGTTGGCAGAATTGCAAGTGAGGCCTGCTTGTACTGAGCAGATTAAAGAAAAATAGTTGAAGGATGATTTGTTAGTTCTTCGGTTTTGGCAAGTCGAGAATGGTGAGAATGAGGATTTTGGACTGGACACTGATGGAGTTCTCGGCTTTCGTGGAAGAGTTTGTATTTCGAAAGACCCTGAATTGAGGCGGTTAACTTTAAAGGAGGCTCATGGTGGACCCTGTGCCATGCATCCTAGAGGGAATAAGTTATATCGAGATCTACGAGAGGTATACTGGTGGCCTGGACTGAAACGGGAGGTGATTGAATTTGTTGGGAAATGTCTGACGTGCCAGCAAGTTAAGGCCGATGACCAATTGCCTTTTAGATTACTGCAACCGGTGAAAATTCCACTATGGAAGTGGGAGAGAGTAACTATGGACTTTGTGAATGGGCTACCTTTGACACCCACCAAGAAAGATTCTGTGTGAGTAGTTGTGGATAGGTTAACAAAATCTGTACATTTCATACAAGTTCGTACTGATTACTTACTGCAAAAATTGGCCAGGTTGTATGTGGCAGAAATAGTGCGACTGCATGTAGTGCCAGTGTCGATTATTTCTGATCGAGACCCTAGGTTTACATCTCAATTCTAGCAGAAGTTGCAGGAGGCATTGGGTACACGATTGGATTTCAGTACTGCTTTTCATCCTCAGACGGATGGATAGTCGGAAAGGGTTATTCAAATTTTGGAGGATATGTTAAGAGGTTGTATCATCGATTTTCGTGGTAGTTGGGAGGACTACTTGCCATTAGCGGAGTTTGCATACAACAACAGCTACCAAACAAGTATCCAAATGGCTCCATATGAGGTACTTTATGGGCAGAGATGTCGTACGCCTACGTGTTGGACGGAGTTGGGTGAACGACAAGTGCTTGGACCGGAGTTAGTGGCAGATACTGAAAGTAAGGTTAAGTTGATAAGAGATCGATTAAAGGAGGCATCTGATAGACAGAAGTCGTATGCGGATCTAAAGCGCAAAGAGATTGAGTTCGCTGTTGGGCATATGGTTTTCTTGATGGTTTCACCTTGGAAGAAGATCTTGAGGTTTGGCAAGAAAGGCAAATTGAGTCTGCGGTTTATAGGGCCTTATCGGGTTCTTAAACGGGCAGGGCCAGTAGCGTATCAGTTAGAGTTACCGCCGGAGTTGGACAGAATCCATGACGTCTTTCATGTGTCTATGTTGAGGTGATATCGATCAGATCCTTCACATGTTGTGCCAGTGGAGGAGATTGAAGTAAAGACTGATTTGACCTTTGAGGAAGAGTCCGTGCAAATTGTGGATAGAGAGGTTAAAGTTCTAAGAAGGAAGTCGGTTTCATTGGTAAAAGTACTGTGGCGTAATCATGGAAGAGAAGAGGCTACGTAGGAGTTAGAAGAGACTATGCGTCAACAATACCCTCAATTATTTGGATCAGGTAAATTTCGAGGCTGAAATTTCTTTGAGGGGGTAGAGTTGTAACGCCCCAATTTTCGGGAATTCTGTGGATGTTGGCAAATTGTAAATTTTTGGTGTTCTATCTGCTTGGTATAGATTTAATCAGGTTAGTGGGCCTCTAGAAGGACCAGGCTTAAGTTAAAACCCGGTAATTTTAATTAGTTTTGATTCCATAGGAAGAAGGGGTTCTGGTTAATTGGGCTTTTAAGTATTAATTGGGTAAAAATTAAACACAAGGAAGTAGGTGGCAAAGTGGCATGTAACGCCACTAGGGAGGCTATAAAGGTGCCGTGTGGATGCTAGGGAGAACCAAGTTTCAAGTTACAATGAAAGCATATTAAGGGAATTATTTTTATGGTTGGAAAAGGTAAGGAATGGAGCTCAAGTGAAAGACTGTCAGGAGGAGTTTAAATTGCTCAATCGATTGAGTAAGGAGGGGATAAGGGAGAGGATTTAGGAGCTGATTAGGGAGAGCAGTATTGGCCAAATGGTGGACTCTTGGGGAGCAAGAGTTGGCCGGCCAAGGGTTTTCTTAGGGGGCAAATTTTGGCTAGGTTAAATGCCAAGTATAAATTCGGCATTTAGGGGTAAGTGTGCCGTTTTTTCTGACCATCTTTCCTCCTCCTCCTTTCTTTTCTTTTTCTCTCCATCTACCTTCTCCTATTCTTTTCTCCATAGCTGAATTCTTCTACCACTCTTCCCTACACCACTTCCTTACTATTATTTTTAAGCTTTATAGCCGAATATCAGAAAAGCCGAAATTCTGAAGGTTCATATTGTCTGTGCCGAATTCTCCTAGCAAAACCTACTGGTCTTTCTTCATCCTTTTTGATCAATTCTTTCTTTTTCTGAACCCCGAACCTCTGTTAACAAAGCCACTACAAAACCCTCACCTTTCCTTCACTGTTGCAAAAAGCTGAAAACGCATAGCCTTAGGGACATAGCCGATTTTTGAGATCTCTAAGGGCTCGAATTTTGTTATCATTTGAGGGGTTAGATCTGCATCATAATCGAGTAAAAGTTAATTGGAATCATTGATCGAAGGAACCGGTGGTAAGTTTTCGAATCTAATCTTTATTTCAGGTTTTAGAAAATGCCGAAACACCCTAAAGGTTAGGGAGGCTGTCGATTTGGGCCTGTAGCTCTAAGGGCTATTATAATTGTTTTATTTTGGTAATAGTGTGATCTAGAGGCTACTGATCGAAGGCTTGGACAAGTGGAACGACTGGATCTAAACCTAGTCGCTAATTTCGGCAAAGGTAGGATCACTAGTGCCTAAGGTGTTTTTGGCCGAATATGGTAAGGGGGTTAATATGTAGTTCATTTTAATAGTTAAATTAACATATTAGTAATCCAATTGTAGGCAGTTTGTGTGTGGATCTCATCAGCATATCGTCCAAACAGGTGTGTAACTGACACCCTTTCATAGTCTAGATCGGCAAAAGCCGAAAAGTCGAAATGTCGAAAAACCAGTATTTTGTGGACTTGCTAGTGTGTGAATGCTCATGGGGTAAATCGATTAATATTTTTGGTAAACTACAATGCTTATACTGCAGAGTGCATGATTTTTGTGCCTTCGATATTTTTAGGCTTTATGGGCCAAAATTAGGATAGTGGGCTAACCGGCCCAATTCGATAAGAACCCTCGGTACGTGTTTCTATTAGTATGTGAAAGGTGGGAATATGCATGAAAACCCTTATATACCCCTAGGAGTATTACTGAAATACCTTTTTAGGTGGACAATTTACAGATTTACCCTTAGGAGTAAAATTACTAATATACCTCTAGAGTTAAGGTTGACCTGAATGCATGTTTGACTGTTATTATTTACTGTATGCCATGTTATTATTATCTGATGCATGGGACTGGGATACTGATGGAGGAAGTACTAAAGTTGGCTTGTCCACGTACTGGAGGCTTTGCCTCAACTTACTGATAACTGAGCAGCAATGTTGCAACTGTGGAGTGTAGGGCTGGATGGGTTGAGCTATTCCCCACATGAAGTGTAGGGCTGGAACGGGTGGAGTTTAGCGGTCGGTTATAGGCTGGGTTGGGCTTGCATACACGAATATGTCTGATTTGTTCTGGAATGGGCTTTTGGGCCATATTGTTATCTGAAAATAGGGCTAAGGTCCAGTTTATTGTATTCTGAAAAGGGCTTCGACCCAATACCCACTGTTATCTGAATGGGCTTAGGCCCAATGGGCTTGAGCTGACTTGGGCTTTGGATGGGTTTTCCTTACACACTGAGTTTTCCAAACTCACCCCTTTCTCTTCCATCCTTGCAGGTGAGCCCTAGTTGGTGGACTTGGAGTTGGGCGGGATTCAGAGTGGCCACGAAGATTAATTTCTGTTTTTTTTTTAAGTTTCGCATTTATTATGTGGACTATTTTTATTCTAGTTTAAGTTGTAATAAGGCCGCTCTTCTTCTTATTTTTATTATTTTGGGTTATTAAATTGGTTAGCTTTAGGGCGCAGTTTATAAAAGTTACTTATTTTCAAAATAACACGATAACCGAGCAAAACCTCGGCAATGTAAACGTTTTCAAAGGAAATGAATATTTTAAATAGACTTAAACTTAATTAATTATTCGTGGACTAGTAACAGGCTTAAAGTGTGGCAATGGATATGTGCATGTCTAGGATTGGATCCGTGAAGAGCTTGGTACTTAAGCAGTCCAACAGACTCACCTCCTATTTTCTGGCTTTCTACCTGGTGCACAGCTTCCATTCACTTTAAATTAAAACAAAACATTCTTCAAACCCTAAGAAAGATTTTTAGATAAAACTTAACTTCTTTAGTAACATTCTCTATGTGACACGCTGAATTCGACCGTAATGTCTGGGTCGGGTTTGGGGTGTTACATTTCAGTTCTAAACCTCATGTGACATTAGTTGCCAGTGTGGGTAATGTTAGAAATGTTGGACCTAAATGTAAACACTGCAATAAGGAGCATTATAGTGACTGTAGATTAGTGAGCGGAGATTGCTTTAAATGAGGATCACTTGATCATTATCTCCGAGACTATCCTGAAAAGTTTACAGCTGATAGAGATCAACCAGTGAAAGTGAGTAACACGGCTTCTAGAGGGAAACCACCCAAAATACTGGAAATATGAGTGTTAATCATAGTGCTACAAGAGATTCGACTATGAGATCAGAGCCACGAGCACCTACTAGAGCTTATGCTATACGTGCACGGGAGGAGGCATCATCGCTAGGCATTATTACCGGTACTTTTTCTCTTTTTGATACTGATATAGTTGTATTGATAGATCCTGGATCAACCCATTCTTATATCTGTATAAATTTAGTGTTTAAAAAAAGTTTATATGTTGAGTCTACAGAATTTGTAATTAAAGTATTGAACCCCTTAGGCAAATCTGTTTTAGTTGATAAAATTTGTAAGAATTGTTCTCTGATGACTCGAGGTTACTATTTTCGGGCTAACTTGATGCTTCTACCTTTTGATGAGTTTGATGTGATTTTGGGTATGGACTAGCTGACTATGGATGATGTGATTGTGAATTGTAGACAGAAGACTATTGAATTGAAATGTCAAAATGGTTTAATTCTTCGGATTGAGTCTAATGATTCGAATGAATTACCTATTGTGATATAGTCTATGTTAGCTCAGAAATATTTGAAAAAGGGTTATGGTGCATATCTTGCATATGTATTGGATACAAAAGTGTCTGAATCAAAGACTAAATCTGTACCTGTTGTTTGGAGTTTTTGGATGTAGTTCCAGAAGAATTACCGGGTTTGCCTCTGATCAGAGAAGTTGAATTTGGTATTGAATTAGTACCTAGAACAACACTGTTATCGATATCTTCATACAGAATAGCTTCAACAGAATTAAAATAATTGAATTCTCAGTCGCAAGAATTGACAGATAAAGGTTTTGTACAACGAGTTATTCTCCCTAAGGTACACTGGTATTGTTCGTGAAAAAGAAAGATGGCACGATGAGAATGTGTATCGACTACAGACAGTTGAATAAAGTGACTATAAAGAACAAATACCCTTTACCGCGGATTGACAATTTATTTGATCAGTTGAAAGGGGCTACAGTATTTTCAAAAATTGATCTAAGATCGAGTTACTATTAGTTATGAGTAAAAGAGTCAGATGTGCCAAAAACTACGTTCAGAAAAAGGTATGGAAATTATGAATTCCTTGTTATGCCTTTCTGTTTAACTAATGCTCCTGCCATTTTTATGGACTTGATGGACCGGATTTTCAGACTGTATTTAGATAGATTTGTTGTTGTATTCATTGACGACATTTTGATCTATTCACGAGATGAATCTAAGCATACCGAACACTTGAGAATTGTGTTAAAAACTCTACGTGATAAATAGTTATTTGCAAAGTTTAGTAAATGTGAGTTTGGCTCAAAGAGGTTGAATTTCTAGGGCACATTGTTTCAGCTGACGGTATTAGAGTTGATCCGAGCAAGATTTCTACTACTGTTGATTGGAAACCTCTGAGAAATGTATCTAAATTCCGTAGTTTTTTGGGCTTAGTGGGTTATTATCGAAGATTCGTGAAAGGATTCTCGATGATCGTGACACCGATAACATGACTGTTACAAAAAGACGTGAAATTCGATTGGTCAGAAAAATGTTAGCAGAGTTTTGAACAGTTGAAAATAATGTTAACTGAAGCACCAGTATTGGTTCAACCGGAATCAAGGAAAGAGTTTGTGATTTATAGCGGCGCGTCATTAAACGGTCTGGGATATGTTCTGATGCAAAAAGAAAAAGTTATAGCTTATGCTTCTCGATAGTTGAGACCACACGAAAAGAATTATCCAATGCGTGATTCAGAGCTAGCTGCAATTGCATTTGCATTGAAGATTTGGATCACAAGAGCTTGAAATATCTGATGACACAGAAGGATTTGAATTTACAACAACGAAGATGGCTCGAGTTATTGAAAGATTATGACTGTGTGATTGATTATCACCCAGGAAAAGCTAATGTTATTGTTGATGCCCTGAGTCTAAAATCTTTGTTTGCATTATGAGAAATGAACACCCAATTGATGATTTGTGATGATGGGTCTATTTTAATCGAATTAAAAGCTAAACTGGTATTTCTTCAACAAATCTGTGAAGCTCAAAAAGATGACCATGAATTGCAAGCTAAATGAATTCAATGTGAGTCTATTTCTAATTCAGAATTTCATATTGGAACTGATGACTGTGTAATGTTTTGAAATAAAATTTGTATATCTAAAAATACAGAGCTTATTTAGAAAATCCTACATGAAGCACACAGTAGTCATTGTTCTGTTCATCCAGGTAGTACCAAGATGTATAACGATCTGAAACAACTGTACTAGTGGTCGGTTATGAAACAGGATATATCGGAGTTTGTATCGAAATGTTTAATATGTCAGCAAGTCAAAGCTGAACATCAAGTACCATCGGGTTTACTACAACCTGTATTGATTCCTGAGTGGAAATGGGATAGAGTTACTATGGATTTTATATCGGGATTGCCTCTAACTTTGGAAAAGAAAGATGCTATCTGGGTTTTCGTTGATCAACTAATGAAGTCTACTCATTTCATAGCAATACATATAGATTACTCACTTGGTAGATTAGCAAAATTGTATATTTCTGAAATTGTTCGGTTACATGGAGTGCCACTATCTATTAATTCTGATAAGATCCGAGATTTACATCACGATTT
Organism: Gossypium hirsutum; assembly: GCF_007990345.1. Taxonomy (NCBI): domain Eukaryota; kingdom Viridiplantae; phylum Streptophyta; class Magnoliopsida; order Malvales; family Malvaceae; genus Gossypium; species Gossypium hirsutum. The sequence continues at coordinate 22,852,274 of NC_053426.1, read as the reverse complement.
TAGAAGAAACTGTAAGAGGCTCTGGGAACATAGTTGAATTTCAATATTACTTGTCATCCTCAGACTGACGATCAGACCGAGAGAGTTATTCAGATTCTCAAAGACATGTTAAGATGTTGTATTTTAGAGTTTGAGGGTAATTGGGAAAAATACTTACTATTGATTGAATTTGCGTATAACAACAATTTCCAAAAAAGTATAAAGATGGCACCGTATGAAGATTTATATGGTCACAAATGTCAAACTCCGTTATACTAGATAGAATTGAGTGAGAAAAAGTTTCATGGGGTTGAATTGATCCGAGAAACTGAAGAAAAAGTGAAAATGATTCGTGACAGTATAAAAGCAACTTCAGATCGACAAAAATCCTATGCAGATTTGAAACGTAAAGAGATTGAACTTCAAGTTAGAGATAGAGCGTTTCTAAAAGTGTCACCGTGGAAAAAGGTTCTTTGATTCAGCCGTAAAGGAAAGTTAAGTTCGCGATTCATTGGGCCGTATGAGATCATTGAAAGAATAGGGCTTCTAGCATATCGATTATCATTACCATTTGAACTTGAAAAGCTACATAATGTCTTTCATGTTTCTATGCTATGTTGTTACAGATCTGATCCGTCATATGTGATCTCTCTGATAGATGTTAAAATTCAACCCGATATGTCGTATAACGAAAAACCGATTAGGATTTTGGCTCGTGAAATGAAAGAGTTGAGAAATAAATGTATAGCCCTAGTAAAATTTCTCTAGCATAAACACGGGATTGAGGAAGCTACGTGGGAACCCAAGGAAGCTATGTGAAAATAGTACCCTAACCTATTTACTGGTAAGATTTTTGGGGACGAAAATTCCTAAGAGGGAGAATTGTAATAGCTCATTTTAAGTCAAATCAGAATAATGGTTTCGAGACCACAAATTCAAAGTCAACATATTAATTTTATTATTTTGTTAAAGTTTACAGCATGATAGAATTTTATGTGAAAGTTTCGTAAAAAAATTACTGTTTGAATGTTTAATTCAGTAAAAAGGACTAAATCGCGTAAAGCGTAAAACTTGTGTATTATAAGTTTACTGTGCCTAATAGCTATGGTTTATTAAATTAGAAGTACTTATGATATAATTAAACCATTATTATTGGTAATTGACATTTATGGGCTTATAATATGTAATTTAAATGTTTTAAAACAAAAGTTATTAAAGTAATTTAATGAATTAATAAGTAAAATAATAAAAACAATAAGGTTGTCATCTTTACTAAGCCATTTCTACCAGAAATTTAGAAGAAAGAAAGACAATGGATGCATGTGTATTCGGCCAAGCTTTCTAGTTCATTAGGTGAGTAATTTTTGATCTGTTTTTAATGATTTCTACATTTTTAAGATCGTTGCTTTGTATTCTAGCTAGCCTGTGCCTTAATTTTTAAATTTATTCATTATTTTGAAAAGTTCCATTGTTGAATGCTTGAGTTCTTTAATGTTTAATGATAGATTATGGACTTGATGATAGTTAAACTAGTTTTGTAAAGTGATTTTTGACAAAAATGTCAAATAAGGATTAAATTGAGAAAATGTAAAAAGAGTGAAATAATAAAAGATATGGGCTGCTAGTAGTGTATAGCAAAATTTTCTACTATGGGTCAAGGCCTAATTGCATAATTTTGCATTTTTATGTTTTAAGGACTAAACTGCGAAGTAGTTAAAAGTCTAGGGGTAAAATTATAATTTAGCCAAAATGAATGTTTTAGGCTAAATTGAATTGAATGAAAGTTTGAATGAGCTAATTTGATATTATATAGATCTAGATAAGCAAATATTGGAACTAGATCAGGGAAAACGGAAAGTGGACGAATAGCCGATAGTCCTATCCGAGGATATGAGGTAAGTTCGTATAATTAGAATCGAACTTTTATACACTTGTAATTATTGAAATGAATGTGTATAATTGATATACTTGAGATATGAATGCCTTATCAATATAGTTTATTTGTTACTTAGCCCGTTTAAACTGTATGAATTCATAGGATACGAGTGACATGTCACTAGGGTTACTGTCTTGGTAGAGCTCCTGCGTTTGTTGTGGACTCACCACAGCTCGTTTGAGCTTACTGATATATCAGCTCGTAAGAGCTTACTATTTTCAACTCATTGGAGCTTACAGTTTCAGCTCGTATGAGCTTACTGTTCAGCTTGATAAAACTTACAGTTTCAGCTCAATAGAGCTTATTGTTCATTAGCTCAGGAGGAGCTTACCGTTCATGGCTTGAAAGAGAATAAATGATAGTAAATTGATGGATTATTGATGTTATTCACTCGAGTATCCTTTGAATTTCTAATACGTTCAACGTGCATAAATATTGTTTATACGGATGAGTTATGGTTTATAATTGTTATTAATATTATATATGATATATGAATTTGGAATGATGCAAAGTATTGTATTAATGGACGGTTTCATGTATTTTTAAAATGACTAACATGTGATGAATACTTGATTAAGTGTTTGTTAATTGAATTGGTTGCACTTTAAATATTGCTTTGATTATGTATAATGGTAAGTTTAATTCTAATTTATACGGGCATACTAAGCTATAAAGCTTACTCTATTTCTTTTTCTATGTTTTATAGAGGTTCGTTAGCTCGCTCGTTTTGGAGAAGTCGAAGTTACACATCACACTATCCAATTTTCGGTTGGACTTTTTAGCTTGTGAAAATATGTAAATATGGCATGTATAGGCTAATTTAAATAGTGTTATTTATGGTCACTTGAAAAGTATGCTTTTAGTATATTTTATGTATGAGTTAAGCCATGTGATTTGGCTTATTTTGGTATCATATTTGATTGTGTATAAGTGTTCAATTGTGGTATGTCTTGGCAAAGAATAGATGGAATGAAAATGTGCAAATGATGTCTAGATATGATTTTTGTATATGAATGGATTATGAATGATGTTGATTAGGTAATTGGGTATGTAAATGTTAGTTTTGATATGAAAAATAATGTGCATCAAAGTGGTTATTATGATTGCCAAATTGAGTTATGAAATGTGGTTATTTATGCTTGTGAATGCTTGTGTGTATATGATGGCAAATATGACTTTGCAAATAGCCTATTTTTGTCCAAACGGGCAAGGACACGGGCGTATGTCTCAGTCGCGTGTGACACACGGTCATGTTGCACGGCCGTGTGTCCCCTAACGTTGAAATGATATGGAAGTTAGTATGCTTCACACAGCTTCACACACGGGTGTGTGATCAGCCTTGTGATACAAGTCAATATACCCTATAGTTTTGGCACAACTTGATACACGGGCGTGTATGGCCATTTCGAAGGGCACACGAGCTAGACACATGGGTGTGTGGTTGGTCGTGTGACCCAAGTCAGTATCCTTTCCAGTTTTCACACGACCTGGCACATGGGTGTGTCCTTGGCCGTGTGACACAAGTCAGTATGTGTGCCCTGTTTCAACACGGTCGAAGACGCGGGCGTGTATCAGGTTGTGCTAAAACTGTAGGGTGCTGATTCGAAATAATTTATTCTTCCTTTACTTTGTTATTTTAATTTAATCATGTTTACAATGTGTTGTGTTGTCTTGTCATCAACAATGGTTGCTTAAATCTATTTAGCTAGGATGATTGCATTAATTTAAGAAAGTTTGTTTAAATCATGTGTATTGTATTTGTGCCTCAGTTGATCATGTTTTGAATTAAACTCAAGTATGTATATCATTCATGAGTGATTGGTTGCATTGGAATTAGTTGAGCAGTCTAAATCAGACGATGGCTAATAGACACAGTAATTCAAATGTGCACGCTTAATTTATGTCTGACCTAGAATAAATTACGGTTCGTAATAACTTGATCGAGCTTTATTACCTTGCAGGGCTTTTAGGTTTATGTGATTAAATTATTTCAAATTGACCCAATCCTTGTTACTTCACATGAATACTAAAAAACCCTTAGTTTAATATGAACAGTAAAATGCATGTTTTACTAAGTAAAATATTTCGAAAGGACTTAATTTGGTTTCAAGCCCATGAAAGTCCAATTTGCCATGAAATATTTTTTGAACATTGTTAAGCATGGGAAAAATGAATTAATTTGAATGATGTAATTGTCCTAGCATATTCATGTTATTGATTGTTGAATTTTGTGTTTTTGCTGTTAAACTCATTTCATACATTTCATCTTCTACTTTGCATTTAGATTAAAATTGCATTAGGGATTGTATTACATTTACTAATTATTTTTACATCGCACCACTCAGAAATATTGTGTTTTTTTCACCATATTGTTAACTCTAGTTTTACAAGTAATTGATTAACATACATAGTCCTTATGGAGATGATAACTCTTTTACTTATTACTTGATAATGACCATTTACACTTGCACAAATTGAGTGTTACAAGTTTTTTGCACCATCGCCGGGGACTGTTGCCTTAATCATTTTTTGTGAAATTATTCTTTCCAATTTGGTTTTTATTTTATTTTTATCTAACTTCTAACCTGACTAATTTATTATTTATTATTTATTTTTTGTGATTTGTTTTTCAGGTGTTTATAAGCATAGATCAAATTATCAATTTATTACCTATAGACCTTGAGATCGACCGAACAATTAGATAAAGAAGGCATGAAAGATCAACTCAAGGAAAAGCTAAGATGGACCGTGGAAATCAAAATGATGGACAAATAAATGGAGCTAATCTTGTGCGCAATCCAATATTTATTGCTGATGATAGGGATTGTGCCATAAGTCAGTACACTATGCCACTCTTCAATTAACTAAATTCAGGAATTAGGAGACTGAAGATTAAGGCACAACAATTCGAGTTGAAGCCAATAATGTTTCAAATGCTTCAAACAGTGGGCCAATTTAGTGGAATGCCCACAAAAGATCCACACCTTCACCTTCAATTATTCATGGAGGTGAGAGATTTGTTTAAAATAGTCGATGTGACTGAATAAGCATTCAAGTTGAAGTTGTTTCAATACTCGTTGCGAGATCGAGCACGAACATGGCTTAATTTGTTGCCACTAAGTTCAATATCTACATGGCAAGAATTGGTAGAAAGATTTTTGGTTAAGTATTTCCACCTAGAAAAAATGCTAAGCTGCAAAATGAGATAACCATTTTTCAACAATTGGATGACGAATCCTTGTACGAGGCATGAGAGAGATTTAAAGAATTACTTCATAAGTGCCCTCATCATGGGATTCCACACTGCAGCCAATTGGAGACATTTTATAATGGTCTCAATGCACAAACAAGGTTGATGGGAGATGCTTCTATGAATGGTGTGATTCTGCCTAAGTGTGTTATAATGAGGCTTAAGATATTATTGAGAGGACCGCTAGTAACAACTATCAATGGCCAACAAATCGAGCAACTTTAGGAAGACGAGTAGCCGAAGCGCACGAAGTGGACGCACTTACATCACTTTAAGCTCAGGTATCTTCTATTTCTTCAATGTTGAAATAGTTTACCACTAATGGTTTGAGTAATCTTGTAGCTTAATCGTCAAGTCAGTTTGATGTAGTTTGCTGCGTATATTATGGGGATGGTCATTCCTTTGAGAATTGCCTCTCAAATCCTGATTCAATTTATTATGTAGGGAATTGACACCAAAATAGAAGTGGACATGGACCACAGTCCAACTTCTACAATCCTTCATGGTGCAACCATCCAAACTTTTCTTGGAGTAACCAAGGAAATGGACAGAACAACACTTACATGCAACATAAACCCAACCAATCCCAACGGTTCAATCACTAAGCTCCAAAACCACAACAAGCTGAGTCATCCAATAACTTGGAGAACTTGTTGAAGGCATCCATGGTAAAGAATGACACTTTAATCCAAAGCCAAGCAATAACATTGAAAAATTTAGAGAACCAAATGGGTCAGTTAGCTACAGAGCTTCGTAACTGACCGTAAGGAACCTTGCCAAACGATATAGAAAATCTAAGGAAAATAGGTAAGGAACATTGTGAGGTAGTGGCTTTACAAAGTGGTAAGACTTTGGAGCCCAAGACGGTTGTGATTGAAGATGAACCTATTAAGAAGGAGGAAAGTGAACCATCAGTTGAAACTCCTACACTAGAATAGCTAGAACTTACAAAGTCTGATGAGGTAAAATCTAACCTAGTGAATTTTGATAAGCTAACATCTTCTTTAGATGAAGAATTATATCTGCAAAAAAAGTTTTCCAGTCCAACCCAAGGTTCTATCCCCTTCATATCTTTAAAATTTCCAACCAAATAAGCAGAAATAGGAGGTGAAATTTAAGAAGTTTTTGGACATTCTAAAGCAATTTCACATCAACATCCTGTTGGTAGAGGCTTTAGACAAAGTGCGCAAGTATGTGAAGTTCATGAAGGACATCGTGTCCAAGAAGAAGAGACTTAGTGAGTATGAGATTATAGCCTTAGCAAAGGAGTGTAGTGCATTCCTACAGAACAAGCTTCCTTCGAAACTAATGGACCCTGGAAGCTTTACTATACCCTGTAATATTAGATAATCTTACTATGGTAAAGCTTTGTGCGACTTAGGAGCGAGCATCAACTTGATGCCCAAGTCTATTTTCAAACTATTGGGAATAGGTGAAGTAAGACCCACGAATGTGACACTTCAACTCTTCAATTGGCGGATTAGTTTTTGAGCGTACCCCAAAGGAAAGATCGAGGATGTTTTGGTAAGAGTTGATAAATTCATTTTTCCTACTAATTTCATAGTCTTAGATTTTGAAGCAGATAAGGAAGTGCCAATCATCCTAGGGAGACTTTTCCTGGCCACAGGAAGAACATTGATAGACGTACAAAATGGAGAACTTATGATTAGAGTTTAGGAAGATCAAGCAACGTTTAATGTTCTTAAAGCTATGAAGTTTCTCAATATGGCAAAAGAATGTTAAGTGATAGAAGAGTTAAAATCCATAGTTTCTATGGAATGAGAGAATGATTTTGTGAATGACCTATTGGAAAACACCTTAGGGTCTGAGCCATTGGAAAATTAAAAAGTAATAAAAATATAGCTTTGATGGAAACCAATCTAAGGGACTGTGTTCAATCAACACGATTTGAACCGTTAGAATTGGAAGTTTGTAAGTTTGTGCAACCCAAGTTGTCAATTTAGGAACCACCCAAACTTGAAATTAAGGTACTTCCTTCCCATTTAAAATATGTTTATTTAGGTTATAGTTGTACTTTTCCTAGGATTATTTCAGTAGAATTGACAAAACAAGAAAAGGAGCAACTAATTGCTGTTTTAAAGAAATTTAAAAAGGCGATTGGTTGGACCATAGTTGGTATTCGAGGTATGAGCCCTTCTTTCTTTATGTATAAAAGTATCCTAGAGGAGGGCGAAAGAGATAGGATTGATGGGAAAAGGAGACTCAACACTATCATGAAAGAGGTAGTTCAAAAGGAAGTGACCAAATGGTTAGATGCAAGAATTATCTACCCATCTTAGATAGTTCATGGGTAAGTCTGGTACAATGTCTGACGAAGAAAGGTGGAATCACAATTGTCGAGAATGAACGTAATGAGTTAATCCCGACGAGGACAATCATTGGTTAGAGTATCTGTATGGACTACAAAAAATTGAACAAAGCAACTTAAAAAGACCATTTTCTGCTGCATTTTATGGATTAGATGTTAGATCGATTGGTAGGTAATGAATTTTATTGTTTCTTAGATGGATATTCGGGATACAATCAAATAGTTGTAGCCCCGGAAGATCAACGCAAAACCACTTTTACTTGCCTGTAAGGTTCATTTGTATTTAGGCGAATGCCTTTCAATTTATGTAATGCACCTGCCACATTTTAGTGATACATGATAACAATATTTACTGATGTGGTAGAAAATTTTGTTGTGGTTTTCATGGATAATTTTTCTGCTTTTGGTAATACTTACGATGTTTGTTTGTGTAATTTAGCTAAGGTACTTAAAGGATGCGAGGAAACAAATCTTGTCATTAACTGAGAGAAATGTCTTTTTATGGTTAAGGAAGGAATTGACTTAGGGCATAAAATTTCCAAAAGAGGAATTGAAGTTAATAAAGCAAAGGTGTATGTGATTGAGAAATTACCACCATTAGTTAGTGTGAAAGGAGTTCAGAGTTTTTTAGGCCATGCTAGATTTTACCAAAGGTTTATAAATGATTTTTCAAAAATTTATAAGCTTTTGTGTATGCTGTTAGAGAAATATACAATTTTTTATTTTAACAAGGCATGGTTGGAAGCTTTTGAAGAGTTGAAAAGTCAGTTAATCTTAGCCCCAATAACTGTTACACCTGATTGGAACTCACCTTTTGAGTTGATGTGTGACACAAATAATCTCGATGTTGGAGCTGTGATGGGTCAAAGAAGAAACAAAGTGTTTCATCTGATCTACTATGCAAGCAGAAGTTTGATAGGAGCCCAACTTAATTACACGGTAACTGAAAAAGAACTCTTTACTATAGTTTTTTCTTTTGACAAGTTCCATTAAAATCTTATAGGTACCAAAGTTACAGGTTTTACCGATCATGCGACCATTAAATACTTACCCACAAGAAAAGATGCTAAACCGAGGCTAATTATATAGTGTACAACTTTATAAGTCATGTGGTGTGTTTTGGAGATCCGTTTATCGATTGAGTATATATAGTTTGACTATGTTTCATATTCATGAATTGCCAATATATCATTATGTTAAGTATGAAAATTGTGTTATATGTGAATTGTCAAAATATGTTTAAGTCCTAACATGTCAGGTGTGTATATATTTGTATTGTCTGCATGTGTACTAACTAAGCTTTCCTAATCTAACCCCCTTACTTTACCTTCCAAATAAACAGTTCTTGGGTTAGCAAGGAAGGTGGCTAATTGGTGATCCATCGTAAGGAATTTCCTTTGAGTATGTGTATTGAGCTTTTAAGGTCTGAATTGAAGGCAATATGGGTTGTTCCGAGGGTTTAGTACTAGAGTTAGACTTAAACTTTTTAAACAAAATTTTCAACGGGTTGTAAATGAACATTATGGACTATTTGCTTTTTGGGATTTTTGAACGTTATAATTGCTTGCTTGATTTCTGGTTTAGATGGTTTTAATTACTTGCTTAATGTAATGATAATTGAATGAACTAACAAATTTTTGCGGTTAAGGTAGACTACTGAGTATTATGGTATGCCTTATACCTTCTAATTGTGTGAATGAAATGATTAATTTAGAAAAGCATGCACTTAGGTATAATTTCCTATATGAAATATTCTGCAATTGTATGGTGTATATGATTGGTTGGTATGGTTTGTAAAGTTTTAAATGGAGAGTCACCTCGTTGGCTAATGTGATATTCTAAATTCGGTTCAGATTTCCATTCGCATATTGTGTTGAAGCTTTTGGCTTTGTAGGTGGAATATGAATATGTTGGAAAGATTCTATATCTATGGAAATTATATATAATCATCGATAAACTATTGATTCTTGGATTTGGAAAAGAATACTTTAATGAAGGGAAATATGCAAATTAGGTCTAGATATTCAGATTTGGGATGGTGATAAGGCGGCAAAGGAAGTAAATTCCTTTCTGTTTCAGACAATACCTATCTTTGAACAAGAAAATAAAAGGATTGTTAATCTTATACATCCAAGTGGCCAAGTATGGAGATCATCTTTTATACAAGAACAATTAAGGGATAATTGGTCAAATGAGTTAACTTCTCATAATTTTTCAATCTTTAATGGGGTGGATAGATTGGTATGGAAATACCATTTTTGTGGATCTGTCTCTATGAAGAGTTTTTGTGAGCTTATTTGGACACAAAATACATCGTGCAACAATTCCTTCGTATAGTCTTTCAATTGGAAATCCTTATGGAGAATTAAAGTTCCTTTTAAGATATTTTTTTTTCTTTTGGAAACCATGCTATTAACTTTTTTTCCTTTAAAGTTGAGCCACAGACAAGAGGTATGTCAATTGATTACACCAAATTTTTGGATCATTTTTCTTTTGTTGCATGCATACCTTTTCTAGAGTTAAGGGTCTAAACTAGTACTAGTCTTCGCAAGCTATTCGATTTTCACTAACAGAAATTGAACTCAATTAAGTAATTATTAAGCTGGGCTTGAGCTTAAGCAACTTGAGCTAGATTCGAGTTTTGTAACACTCCAAACCCAGCCAAGATGTTGTGACCAAATCTGAAGGAATTACATTAGTTTGTTTAAAAATCCAGAATTTTGAAATCGAGCTCTAGAAATCGTGTGAATCAAAAATACTACTTTTCACAATATGCTCACATGTTATTTAGAAAATCACAATCGCATAATTTATTTATTTTACGGAAAGCAAAAATTTCGGAGTTGATATGTTGTAAATCATGTTTCAATAAATGAAAACGTATAATCTTTCTAATTGAGCATATTTAAAAACTTTCATTATTAACCTTTGTAAAAATCATTTCATATTTGGAGTGGAAAAATCTTATCTCGTTTAATTTTGAAAATTAAACATTTATTTAAACTGGTAGAAATCATACAGAAACATAAACTAAATAAAAACCCAAAATTAAAACTGAAATTTATCCAAAAATTCAAAATTCCAAAAAAGTTCAATTATTGATAAATAAAATCATCTTATACGCGAAAACCAGTCCGCGTTTCCAGACGTTGCCCACTCATAATTTTGTTAATTACTTAAAAAGTCAGAATAATTAAGTGAGGTTACAAGCTCAGTGTGTAACTGAACCCAAACAAATAGAATCAAATCAAATACAGTAACAGTTACAGAAACATCTGCAATTTAGATATAGATACAATCTAAGTTTCAGATACGGATCCTATTTCACATATAGAATCAGATGCAGATATAGTTATAGATGCATACCGACACAGAAATTGATCCTACCCACATCTGCTACACACCATCTCTGTCCCACCAATCAAAGGAAATAGGTAACGAGTATCCATCCAATCCCACACACTTATAAGTGAGTGTATGTCACATTTTAGAATAGCGCAGTCAAGCTACGCAAAATAATGCGGTAATCCACCAGAATTATATAGTGTAGATAGGCCACCAAATCAGATATGTGGTTATACCATGAATTAATTCATCCTGGGTTGCCTGACAATGATGACATGCAACCTGGGTTGCCCGAGAATGATGGTTTACTAATATCAGTATGCAGTTAAACTCTTAGAACACTTCCTCCCTCACATCAATATCCCGCCGAAATGTACATGTAAGAACATATTACATAATTAGATGCATATAAATGAATCATGCTTAAACAAATTCTCAAATTACAGATACGAAAAAAATTTATATCACAATCATGCTCTCAAATCTTACATGTACAATACCAGTTTTTAATATCATGTTTTTAGAAATCACATTAACATAGGTAGAATATCATATTTCGTATTCATAATACATACATAACATATTTCAAAACCTATGAAATGACTAATTTTGAATTGCACTTCAATTATGACCCTGGCAAAATTTTATAGAAAATGGGCTCAAACGCCCGTGTGGCTCACACAGCCTAGCATACGGTTGTGTGATGACAACAGTAAGCTTTTCAACATTGTGGCATCCACTATTGTTTGAGGTTTTCATTACACATTTGATCATTTTTTGATGCCGACATAGCAATAGCAAATCTAGCACCATTGGAAAGAAAATTGTTAAGCTCAACTCGTTGGAGAGATCTGTGTCATGCAACCTTCATGAACTCCCTTGTCTCGCACAACCAACAATGAATCAAGAAGAGGCGACAACACTCGTCAGAATAGTAATAGAATAGAAGTCAAGAAGGGATGGTAAAAGGAAAAATCAAAGGGACTAACATGAAAAAGTCAAAGAAAATTCTACGTAACCATAAAAAGAAATTGACGTGAAAGCAAATGGAGAAAGAAAGGGAGAGAGTAGGACATTTACTTGAGTAATTTTAAGAGATTATCTCTCTTTTTTTTTCAAAAAAACACCCACTAACTTTTACTAAATCTGATTACTTATCCTTATTAGATTTTCCCTAGAGTTTAAAAGAAAAAAAATTCTACTTTGCACATACACATGAGATTCAAACACCGGATTTCTAGGTAAGCTAAAGCTTTACCACTGAACTAGAAAGCTCATTCTTTCCTCAGTTGAGCAAAACTAATTTTTAAACCAGACATTCAAGGTTACGGTTGGGACAAAAATAGAAAAAATTGAAGGGAATTGATTCAAACTCGGAACCTCTCATACACAAGCACAACACTTATCCATTGAACTAGATTAACTCAATTGGAAAAATTGTCACAACCTCAACTCAAAAACTGAACATGACCATTCTTCGTTTCATTAACCAATTTCTACTAACTCGATTTTTGAGATGTGACAAATCTTCCCTCCTTAAAACAATTTCGTCCTCAAAATTCATGCTGTCACACCACTCACTTAACCAAAAAATCTATAACTCTACATTCCAAGTTGACCACCATGCTACCACTATGCAACTCTAATTTCATTGCACTTTAGATAGTATATTTAATGGACTTCCTATTCACTATCTTGAATTGTCTCCAGAAACTTTCTATAGAAATATCACTAACGATCCCTTAGCCCCAGATTCTTAAAAACACTATTGACAACGACCACTTGAGTACAAACAATTCTTAATCAATGAAAGGTACAATTGACAATGGATCGCAAATGTAATTGTATTTCTTTCAGATGTGTCTCCATCCTCTTGATGCCTGATTGCATTGATGAGTCTCTAATTTTCTCTCTGAGCCGAAGCACACATCTAACTAAAAGAATATCATGAACAATCCCTAACACGATGCTCAATGGACCTACATCTAAAACATGCCCTCATTCTCCTTCAACACTCACCTAGGTGGTGCCTTCCACAAAATGCACAAGTCAGAAGTTAATCACTATCCATATTTGTCTCAATACGCTGAGGTCTATCTACTCTGGCTCGCTTCCACGGTCATGAATTTGAACAAGTAAGATCTGAACTCCTCTTATTTCATACCTTATTCTCTCTTTACAAGGGATTACTCTCTTTTGCTAACTTTGTCTCATTCATTTGAAGTTGCTCATTCATAGACCCTCAACCGACAGATCATAAACAAAAATTATACCACAGACATGCACTTGAATGTTACACATACAATACCAATATTTAATATCATGTTTTCAGAAATCACATTAATAGAGATAGAATATCAAATTTCGTATTCATAATACATACATAACATATTTTGAAACCTACGAAATGGTTGATTTTGAATCGCACTTCCAATATGGCCCTAAAAAAATTTTACAGAAAAAATAGCCCACATACTTGTGTGGCCCATACGACCTAATTGGCCCAACCTGTGTGGCTACACGGCCTGACACATAGCCTAATACATGTTCGTGTGTCCCACATGGTCCAACTAACCCAACCTGTGTTACCCACATAGCCTGGCACACGTTCGTGTGACGTCAATAATAGGATTTTTGGTATCGTATCATTCTCTATTTTTTGAGGTCTCTATTACACACCAGATCATTTTTTGATGGCAATACAACAACAGCAAATCCAATACCTTAGGAAAGAAAATTTTTAAGCTAAACTCATTGGAGAGATATGCGTCACACCACCATCACCAAATCCCTTGTCTTGCACACCCAACAACGAATCAAAAAGAGGTGACAGCTCCTGTTAGAATAGTAATAGAATGGAAGATAAAAAGGGATGATAAAAAGAAAAATCAAAGGGACTAACATGAAAAATTCAAAGAAAAATGTGAGAGAGATGGAGAAGAAAAAAGAAACAACCATAAGAAAGTTCCTGGTAACCACAAAAAGAAACTAACATTAAAGAAAATGGAGAAAGAGGGAAGAAAGTGGGATGTTTACTTGCGAAATTTTAGGATATAATCTCTCTTTTCATTTTTCAAAAAACAACCACTAACTCTTACTAAATCTGATTAGTTATCCTTATAAGATTTTCCATGGAGATTAAAAGAAACAAAAATTTCCACTTTACACACACAAGATTCAAACGCAAGACCACTGGGTAAGCTGAAGCCTTAGCACTGAACCAACATGCTTATTTTTCAATTGTTGAGTGAAAATAATTTTTAAACTGGGCATTCAAGGATAAGGGTTGGGACAAAAACAAGAAAAATTGAAGGGAAAGGATTCACACCTGGAACCTCTCACACCCAAGCACAACACCTAACCATTGACCCAAATTAATTGACTTGGCAAAATTTTTACAACCTCAATTCAACAACTGAACGTGATTACTCTTGGTTTCACTAACCCAATTTCTACTAACTTGTTTTTTGGGATATGACATGTTTATTAATACTTGATCAAACGATTTGCGAGCCTTATCGAGCTTTTCATATTTTTATATTATTAAGTATCCTAATATATATTATTAACCCTAAGCTTAATTATTGATTTGAACTTGAGTTTGAGTACGAAAATTGATAAACAAGTTTAATCGAGCTTTAGTTGCTCGATCTTGAACCAAGCTTGAGCTTAAAAATAGATGCTTGATTGAGCTCGAGCCAAGTATCGAGCTCAAAATATTGAATCGAGCTCGAGCTTGATAATATTCAAGCACAACTCAACTCAATTACACCTCTAGCTTGGGTTATGTGGATTAAATGTAACTTATCCTCCAGATGGAATGATTTTGATATGCTTGATATTTCTAACTAGATCAAACAACCAATTAAGGTACAAGAATTATAGGTTACGGAGAGATAGTAATGGAAACATTGAAATAATGGACCTTCAAAAAGAAGAGACTAATCCCATACAAACCGTGCATCATGACAATCATTTGGCTGCAAATATAGTGAAAGCTTATAATAAACAATTCAACCGACATATACTACATCAACATGAATTTGTGGAGCAACCCATGCTTCTGTCTCAATAATTAAAAGTATGCCAACTAGATGAATCTTAGCGTTAGGGATTGAATTTAATCAGAGATCCAATGTCACACCCCAAAATAGGGCCTAAGAGTTTTAAGGGTATTTTAGGGATTTTGGCTTATATGAGCTTGAAATCACATAAGATTGGTACTCGATAATGATTTCAACAATGGATTTCATTTAAGTTAATTTTTGGAAATAAGTATGAAATGTCTTTAACTTTAGAAAAGGGACTAATTTTTAAAAGGATCAAAATAGTGAGCATTTATGTAGCAATTTAACCAGTTTTTAAAATTGAACCTAATAAACCCCCATTCCCAGCATAATTCACGATAGTTTCTTCTCCTCTCTTTAAAGTTTCCTTCCCTTGCTTTTTCCTTACTATTCCATTCATTTTTTATTCCTAAACTATAATACTTTGATTTCCTACGATTCTTAAGTTAATTACCTCCATAGAATCTCTTTAAAACACTCAAAAACATCATAGATTTCATCATTTTCTCCAAACTTGAATTTTTCAGAGTTGTGTCAAAAGTCATCTAATATTCTATAAAAGGTAACATTTTGAATTCCTATGAGTTTCATATGACATCTAGTCCTTAAAAATGAATTATTAGCCCTCAATTCGCATGTTTTAAATAAAACTAGAAAATCAAGCCATTAATGGTGGATTTCAGGATTTTTCATAAAAACATGGTCTCAAAGTATTATTTGAACTTGTTTTAGCATGATTAGAAGGTTTTTAAACTTACCTTGAAGTTTTATTAATGATTTATCATGTTTTAATGAATTTTGTGAAAATTGCCTAAAATATGTCGAAAAATGTTGATACCATGGATTGAGTAGATTTGTATAGTTTGAAGGTGATGAATTAGATGTAGATGATTAATTAGATGAACATAACTGATTTTAGGCAAAAAAGTGAGTATAGATCGAGATATTAGAATTTTAAGTTTGTAATGTTACAAGGGAACTTAGCTTAAGCTTGTGTTTTAGTTGGTTTTGTAACACCTTAACCCGTATTTGTTGCCGAATTATGGTTTTGGAGTATTACCGATCAATAAGAAACAACGCAACATCATATCCTTCAATAACTTAAATATATCATTAACCATTCAATCATATACATTTCGTCCCTAAATAGATCCCTTGAGGCCCCAAAAATAGCTTGGGAGCAATTTGGGACTAATTTGAAACACAACAGGAAGTTTAGGAAAAACATGCAAAAATTGGAAATAGGGGTCACACGACAGTGTGGTTGGGCAGCGTGGAATCTCTTAGGCCATGTAACTTTCAAACAAGGGACACACGACCGTGTTACTCTCTAAGGAGGGTCACACGGCTATGTTACACGCCCGTGGGCTAGGTCGTGTAAGTCTCTAAGTTGCCCCACACACTAGTGTGTCAAGCCGTGAGTTAGGCCATGTAACTCACTGACTTGAGTACTAAGGAACTCTCAGATGACACACAACCGTGTCGCTAGACCTTGTGCCTCACATGGTCGAGTCACATGCCTATGTCTCAAGCCATGTGGACCCAAAATTACCTAAAAAAATCAAGCCATCTCAAAACTATTTTCCATGCACAACTTTTCAACCCATTCATGCACACTTTAAATAAATCTAAACATCCTCTAATCACACATCAAAATGTCATTAAAAACATCTTAAGTAACCTAACTAATGTGCCATTCAAAGAAACCACATTTGCATCCAAACATCATCTATTTAACATGTCAATGTTGCCTTATTTCATCTGTGAATACCTAATTCCATTATGTAACTAGAACACATTACAAAAGACCTTTTTCAAGCCAACATTATCATAATATATGACCATGCACATCAATTACCTAAACATGTCCATAAGCTACATTTCATGCTTACCAACAGATAAACGACAAATTATACATGTTTTTACCCCAAATACTTAGCATATTATGGATGTTTATTACTAGATTTATGAATTTTGGTGCTCTTAATCCAGTTAGTTCATGTTTTGCACTCAAGAAGCACCAAGAGTCAAAAGGAACCAAAAACGAGCCAAAAAGGGACAAAACAGACCAAATCGAGAAGATGACACAGCCTAAGCCTTGCCACACGAGCTGCTCATACGCTCGTGTCTTTTGAGGGTGTCGACCAAGGCTTTCACGATTCAACCATTGACCAACACGGCCATGTGCATTTTAATGGATCGAACACAGCCTAGCAAACACATCACACAGCCGTGGCACACGGGCGTGTCCCTTTTTCAAAGAGTTGTATTTTACACGAAAAAGGATACTTAGGGAAGAAGAAAGCCAATCCAAAGCCTATATAAACACCCTAAGTATGACCTAGAAAGGGGGCTCTCCTCTAGAACTTTTTGGGAGTACAGAACCACACGCCGGGAATTACTTGAAGGAAGCCAAACGATCCATCCCAAAAGCCGGAGTTACTCCAAGATTGAAGATCTCTCTCAGAATTCCTTCAGGGGTTTTAGAGTTTTCTTTATGTTTTGTTATTTTCATACTTTTGAGATGTACTATTATTTTATTATGAACTAAACCCCTTAGATACCTAAGGGGGTTGAAACCTATAATGGATATTGTTATTATTATCTGAACTGTATGATAAATACTTGATTTGTTCTTAATTATGTATTCTTAATGCTTCAGTTAATATTCTGGGTATTAATTCATGATTTGATGTGCTTATGCAGAGGAGCAAAAGTCCCTGTCTAAGAGTAGATTTGGCATAATTAAGCGAAGTTGATTGAACGACTAGAAATAGGGTTACGAGATTTTTCCAAATTAGGGTGAAACCTAATATGGGAATCCATAGATTGATTTATTGCTTCCCTAATGGTTTTAATTAAGAAAGAAATTTCAATTAATTCAACTGAGGGTTAGGTGTTATTAGTCTCGAAAGAGATAATAATATAGGTTAGGGAGTCTCACGGGTCAAGTCAAGTGAATAAATCATCTGGTTCAGAGTTAGATAACAAGTGAAATCTAGGTGGATTCCTCCTTAGGTGTTGTCTTTGTCAATTACTTTTCTTCAAGTCTTTTTCCAAATTTTCTCTTTGCTTTAGATTAGTTAGTTAATTAGTTTAATAAACAACCTCTCTTTATTTCTAGGTTAAATAATAAAAAGATAGTTATTACTAGTACTTTTGGTTCCCTTGGGTACGATATCCCTATCTTGCCATTGCTATACTATTTTTCGATAGGTGCGCTTGCCTTTTCATCGTGATAATACTTAGTCTGGGTTTGATCTTCATTATAAATATTTATTACTTGTTTCGAATCACGGGATCAAGTTTTTGGTGCCGTTGCCAGGGAACTAAAATATTAGGAACGCTAAATTTTTATTACTGTAGCCATTTATTTTTCTTGCAATTTAATTTTATTTAATTTTAGTATTATTATTTATTAATTTCCCTTTTCTTTCTCTTGGCATGTTTTTATAGTTTATGACTAGAAGAAACCCATCGGGACCATTACTTTTTGACGAAGAAATCGATCGTATAGTTCGTAGAAATCAAAGAGAAACAGGCGCAGCTTACGATACATGGAGAACAAGCAAGAAGACGATACTCAACTCCAAACCGACGAGATGGCTGAAAACCAAGGCAATCAGCTACCTCCTGCAATTGCAGCTAATCGAAATCCTGCTACACGTACTATGTATGATTATGCTAAACCTTTTCTAACAGGAAATGAATCTAGCATAGTTAGACCTGCTGTAGCTGCAAATACTTTTGAATTAAAACCTAACACTATTCAGATGATACAGCAGTTTGTTCAGTTTGATGGTTTGCAGGATGAAGATCCTAGCGCTCATTTAGCAAATTTCCTGGAATTTTGCGATACATTCAAAATCAATGGCATTTCTGATGATGCCATTCATCTTTGTTTATTTCCTTTTTCATTGAGGAACAAAGCTAAAGAGTGGTTGAACTCGTTACCACGAGGGTCAATTACTACTTGGGAACAAATGACTGAGAAATTTTTACTAAAATATTTTTTGCCGGCTAAAACGGCTAAATTACGTAATGATATCTCTTCTTTTATGCAGATGGATGTAGAAACACTTTACGATGCATGGGAGAGATACAAGGACTTACTGAGAAGGTGCCCTCACCATGGGTTACCACTTTAGTTACAAGTACAAACATTTCACAATGGTCTGAATCCCTCGACTCGGCAAATGGTTGACGCAGCTGCTGGCGGAACCATCAACAATAAAACACCGGAAGATGCCTATGAGTTTATAGAGGAGATGTCATTGATAACTATCAGTGGCAAGTAATAAGGACAAAGCCAACGAAAATAGTCGATGTTTATAACATCGTCTCAGTCACCATGCTCTCTAATCAGGTAGAACTTCTCAATAAAAAATTGATGGTTTACTTGGTTCTACGCAGGTACATCCAGTAATGAGGTGTGACTCAAGTGGCGGAGGTGTGCATACAGAATATCAATCCTTCAACACTCCAACCGAAGAGGAACAAGTCAACTATATGGGTAATAATAACTTTAAATCTCAAAATAACCCATACAGTAATACTTATAATGCAGGTTGGAGGAACCACCCAAATTTCTCCTGGGTGGTCAAGAAAATCAAAACCCATAAAATTCTCAAGGTTTTCAACAACCACCTTATCAACAAGAGAAGAAACTGAACCTTGAAGTGATGCTCTCTAAATTCATCTCGGTATCAGAAACCCATTTCCAAAATACCGAGACAGCACTTAAAAATCAACAAGCATCGATCCAAGGGCTCGAAACTCAGATAGGCCAGCTATCCGAACTAATCTCTGAATGACCACAAGGTAGCTTACCAAGTAATACTGAACCTAACCCAACGAAACACCTTAACACAATTAGTACTCAAGATGACAAAAGAGTCATTGAGCCTGAACTAGAACCCAGGCAAGAAACAGTGGTAAACAAATGGAGAGATGAGGTAGATCAAAATACAAACAAACCAGTGACTGTCAAATATAAACCTCGTATTCTATACCCTAACGCGACAAGGAAAGACTGCTCAGACGAACAATTCAGTAAATTCCTTAAACTTTTGAAAAAATTACATATTAACTTACCATTTATTGAAGCTTTTTCACAGATGCCAAATGCAATGAAATTTTTAAAAGAGCTTTTAGTAAATGAGCGGAAGTTGGATGAAGCATTGCATGTGGAGCTAAATGCAGTCTGCTCAGCTATTCTACAGAATAAGCTACCCTACAAATTGAAAGATCCAGGGAGTTTTACAATTCCTTGTTTAATTGGTAGTTTAGATATAAGTCATGCATTAGCTGATTTAGGGGCTAGTATTAACGTCATGCCTTACAAAATGTTTAAACAACTAGGTCTTGGGAATCCTAAACAAACTAAGATGAGCATTCAATTGGCAGATAAAACTATAAGATTCCCTAGGGGTATTATTAAAGATGTACTCGTGAAAGTAGATAAGTTCATATTTCCCGTTGATTTCGTTGTTCTAGACATAGAGAAGGATAATAACACCCCTTTTGATTTTAGGGAGGCCCTTTTTAGCAACTGCTAAAACGATTATTGATGTTGGCACAGGTGAGCTTACACTTCGTGTGGGAGATGAAACGATCACCCTTCAAGCTCGTAATTCTGGCATCACATCGAACATTGAAGGTAATAGTCAACTCCAATCTACTAAAACTGACAATATGACTTTACAGAAATTAAGCTTCAAAAAAGTTCACGAGCCATGTTCCAAGGATGATAGAGGACACATTCATGAAGAACGAAGGCTACGGATAGAGGAGTTAGACGAATGGCGAGCACACAAACCGAGAACACATAATAAATCGAAACTTCGTCAAAACAAGCCCGATACCTCTCCTAATCAACTTAAGGTTGGTGATAAAGACTTACTAGATGTCGCAGATCCCCACATTCTCACTACCACACCGAATAAGGAAATACCTCTTGTGGTAATCAGTATTTTTCCATTCGGTACGGTGGAGGTGAGTCACCCAAAGTTCAGCACTTTTAAGGTAAACAACACCCGATTAAAACCCTATTTTGATGAGGTTGATAGCAGGAATGATGAGGATAAACTCCTCGAACCACCCTGACCATTCACTAGAGAGGTAAGTCGAGCTTAGACTATAAATGAGCGCTTCTCGGGAGGCAACCCGAGCACTAACATATTTTGATTTCTTTATTTTTAATTTCTAACACTTTAAATCATTAACTTTATCTTGAAATTGCAAAGTTTTTCAGCCCACACGGCCAGGCACACGGGCGTACCTAAATCCGTGGCCAAACAGAGGAAGAGGCACGGCCGTATCAAAGCAGGGCATGATTTCTCCAAAACATGGGATGCGATACATCCCCATAGCCGTGCGACATGGCCGTGGGTGAACTTGATAGGATTAACACGGGCGTGGGAATGGAACAACATGGGCATGCCAAGGGCAAGGCTCGATTCTGTTTCTTCTGGACAACAACACACAGGCGTGGGAGAAGCAACAAAGCTAGGCACAACCATGCGACATGGTCGTGTGCCACACACGCCCAAGACACATGGGCATTGGATAGTAGCCGGGCATGACCTAAATTGCAAAATTTGAAAAACACGGGCTCACCTTCAAAGTACACGGACGTGGCCCTAGGCCGTGTGCACCTCCCCTATATAAGCAAATCACTGTTCATTTTCTTCTTCCTTTCAAAACCCTAACTGAAATCTAGCCAAGGCCCAGTCATCAGCGCTTACACTAATAGGTCAGATGTCCCCACAGGGCATCACGACTATGTTACACATGAGGATGATCAAGCGCTGACGTGGGATCGATCCTCCTTAGTACCGTCTTACTCAAGCCATTGACGAGGAGGATCTTGAGCACATTCCTGATGATGCCCCCCACAGGACGAGGAGCCTTCTACCACGCCACCTAAGGAACAACCAGTTCATGCGGTTGCTTCATTGGCACACCTTTCCGACCGACTCGCTCACTTTGAGTAGTATTGCACTACACAGTTCGAGATGATTCACAAGCGAGATAGGCGACGTGATAGACAGATGGACGACATGCAGGCCATGATGCAGCAACTGTGCTAGCACTTCCACATTGCCACTCCAACGCAACCACCTGAGGGCCCCACTGACGAGGATCATTGAATCCTCCTATCTTTTTATTTTTATTTTTATTTTTATTTTCATTTCAATTTTATTATTTTCTTTTGAAAGACATATCTATATTAGTATATTTTACTTTCTTCATTTTTCTGGTATTTCTAACAAGTAATCCTACTACGCTCTCTTCCACCCCAACTATTAATAAGCTCGTCATGATTTTATAGACTTCCAATCAAAACTGCTAAGAATATTTTACGGAATAAGGAAACAAGTAGGGAACAATACCCAATGAGTGTCATGTTCAACGACCCAATTTCTTCATCTAGCCAAGAACAGTGGCAGCTACTACTTTCCCCAAACACTCCAACCTCAGAATCAAGCTCCGCATCCATCTAACAGGGAGTTTCACCTCCTTCCCTCTTATGATTTTCTTTATTTTGAATAGTCTATCTTTGTACATTGAGGGCAATGTACATCTTAAGTGTGGGGGGTGAACATGAACATAAAACCTAACTTTTTGCATTATTCCCAAATCCCTGAATTTGGTCTTGTGCTTAATTGATTTTCTCATAATATTGATTGAATGAATTCTGAGTAATCTATAATTATTGTTGATATGTCATAAATTAGACCATGGGAATTATGCATGATTATTTGATTATAGGACATTAGAGAATCGAGCATGATAAGTTGATATTTTGAGAACTAAATTTTTTTAGATTATTTTCCTAAATTGATGTATTATCTTGAAATCTTAAGTATACAGGAATGACATCAAAAACCCAAATTTTTGGTGAGATTTTTGAGCCTTTTGAGCATATAGCTTTCCTTCTTGCTCACTTCTTTTGTGGTTTGAGTGTGTCAACATTGAACTGTTATTCTAGAACTTGCGTCGATTATACATGTCGAGATCACACGTATGATTTGATATACTGGATGATAAAGGCACTTAGTATTTAACCCACTTTCTCCATAAAAAGCCTTCCCACATAATTAAACCCTTAGTGAACCCCCTTTGAGCCTACTAACCTTTTTTATTGATTAACCCTCATCGTTAACCCATTAACCCATTATTGTTGAAATCCTCTTAATTAATTTACATTTTTTTATCAAGATTAAATTTAATATTGTTACCTCACTATGTTCACCATTTTTTGTTACTGAACCATGAAGTATGATTTCTATATTGTATTGACTTGATTTGTTCTTAGAAAAAAACCCAGTATTATTATTGTAATCCTCAGCAAGCTAAAGTTGTCATGAGCTCATGTAATTTAGTTCTAGATATTTGTTTGTGATTCAGTAATTAAGTTTTTGATAGTGGGGTAATATATTGAAATTATCTCGATTCTAACCTTTGTCTCTTAAGCTTGTATCCATACCCGTAACCTAAACCCCATTACAACCATGCAAAGACCTTTTGATTTGTGTATCATATCATTTACAAGTGGTGAAGATTTGATTTTCATGCAAGTCTATAGTAATAACTTTTCATATTAGACAACCAAATGCTTAATCTTGAACCTTAAACACTTTGAGTGATTTGAGTGAATTGTTAGTGAGGATGTCATCTCTTGTATATTTAGGACTAAAGTTAATTACTTACAGGAAGGAGATTACCTATAATTTTATTATCAAAATATTCGATTTAGATTGTTTGAGGCTTTTAATGTCCCTATAGTTGAATTCTCACTGTATGATTTTCCATGGAATAGTTTGTAACATTATCAGTAATGATTATGTGATTGAAAGGAATGAATTCTATCTGCAAATGAGAGTTTTGTTTGAGGACAAGCAAATGCTTAAGTGTGGGGGTATTTGATAAACGCCAAATTATACATGCTTTTACCACAAATACTTAGCATATTTATGGATGTTTATTACTAGATTTATGGATTTTGGTGCTCTTAATCCAGTTATTTCATGTTTTGTACTTAGGAGAGCACCAAGAGTCAAAAGGAGCCAAAAACGAGCCAAAAAGAGACAAAACAAACCACATCGAGAAGATGACACGGCCTAAGCCTTGCCACACGGGCTGCTCACACGCCTGTATCTTTCGAGGGTGTCGACCAAGGCTTTCACGATTCACACGGCCTAGCTATTAACCCACACGGCCTGGCAAACACGTCACACGGTCGTGGTACACGGGCGTGTCCCTTTTTCAAAAAGTTGCATTTTACACGGAAAAGGATACTTAGGGAAGAAGAAATCAAATCCAAAGCCTATATAAACACCCTAAGTATGACTTAGAAAGGGGGCTCTCCTCCAGAACTTTTTGGGAGTACAGAACCCCACGCCAGGAATTACTTGAAGGAAGTCAGACGATCTATCCCAAAAGCCAGAGCTACTCCAAGACTGAAGATCTCTCTCAGAATTCCTTCAGGAGTTTTAGAGTTTTCTTTATGTTTTGTTATTTTCATACTTTTGAGATGTACTCTTATTTTATTATGAACTAAACCCCTTAGATACCTAAGGGGGTTGAAACCTATGATGGATCTTATTATTATTATCTAAATTGTATGATAAATACTTGATTTGTTCTTAATTATGTGTTTTTAATGCTTAAGTTAATATTCCGGGTATTAATTCATGATTTGATGTGCTTATGCAGAGGACCAAAAGTCCCTGTCTAAGAGTAGATTTGGCATAATTAAGCGGAGTTGATCGAATGCCTAGAAATAGGGTTACGAGATTTTGCCAAATTAGGGTGAAGCCTAATATGAGAATCCATAGATCGATTTACTGCTTCCCTAGTGGTTTTAATTAAGAAAGAAATTTTGATTAATTCAACTGAGGGTTAGGTGTTATTAGTCTCGAAAGAGATAATAATATAGGTTAGGGAGTCTCACGGATCAGGTCAAGTGAATAAATCGTCTGGTTTAGTGTCAGATAACAAGTGAAATCTAGGTGGATTCCTCATTGGGTGTCACCTTTGTCAATTACTTTTCTTCAAGTCTTTTTCCAAATTTTCTCTTTGCTTTAGTTTAGTTAGTTAATTAATTTATTTAATTAGTTTAATAAACAACCCCTCTTTATTTCTAGGTTAAATAATAAAAAGATAGTTATTACTAGTGCTTTTGGTTCCCTTGGGTACGATATCCCAGTCTTGCCATTACTATAATATTGTTCGGCAGCGCTTGCTTTTCGTCGTGATAATAGTTAGTCTGGGTTTGATCTTCATTATAAATATTTATTACTTGTTACGAATCACGAGATCACCAACCTAGTCCATGTAGGTACTAACACGGGTGCCTTGATTAACATTACTTTCAACTTATTAAAGCTTTGTTGACATTTCTCAGACCAATCGAATTTAACATGTTTTCGCAACAATCTTGCCAATGGTGTAGCAATCATCGAAAATCCCTTGACGAATCTTTTGTAATATTCAACCAAACACAGAAAACTTCTAATCTCAGACACATTTCTCAGAGGCTTCTAATCTACCATAGCAGAAACTTTGCTTAGATCAACTCTAATGCCATCAGTCGATACAACATGTCCCAGAAACCTGACTTCTCAAAGCCAAAACTCACATTTACTAAACTTAACGAATAGTTGTTTTTCGCGTAAAGTTTGCAAAATAATTCTCAAATGCTCGACATGGTCTGTCTCATTTCTTGAATAAATCAGGATATCGTCAATGAATACCACAACAAATCTATCTAAGTACAGTCTGAAAATTTTGTTCATCAAGTCCATAAATACTGCAGGAACATTGGTCAAACCGAATGGCATCACAAGGAATTCATAATGTTCGTATCTGGTCTTGAAGGCAAGTCTCAACATCTGAGTCTTTAACTCACAACTGATAATAACCAAGGTGAAGATCAACTTTCGAGAATATTATTGCACCTTTCAACTGATCAAATAGATCGTTAATACGTGGCAATGGATACTTGTTCTTGATTGTCACCTTGTTGAGTTGTTGGTAATCAATACATAATCTCATAGATCCATCCTTTTTCTTAACAAATAACTAGGTGCACCCCAAGGAGAAAGACTGGGCCGAGTAAAGCCCCTATCTGTCAACTTTTGTAACTGTGCTTTCAACTCCTTCAATTCTGTAAGTGTCATTCTGTATGGAGCTATCGATATTGGGGATGTTCCCGGTACCAATTCAATAGTAAACTTAACCTCTCGGGTTGACTGTAACTCTAGTAATTCCTCTGAAAACACATTTAAGAACTCACATACAATCAGAACCAGTTCTAATTTCAATTATGAAACCCTGTAATCAACTACGTAAGGGAGATATGCTTCATAGCCCTTTTAAACATATTTCTATGCCATCATAGCTGAGATTATATTAGATGTACCATCCAATTTGTCTGACTAAATTCGGACCCGTTTACCATTCTGACATTTTAGCATAATATGTTTTCTTTTACAATTCATAATAGCATCACGCAAAGTCAAACAATCCATACCCAAAATCACATCAAACTCATCAAAAGGTAACAACATCAAATGTGGGGAAATTGTAACCCTTAATTTTCAGTGGACATGATCTACATAAATGATTAACTAGAACACACTGACCCAAGGGATTTGTAACTTTGATAGTATATTCAGTGAATTCAATAGGTATTTTCTTTTTATCTACTAATGTAGTGCATATATACGAATGAGTTGGCCCAGGATCAATCAATGCATATAAATTAATATCAAAGAGAGAAAAAGTACCTGCAATAACATCTAGAGTAGTAGCTTCTTATCGAGCTCAGATTGCATAGGCTCTGGCTGGTGTTCTCACTTCAGACTGTTTGTTCATCTCACTTTTCTTTCCTTGACTTGGAGTAGTATTTCTAACGTTTCCAGATCATCTACCCCTCTCAGAAGTTGTTTTAGGCTTATTTGACTGATTTTCGAAACCATTTTGCTTCTTCAGACAGTTATGAAGAAAATGGTTAGTAAACCCACAACGAAAACAAGCTCCCGATTTTGATCGATACTTTTCAAAATTTCTTCTATTGTATTCATCACACACTAGAACAGTTCTCTCTACATTTCTTCCACTTCCAACACTCGCCGCTGGAGAGTTAACTGACTAGAAATTGCTTTTTCTTCGTTTCTCTTTATTAATGAACTCTGAAGGAGTAGCTAATCGATTAATGTCATTTCTAAATTTCTTCGATGGAGATGTTTAAGCAGGCTTAAATAACTCTCTCTTGTTATAATCTTGAAATCTCGAATCTGAATGTCGTTTGCTTTTACAAATCTCTTAAACCTTCTGAGCCCGCTCTGAAAGTTCTACAAATTCCCATAACTTTAATGCTGCTACAGCCATACGAATTTCATCATTCAACCCATCTTCAAATTTGATACGCATTTCCTCCTCATTTGATACAATGTTACTAGCATACTTACTTAACTGCACAAATTCACGTTCATACTTAGCTACAGTCCTTGTTTTTACTCTAGAACTCTTTTTTTTATTTCTGGTCAATGAACAAATAGCTAACTTACTTTATCTTTAATTCATTCTTAAAGAAATCCCAATTAACCTGATCATCTGATACCATTGTGCTCAAAGCATCCCACTATAGATATGCCTTGTCTTTCAGTAAGGATACCGCACACCTCAAGCAATCTTTAGGGGTGCATAATAACTCCATAAAAACTCTTTTACTGTTCAATAACCAATACTCGACTTTTGAAGGATCATAATCTACTGTACCTCTAAACTCTTCCGCTCCACGTTTCTAAATTTTGTCAACAAATACTCAAGTAACCGTTATAGGTAAAGGGTTTGGAGTATTCAGGGGTGCCAAAATAGGTGCCGAAAGAGGCACAACAGGGGTAGAGGTGGCAAAATTACAAGATTTTCTTGTTTGAATTTGTTGAACCATTGGATCATCATTCCCATTAATACATTTTTCATCACATCACCCATGGATTGTGGAATAGGCTCACTATTTCTTCCCTTAAGATTCGAAGCTTGAACATTACTTGCAATTTCATTAACTATAGCTTGATTCGGTTCAGCTAAAATATTGAATCTATAAGAAATAAAACGTTAGAACGGATTAAAAGTATCATACTATCACAAGGTATATGTGACATGTATATACTAAACCTTACTTCACAATGTTATCCTAGAACTGACTAAGCCATAGCATTAATACCACTAAATGTAACACCCCTAACCCATATCCATCACCGAAATAGGGTTATAAAGCATTACCATAAAAATGTAACATAAAAACATATATTTCCAAACATTAATACAAACATAATATAATCCAATCACAAATAAGCAAGTCGTCCCTTAATCAAGCCCTCGAGGCTTTAGAAACACTTTAGAAATGATTCAGGACTAAATTGTAAACATTTGGAACATTGAGGAAGAAGTTAGAAATTTCAAATTGCAGGGGTCGTACGGCTGTGGCCAGGCTATGTGACTCACACGGCTAAGACACACACCCATGTCTTAAGCCGTGTAACAATCAAAATAGGGACACACGACTGGGTCCTAGTTTGTGTCCGCACTCATGTAACTCTCTAAGTTGGGTCACACTGCCAAGCCACACGCCCGTGTGCCAGGCTGTGTAACACTCGAAATGACCTCATACGCCTGTGTGCTAGGCCATTGACTTCCAACCTTGGAAACCTACAGGGGACACACACCCGTGTGTGACAGATGGTTAAGACACATGCCCGTGTCTTAAGTTGTGTGGACAAGAAATTGACCAAAATCAAGCCATTTGCTTCACTCACTTCAATCATGTACCTACAAGCCATTTGCACCATTAACCAAGGCATCAAAACATGCCAAGACATGCATAAAATGACCAAAAATCCATTCAACCAATATGTCATATAAGGTACCTCAATCTAAATCAAACAACCTTACCTAAACATATGCACTACTACACTAAAAACATACACTACTAATTCAATATCATCTTAAAACATACCTCAATTGAGATCACAAGCAACTTAACATAACATACCATTTTAATGACCTAAAAACAACCAACAAATGTGCCTTCATAGACACCACAATTAAATTCAACATTAACATCTAAAACATATAAACCTTGATCCATTTCTATCATAACACTTAACTTACTCACAAACCAAAACAATTCACAAATGTGTAATTTCATACATTCTAACTATACAAAAAGATACTTATCAACTTGGTTAGTATATTGTCATATTGTACCAAAACAACCTATGTAGCCACATATACATGCCACTACCCTAAGGAACACAAGAACTACCAACATCGAAGGATAGTGTGTAACAGTCCGATTTAGACCCTGATCGAAACAGTGGTTTCGGGACCACGAATCCAAGTTAGAAAATTATTTGAATATTATTTTCCATGTTTATTATATGTGAATTTGAATGTGTGAAAGTTTCGTATAAAAATTTGATTGTTTGTGTTCTTAATTTAATAAAAGGGTTTAATTGCATAAGTTGAAAAATAGATAGTTTATTTTATAAGAACCAATTGGTTAATGGCTTTTTAAATTGAAGTATTTAAGTTGCAAATAAACTTTTAGACTATGTGGTTACTAAATGTGTCCATATTAAGTATGTCTTATTATTAGTTTTAAAAGGTTAAATATGTAAATTAATAAATAATATACATGTTATCATAAAACATAAAATAAACATCAGTTTCATTTTATTTTCTTGGTGACCGAAACCTTAAAAAATAAAAGAAAGGAAGAAAGCTTAGGTATTCGGCAACTTTGAAGCTTGATTAAGGTATGGACTTTGCTCAATTTTTGATAATTTTTACATTTTTGACATCGTTGCTTCGAGTACTACCCGACCCATGCTTGAATTTTTTATTTTGGTTAATATTTTGAGTTATGCCATTGATGAATATTTGTGTTTTGTGATGTTTGATGATAAATTATGAAAGATATGTTTTGGATTAATATGTTTTGTATTAGAGTTTTTGACGATTTTGTTATTAGGACTAAATTGCAAAAATAATAAATTGGATATTCTTTATTGTTTTAGTTTGCTTTAGTTTTAAGAATATTATTTTCATTTCATTTTTCATAATTTAATAAATTTAATGAATATTTAAAATTAATAAAAAAGAAAATTTGAAAATATTGGGCTATGCGGACTCAAACCGTAGACCTAAGGACTACAATGCAAAATAAATGAAATATATGGATTAGTATGAGCATAAGGAAGATTCAGCCTAACTATGATGTGGTGAGATTTTGTGTATTTTGTGTTTTGTGCAATTAGGACTAATTTGTAAAAGTATGAAATATCAGGGGTAAAATGGTAATCTTCCCATTTATGTGTTGTTGGATTAAATTGAATAAAATTGCGTTTAAATGAGGTTAATTTGAAATTATATAGATCAAGAACAAAAGAAATCAGACTTGGACCGGGGAAAAGCAAAAATAGTCGAATAGCTGATTTAAATCGTTTGTCGATATCCAAGGTAAGTTTATAAGCAATAAACGTTGCTGAATTTGAATGTGTGTGATTTTTATATGCTTAATTTAATTGTATGAATTTCTATTGTTAGAGCTGAATGCATGAATGTTTATGATATTTGGGAATATTTGCGGTTCAATTGAGATATGGATTATGAATAATATTAACGTTGGAACAGTGATATATCAGGCTTACTGCCTAGCAGGCTTTGATGCTGGTGTATGATATCAGGCTTTATGTCGGTGTATTGAATCAGGTTTATTACCTAGCAGGCTCTGTGCCGGTGTTTTATACAAGGCTTCATGCCTAATGAATTTTATGTGAGCAACAGTAAAAGCAATCAAATGTGTTAAGTGACCTAAAGCATTCAGATATGTAAATATGGTTATTCTATTCGAAATGAACATTAATTGATTGAAAGATATGTGATAGAAATGTTTTGTGATGATATTGAAAATGTATGAAATTATGAGTAAGGTATTCGGTTTTATGATAAGTATAAGTATGTGATTTAAACGTTTGATTCATGTGATTCTATATATATGAGTACATATGTATAATCGATTATCTATGATATTATGACTTTGAAATTGGAGAATATATTAATAATATATATATGGTATATGCGGCCATGGTATATTACTTTATAAATATATGTCTGATTCGGGTTATTTTATATATAGAGAGAGGTTGTTAATTTGCTTAAATTGCTTATAACTTACTAAGCTATGATAGCTTACTATGGGTATATTTATTCTTTGTTCTTATTGATTTTTGGAAGTTTGCTACAAGCTCAGGGACCGTCAGTGAAGTTATCCACACCATCGTCAATCTTCGGTACTATTAAAAGTCTTATTTCAAACTTATGGCATGTATAGGCTAATATGTATTTGTCCGATCTTGGATATGTTAATTTAAGCCATACGAATATGGCTTGACTCCTAAGCTTGAATTTGGTTTAGTTTGATTATGGTTCAAATTATTTTTTGGTTAAAATGCTATGTGCTTTGGATAACTAGTATTTATAATATGTGTTTGTGTATTGAAGTTGATTAAAGAATTTTGGATGTGATATGAATGAATTGGCCACAATATATGCATAGGTATTTTTGATTGGTTTGAATGTGATTTTATATGTAAATAAAGTATATAAATGAATTTAGTAATTTGCCTAGCTAAGGTTTATAAATGATTTGGTGTTAAAGGATATCTCGTATTAACCAAATATGGTTAGAGCTATTTTAATATATTTTTATGATTTTTATAAAATTTGTGTATTGATATGTATATATTTTTTCGAATGAGTACATATATTTATATGTGCATAAGTCATAAATATTAAAGTGTAATGAATTGGCTAAGTAAAGTCAAGTAGTACATGTTATTTAATCTTATCAATATGCTTTATCTGTGTTTCAGAAAATATGATTAAATTTGGTCATTATTTGTTCTCTTGTATGTTTATGTTATAAGTAAGATATTGTATATTTACAATTAAGTATTATATGTTATTAAGGTTTGTTAATATTGATAAGTGAAATGGTCATTATGACACATGATATTTTTATGAAGTATAATGATGTGTTTTGGTTATGTGTGAATGGGAATGTATATGGTGTTATATGTGGTATAATAAATTATGAAAATTATATGTGTTTTATGTGATGTATAAATGTTTAACTTAATATTAAATGAATACCGAATATGATATGATTTTTATCAAATGATTATAAGTAGTACATTTCGTATAATCCATTTGTGTTTGGTTATAGTATGCAACTAAAGTGTAATGAAGTCTGTTTATCTGCATGTATTATGAGTTTAAATTAAAAGTATATTCAGCTATGTGGTAATAGAGATTAAATTGACTATTAAAATTCAAGTACGTGTATGTGATCGTTTTAGTTTATGTTTTTGACTGGTAATACCTTGTAACCCAAATTCAGCGACGGATACGAGTTAGGGATGTTACATTTTATTGGTATCAAAGCCAGGTTTAGTCGGTTCTAGGACTAACGTAGCATGTGTGAGTCTAGCTATACATGCCATATTATATACTGCGATAGTGTGATAAGTGTTTCCGTATAGTAGATGGATCCCGATAGAGTTGTAGTTGATGATGTCGAGAGTGTAGCACCTGCTCCCGCGTATGGGACAGAGCCAGTTGAATCTCAGCCTATCTCGAGCAGCCATGAAGGGGTGGCTAAACAAGCCTTCTACTAAATGATGAATGAATGTTTTATTTTCTTAGTGACTGAAACCTTAAAAAAGGAAAAGAAAGGAAGAAAGCTTAGGTATTCGACAACTTTGAAGCTTGATTAAGGTATGGACTTTGCTCTGTTTTTGATAATTTTTACGTTTTTGAGATCGTTGCTTCGAGTACTACCCGACCCATGCTTGAATTTTTTATTTTGGTGAATATTTTGAGTTATGCCATTGATGAATATTTGTGTTTTGTGGTGTTTGATGATAAATTATGAAAGATATGTTTAGGATTAATATGTTTTGTATTGGAGTTTTAGATGATTTTGAGTTATTAGGGCTAAATTGCAAAAATAATAAATTGAAGGACTAAAATGCAAAATAAATGAAATATATGGATTAGTATGAGCATAAGGAAGATTCGACCTAACTATGATGTGGTGAGATTTTGTGTATTTTGTGTTTTGCGCAATTAGGACTAATTTGTAAAAGTATAAAATATCAGGGGTAAAATGGTAATTTTCCCATTTATGTGTTGTTGGATTAAATTGAATGAAATTTTGTTTAAATGAGGTTAATTTGAAATTATATAGATCAAGAACAAAAGAAATCGGACTTGGATTGGGGAAAAGTAAAAATAGTCGAATAGCCGATTTAAATCGTTTGTCGATATGCGAGGTAAGTTTATAAGCAATAAACGTTGTTGAATTTGAATGTGTGTGATTTTTATATGTTGAATTTATTTGTATGAATTTCTATGGTTAGAGCTGAATGCATGAATGTTTATGATATTTGGGAATATTTTCGGTTCAATTGAGATATGAATTATGAATAAGATTAACTTTGAAACAGTGATATATCAGGCTTATTGCCTAGCAGGTTTTGATGCCGGTGTATGATATCAGGCTTATTTCCTAGCAGGCTTTGATGCCAGTGTATGATATCAGGCTTTATGCTGGTGTATTGAATCAGGTTTATTACCTAGCAGGCTCTGTACCGGTGTTTTATACAAGGCTTTATGCCTAATGAATTTTATGCGAGCAACGGTAAAAACAATCAAATGTGTTAAGTGAGCTAAAGCATTCAGGTATGTAAATATGGTTATTCTATTAGAAATGAAAGTTAATTGATTGAAAGATATGTGATCGAAATGTTTTATGATGATATTGAAAATGTATGAAATTATGAGTAAGGTATTTGGTTTTATGATAAGTATAAGTATGTGATTTAAACGTTTGATTCATGTGATTGTATATATATGAATACATATGTATAATCGATTATCTATGGTATTATGACTTTGAAATTGGAGACTATATTGATAATATATATATGGTATATGCAGCCATGGTATATTAATGTATAAATATATGTTTGATCCAGGTTATTTTATATAGAGAGAGAGAGGTTGTTAATTTGCTTAAATTGCTTATAACTTACTAAGCCATGATAGCTTACTGTGAGTATATTTATTCTTTGTTCTTATTGATTTTTGGAAGTTTGCTACAAGCTCAGGGACCGTCAGTGAAGTTATCCACTCTATCGTCAATCTTCGTTATTATTAAAAGTCTTATTTTCAAACTTATGGCACATATAGACTAATATGTATTTTGTCCGATCTTGGATATGTATAATTTAAGCCATGCAAATATGGCTTGACTCCTAAGCTTGAATTTGGTTTTGTTTGATTATGGTTCAAGTTCATTTTTGGTTAAAATGCTATGTACTTTGGATAACTAGTATTTATAATATGTGTTTGTGTATTGAAGTTGATTAAAGAATTTTGGATGTGATATGAATGAATTGGCCACGATATATGAATAGGTATTTTTGATTGGTTTGAATGTGATTTTATATGTAAATAAAGTATATAAATGAATTTAGTAATTTACCTAGTTAAGGTTTATAAATGATTTGGTGTTAAAGGATATCTTGTATTAACCAAATATGGTTGGAGCTATTTTAATATATATTTTTTTATGATTTTTATAAAATTTTTGTATTGATATGTATATATATATTCGAATGAGTACATAAATTTATATGTGCATAAGTCATGAATATTAAAGTGTAATGATTTGGCTAAGTAAAGTCAAGTAGTATATGTTTATTTAATCTTAAAAACATGCTTTATATGAGTTTCGACAAATGTGATTAAATTAGGTCATTATTTGTTCTCTTGTATGTTTATGTTATAAGTAAGATTTTGTATATTTACAATTAAGTATTATATGTTATTAAGGTTTGCTAATATTGATAAGTGAAATGGTCATTATGACACATGATATTTTTATGAAGTATAATGATGTGTTTTGGTTATCTGTGAATGGGAATGTATATGGTGTTATATGTGGTATAATAAATTATGAAAATTATATGTGTTTTATGTGATGTATAAATGTTTAACTTAATATTAAATGAATACCTAATATGATATGATTTTTATCAAATGATTATACGTAGTACATTTCATATGATCCATCTGTGTTTGGTTATAGTATGTCAATAAAGTGTAATGAATCTGTTTATCTGCATGTATTATGAGTTTAAATTAAAAGTATATTCAGCTATGTGGTAATAGAGATTAAATTGACTATTGAAATTCAAGTACGTGTATGTGATCGTTTTAATTTATGTTTTTGACTGGTAATACCTCGTAGCCCTAATTCGACGACCGATACGGGTTAGGGGTGTTACATAGTGTGAGCTGTAGATTCGATCCGTCCAAACGTCAACAACAACAATCTACAAAGCAATTCACAAAAATGAATAAGCTTATAGGGCTTAGTAAGAGCATAGTATATCACTAAACTTAATAACAACTGAATACAAATCATATTTTACTCGATTCACAGTTACCATAGTGTAAACAAGGGCAAGTAGGTGCTATTAAGGGGTACTGAAGTACAAACAAGGGCAAATTTGTGCAATTCAGGGGTATCGAAATACAAATAGGGGCACGTATGTGCAATTCAAGGGTATCAAAGTACAAATAGGGGCACATATGTGCAATTTAAGGAAAAATTAAGTATAACCAATTAATTACATAACTATATTGTAAACATACAAGTAGAAATTGAATTACGTATAGAAATACTATGAACTTACCTTGACAACTAGGATGAAGAAATATGATCAAGCTAATCTGTGACTTTCGCCTTTCCTCGGTTTAAGTCCGGTTGAGAATTATCTTGATCTAAATAAATAATTATATTCAATTAAGTGTTTCAATGAATCTCAAACATTCAATTCAATCCATAATCCACATTTATGCATAATTATGATTTTGCCCTTAACATTTTGAATTTTCACAATTTAGTCCTTAAGCTCGTAAAATGACATTTATGCAGCTACCAAAATAACTAGGGACTTATACAACCTCATAAATATCAAAATTTCACAAATTTATCTTGGTATTTTACTACTTTTAGAAATAAGTTCCTAAATGATAATTTCATCAAAAATCACTTTACAACTGTTGTTTATTTAACAAGGACTCATAATCTTTCATTAAACATCAAAAACCATACAAAGATGTTTATGGAAAAATCCTAATCCTTTAACACTTTTACAAATTAGTCCTTGGGCTAGATGGATTAAGCTACAACGATCCCGAAAACATAAAAATCATTAAAAAGGGGAAAAAATAACACTTACATGCTAGCACTCACTTGTAATAGCTAAATGTCAAAGCCCTAAAAATGGTGTTGTTTCCTTAGAGAACCGGTAGTGAAGATGAAGAAATAGATAAATATTTGTTTTATTTAATTTTTAAGCTTTATTTACCTAATTACCAAAATAACCTTTAAAAACATTCTGTAACACTCCAAACCCGGCCTAAACGTTATGTTCGAATCTGGTAATGTCACATTGAATGGAAGTCGGAAACGAATTTGTCGAGTAAAAACCATTCCAATTAAATTAGCCTACCTTAGTGATATACCGTAATTTATACATATTTTTATCCCATGCTTAGCACATTGTTGGATGTTTTCTCCTTAGAATTGGTGAATTCGATGCTCCTAATCCTTTAATTTTATGTTTTATACTTAAGTGAGCATAGGAGAGTAAAAAGAGCGAGAATAGGCCGAAAATAGAGAAAATTGACCTACGTGGGAAATCAACACGGCCTGGGCTTTCTCACACGGACGTGTGACACGGTCGTGTCACACGGTCATGTCCCTTTGGCAGGATTGAAGCACGACTTACACGTGTATACTACACGCCCATGCCTGCTCAATAGCCTTGACCACGGGCTGGAGTAATCGCATACGGGCGTGTCCCTACCGAGCCCAAGTATAGTCCTATTCGGAAAAAGCCAATTTTTAGGGCTCTTAGGCATTCAAAAGCCTATTTAAACAACTGATGAGGCACTTAGGAAGGGGACGCAGAGTAGGAAGCAAGGAATTACTTAAGGAAAGCTAATTGATCCATCTCAAAAACCGGATTCATCATTAAGACTGAAGATCTCCCTTCAAGTTCTTTCAAGAGTTTTGGGTTTTCTTATGTTTTGTTATCTTTATGCTTTTGAGATTTTTTTCTTTCATAAGTATGAACTAAACCCCCTAAATACCTAAGGGGAATGAAACCTAAGACGGATCTTGTTATTATTATCTGAATTGTATGATAAATATTTGACTTTTTCTTAATTATGTGTTCTTAATTCTTGTTTTGATATTCCAGGATCTTGATTCAAGTTAAGCTCTTATTCAGAGGAGAAATAGACCCTGTCTAAGAGTAAATTTGTCATAATTAAGCAGAATTGATTGCACGCCTAAAGATAGGGTAATAAGATTTTGCTGGATTAGGGTGAAACCTAATAAGGGAATCCATAGATCGAGTTAATGCAATTCTAAGGTGTTAATTAGAAAGAGATTTCAATTATTCATACCTAGGGTTAGACATTATTAGTCTAGAGAGAGATAATAATATAACTTAGGGAATTCTACGGATCAAGTCAAATGAATAAATCGTCTGATTCAGAGTCAAATAACAAGTGAAGTCTAGGTGGATTTTTCCTTAGGTAATGTTTTAATGAATCGAATTTTCCCAAAAGTATTTTCCCAAATTTTCCTTCTGTGCATTCTTAGTTAATAATTAGTTTAGATAACCAAACCTCTTAATTTTTAGGCTAGATAATAAAAAGGAAGTAAATACTAGTACTCGTAGTTCTTTTGGGTTCGACAATCCGGTCTTGCTGAACTATACTACTGTTCGATAGGTACACTTGCCTTAATCATGATAATAAGTTAGTTTCAAGAACGATTCTTTCATAAATCTTTAACACTTGTCACGAATATCATGTATCAAGTTTATCGGGGAACTAGGATATTAGGAACTCTCCATTTTTATTACTTTAGCCATTTTACTTTTATTGCAATTTAAATTTTTATTTTCTTTTCTAATTCTTCATTTATTTTCTTCTGACAGGTTTTTCTAGTTATAAACTAGAAAAACCTGTCAGGACTGTTGCTGTTTGATAGTGAGCTTGATCGCACAGTTCGCAGAAATCGAAGAGAAATAAGGCAAAGCTTACGATACATAGAGGAAGAGCAAGAGGACGATACTTCAACCACGACCGAGGAGATGGCTGAAAACCAAGAAAATCCGCTACATCCTGCAATTGCTGTTAATCAAAATCCTACTCCGTGCATTATGTATGATTATGCTAAACCTTCTTTAACTGGAAATGATTCGAGCATAGTTAGACCTGCTGTAGCTGCAAATACTTTTGAACTGAAACCTAACACAATTCAAATGATACAGCAATTTGTTCAATTTGATGGTTTGAGGGACGAGGATCCCAAGGCTCACTTGGCAAGTTTCTTAGAGTTTTGCGACACTTTTAAAATCAATGGCATTTCTGAAGACGCCATTTGCCTTCGGTTGTTTCCCTTTTTATTGAGAAATAAGGCTAAACAGTGGTTGAACTCGTTGCCACGAGGATCAATCACTACTTGGGAACAAATGACCGAGAAGTTTTTATTAAAATATTTTTCGCCGGCTAAAACAGCCAAATTACGTAATGATATCTCTTCTTTTGTGCAGATGGATTTAGAAACACTCTACGATGCATGGAAGAGATACAAGGACCTCTTGAGAAGATGCCTTCACCATAGGTTACCACTTTGGTTACAGGTTCAAACCTTTCATAATGGCCTGAATACTTTGACTCAGCAGATGGTTGACGCAGCTACTGGCGGAACCATCAATAATAAGACACCTGAATATGCCTATGAATTTATAGAGGAGATGTCACTGAATAACTATCAATGGCAAGTCATGAGAACAAAGCCAACGAAAACAGCCGGCGTTTATAACGTCGATTCGATTACCATGCTCTCTAATCAGGTAGAACTCTTGAATAAGAAAATTGATGGTTTTCTTAGTTCTTCACAAGTTCACCCAGTAATGCAGTGCGAAGTAAGTGGAGGTGGATCAAGCAGTTCAGAATATCCACCTTATGGCCACAACATGGAGAACGAGCAGTTAAATTACATAGGTGACAATCCTCGATCTCAAAACAATCCCTATAACAATACTTACAATATGGGTTCGAGGAACCACCCAAATGTTTCATGGGGACGCCAAGGGAATCAGAGACCACCACCTCCAGGCTTCCAACAACCACCCTACCAACAAGAGAAAAATCCAAAGCTTAGAGAGATGCTAACAAAATTCATCTCAGTGTTAGAAACTCATTTTCAGAATATCAAGACAACACTTAAAAATCAACAAGCGTTGATCCAAGGCCTCGAAACTCAGATAGGTCAGCTCGCTAAATTGATATCTGAAAGATCACCAGGAAGCCTGCCAAGCAATATTGAATCTAACCCAAGGGAGCAACTCAATGCGATTGCCATTCAAGATGAGGAAGGGTTAGCTGCAAAATTGAGGCCAGAAACCGTGGTAAGCAAAGGTAAGAATGAGGTAGGCCAAAATGACCCAAAGCCGATGAGTAAGAATATAACCCTCATGTGCCATACCCTAATGTAACAAGGAAAGACCGATGAGATGAACAATTTGGCAAAATTCCTTAAACTTTTAAAGAAACTACATATTAACATACTGTTTATTGAAGCCCTTTTGCAGATGCCAAATGCAGTCAAGTTTTTAAAGGAGCTCTTAACAAATAAATGAAAGTTGGATGAAGCGTCCCATGTGGAGTTGAATGTAGTTTGCTCAGCCATATTATAGAATAAGCTACCCAAAAAATTGAAGGATCCAGAGAGTTTTACAATTCATTGTTTAATTGGTAGTTTAGATGTTCATCATGCATTGGCTGACTTAGGAGCAAGCATTAATGTTATGCCTTATAAAATGTTTAAACAGCTAGGTCTTGGCAAACCCAAACAAACTAGGATGAGCATTCAATTGGCTGACAAAACCATTAGACTTCCTAGAGGTATCATTGAAGGTGTTCTTGTTAAGATCGATAAATTTATATACCCAGTAGACTTTTTTGTTCTAGACATGGAAGAGGATAGTTACGCACCTTTAATTTTAGAACGACCCTTTTTAGCAACTGCTAGAACCATTATTGATGTTGGTACAGGTGAACTCACACTTCGTGTGGGAGACGAAACAATCACCCTTCAAGCTCGTAATTCAAGTAACACATCAAAAATTGAAGGTGGTTGTATAAATCATTCTACTAGTACTGATCATGTGGTGACACCCTCTATGCAGGAAATACTTCTAAAGAATACATATGAGCCGTGTTCAAACAACAACGAAGGTTACAAATCGAGGAGCTAGATGAATGGCGAACACAGAAACTAAGAACACCTGATAAACCAAAACCGAGCTAGGACAAGCTTAATACCTCACCAAATCAACTTAAGGTTGGAGACAAAGTACTACTAGATGTAGCAGATCCTCTCATTGCCACTCCTAAACCAAATCAGGAGCTCCTTTGTACTCTTCAGTACCGTCAAATAGAGTCCTCTGAAATTTAAATTTATGATTTCCATCTAACCACTGACGATGGCCCATGTAAGAGAACTTATTCTCATTGTACAACCACTTCGAACAAGTTTGTGCAGCACAACAAGGACAAGCATAACGTCCTTTAGTACTCTAACCCGATAAATTAGCATAAGCCGGGAAATCATTAATTGTCTACAATAAAGCTGCACGTAAATAAAAGTTCTCCTTTCTTAATACATCATATGTCTCAACACCCGACCATAATTGTTTTAACTCTTCAATAAGTGGCTGCAAATAGATTTCAATATCATTTCCGGAACCTTTCTCTCCAGGAATAATTATTGATAAAATAAACGAAGATTGCTTCATGCAAATCCATGGAGGCAAATTGTAAGGAACAAGCACCACAGGCCAAGTACGGTACGAAGTACTCATGATTTTAACTGGATTAAAGCCGTTAGCTGCTAGCCCAAGCCTCACATTTCGAGGATCGCTTGCAAAGCTTGGAAATTTCATGTCAAATGATTTCCAAGGTAAAGAATCTGCAGGATGTCTTAATAATCCATCATCGGTCCGTTGATTATTATGTCACCTCATAGATTCGGCCGTCTTTGACGACATGAAAAGTCTTTAAAGTCTTGGTATTAGGGGAAAGTATCGCAAAACCTTGATTGGCTTCTTTCTTAACTGTGCCCCACCTTCATCGGCATTAACATCTTCTGTATTCCCATTTATCCAACGAGACTTGCCGCAAACATTACAACACTGTTGGTTCTTCTGATCACCCAGTACAACCTGCAGTCATTTGGGCAACTATGAATTTTATCGTACCCAAGGCCCAAATCTTTTATTAGTCTCTTCATATCTCGACAAGATTGGGGGATTTTTGCAAAAGGAAACATCTCTCTCAGAAACTCTAGCAGCATTGTAAAAGAGTTTCTAGTCTACCCTCCCAAACATTTTAAGTGAAATAAACGAATGCAGAAGGACAATTTCGAATATTTTGATCCCTCGTAAAGTTCTTCGTTATTTCATTAAGTAAATTGTAGAACTTTTCCGCTTCTTCATTTGGCTCCTCATAAGGTGCACTTGCTCCCGTTTTGCCAAAAACATTTCCACCAATATTACAATCTTCGGATGCAATAAAGTCAGGTGGAAACGATTGCTCACTATGACTGTGCATATTAAATGCATCTCGTAATATACCTTCCATGTCATCTTGTCTAACATACTGATGGTAAGCAGTATCAGGATAAGTCGGATTAATCATTGAAGAAGTTCCACTAGATGTACACTCTCCATGAAAAATCCATTTTTTATACCCTCGAATAAAGCCATCAACAATTAGATGTTCGTAGAAAACTTCACGATAATGCCAATTGATGTTGCCACACTTCTTACAAGGGCAAAGAATCATATTCTCTTGGCTTGCATTTTGAAATGCAAAATTTAGAAATGTTTGTACTCCATTTCGATAGGCGTTGCTTACCCTTGACAAATTCATCCAACTCTTATCCATTTCGTAGTTCTTGAAATCTAAAGTTTACAATAAATTATACAGGAAAGTTGTTTATTTATAAGTATAATTAAGTTATGTAAGTTATGATATGATATATATTTATGTATTATGTAAGTTATGTAAATTGTGTAAGTTATCCGAATTATGTAAATTATGTACGATATGATATATATTTATGTATTATATATGTAAGTTATGTAAATTATGTAAGTTATCCGAATTATGTAAACTATGTACGATATAATATATACTTATGTGTTACGTAAGTTATGTAAATTATGTAAGTTGTTTATCTTATGTAATTTATGTAATATATGATATATATTTATGTATTATGTAAGTTATGTAAGTTGTTGATGGGATTGTGATTGTGTTGATTAATTATTTACAAGTTTAGATTAAATTTACAAGTTTAGGGTTAATTAATTATTTTGAATTAAAAATAAAATAAAGTAGACAATATTTTTAGTGATTAAATTAAAATCAAGTAAAATATTTAAAATAAAACTTTAAAGAAAAATTAATTTAATTAGGTAATTTAAAAAATAAAATAAAAGTAGACAAAATATTTTTAGTGATTAAATTAAAATCAAGTAAAATATTTAAAATAAAGCTTTAAAGACATTTTAATTTAGTTAGGTAATTTAAAAAATAAAATAAAAGTAGACAAAATATTTTTTGTGATTAAATTAAAATCTAATAAAATATTTAAAATAAAACTTTAAATACAATTTAATTTAATTAGGTAATTTAAAAATTAAAATAAAAGTAGACAAAATATTTTTAGTGAGTAAATTCAAATCAAGTAAAATATTTAAAATAAAACTTTAAAGACAATTTAATTTAATTAGGTAATTTTAAAAAATAAAAGTAGATAAAATATTTTCCGTGATAAAATTAAAATCAAATAAAATATTCAAATAAAACTTTAAATACGTTTTAATTTATTTCGATAATTTCAAAATAAAATAAAATTTTTAAAATAATGTCGGAGAAAAAGTCGGCCATTATTGTTATTTTAATAGACACGCAAGCTACGGAATTAAATCAAGATAAGGTCAGTACAATGTCATCTCAATCATCCAAACTACCACCATCATTGTATATGTTTAAATGACTAAACTGGCAAAGAAGTTTATTTCATGACTAAAATGGCCCAGTTTAATAACAAAAATAAATCCATATTTGTGTTATTATCCAATTTAAGTTTGTATGAAAAATAAGATTAATAATAATTGATATTAAAAATAAAACAACATATTTGAAAGGAACATGGAAAACATATATTACCTTGTTCATTAATAAACTATATCTATATATATTACCTTGTTCATAACTAATTTGTACAAAAGAACATGGAAATAAACTATATCTATATATATTACCTTGTTCATAACTAATTTCTACAAAAGAACATGGAAATAAAATTAGGCCCAAAAAAGGAACATGGCAAACTGAATGGCAGATAACAGAAAACATAAGGCAGAAAACTAGATGGCAAATGTGAAGTAAGTAAAATGATCCAATATTTGAAAGGAAAATCAGCAATTAAATCTGTACAAAATCGGAGCCCCTGAAGATTAATTTTTCCAACATCATCATGATGAAACTATTATTGATGAGAATTTTGAACTAAAACGTACCTTAATAATTTCAACAAGCTGGTCTACTCCACTCTCACCAAGAAACAGAGGCTGGAGTCAGAAAAATATTATTTGTTAATTATTTGAACATGAAAATGCATATAAATAAGCCAAGAAAGTATGCAATTCACATGTGCTCGATAGT
The DNA here is from genome assembly GCF_007990345.1 of Gossypium hirsutum. NCBI lineage: Eukaryota > Viridiplantae > Streptophyta > Magnoliopsida > Malvales > Malvaceae > Gossypium > Gossypium hirsutum. Next base: position 22,808,400 of record NC_053426.1, on the reverse strand, counting down.
ACCTAGAACTGATGTAAGATATGCTTGGTTCCCCTTTCACCTGACAAAGTAGTATTTCAACAACCCCGTCTACTCCACTCTCACCAGCAAACAGAGGTTGGAGTCAAAAAAGCAGTATTTCTTAAGTAAGTTAAAGCGAGAATGCATAGAAATAAGTTAAGTAATCAACCTTCAAATTTGGTATAGTTTAATCGACAAGATGGCCCTTGGTGTTTCAATTTTTAAACATTGATTGCGAATGGAAAAGAAATGATTTTTTGTCACAAATGTCAAATGGCTGAGAATAGACTAAGGAAGACTCCACAGTACATTCCTTTCACACAAATCTGTCCTTTTTCAAGGGAAATTTACATGCATGATTTTCATTCAGAATTATGGAGCAAGAAACTAACAAAATGTGGGGTTCCAAGGGGACCACTGTTTCTGATGCTAATCCTTAGTCGCTAAAACGATTTTGATTAAAAAACATTTTCGATCGTGAAAAATTTATTTCATGAAACTTTCATTGGAAATCCTTTTCCAGCCCTAAGTAATATTTTCTTCAGAAATTAAAATTTAACTTTAAAAAGTAATTATTAAATTGAATATTAAAAACTAAAAATTACATTATTCCAATGTAATAATCAAAAGTTGGAATCGTGAAGAATGTTAGAATAGTAAAAGCATGATGAATAATAATGTAAGCAATATTCAGTGAAGTGATCCTAATTAATGATCTTTCACAAGCATCTAATTCTTATAGGATTTATTCTATATATATATATATAAAATTAATGGATAAAGAATTATTTAGTGATTACTATATTCTTAGATGCAAATATTTATGGAGAATTTTTAGAATTAAATCCAACGGGCAGTACAAAGTAATTTCAGTTTTAGCATTGAATTTGGTTACAAATTACAAAATGAGAATACAAGGTATTTGGATTTGAGACTAATGTATGTTTTTTTCCTTTTTTAATATTTATATTCGAATATTTCCAAACATAAAACAAGTTGGCCGACAAATTTTGTGTTTTACGAAACATTATTTCTTTTTTTAATTCTTTCCTACAATTCAAATATTTTTGCGCCTTACGTTTGAGAGCAATGAAATCAGAAAGTACATTGACAGAAGCAGATCTCAAATAATCATGCAGAATAACAAATTTAAGAGCAGTTCTCAAATAATCATGCAAAATAACAAATTTAAGACAGTCATATATGGACAGGAAGAGTACTACATATTCCAAGGACAGATCTATCTCATTCAAGGATTTACAAGCACAGACCTCAGACCGATCGTTTAAACTAATTATTGTAGAGTTTCCCAGGGAATTATTTAATTAAAGTCATTCATGTGTGCCTATTTCTTGATGGTTGACTTAGCAATTGGGATACTGGTTTCACAGTACTTAAAATCCAGCCAATCAAAGATTTTTCTTATGCAGGACATCAGACTAGAAAGTAGTTTTTTGTACACGAGACCAGTAGGCTATGTGGACAGTCATATTAGAATGGAAGCCAGCCGAAAAAGTTTAAAGCATTATCTTAAGTGAGATAAAAGGGAGAGGAAAGAAGAGACTGACTTTACTTTGGTCAGACCAAAGACTGCAAACCTGAACCAATAACACCCCAAACCCATACAGCTAAACAAACCACACTCCAAACCAGAGATGAAAAAAGCAAAAAGCAAAAAGACAAATGTTGAAGCAAAGATTCATACCTGAAATCAGTCTCCCATGAAGCAGGGGTTCCAAAAATCGCAACAAAGAAACGGCAGAGAAATGAACCCACTGAAATAGAAGTAAAAAAAAACATTGATCTGAAACCAAAATAGAAATCAAAAGGCAAAGACAGACAAAGACAAAGTTCAAGATTCATACCTCAAAATCAGTCCTCGATGAAGCAGTGGATTTCAAAAGCCACAAAAACCAATTCCTTGCTTGATGACTATACCATCCAACAACACTGAAAAATCAAAGAAAAAGTATTGTAAGCACAACGAGTAAAGAATAATGAGGAAAACAAATTTGTACCTAACTTACACGATGAGTGTAGCAGAATCAGATGAACCGCTTCCAAAGTCGATATCGGACAGACGTAATGGTTTCGGGGAATAACAGCAAGCGAGACGAGAGGAAAGGGAAAATAGTTAGGGATTTCGGGGATGGGAAAATAGATTTAGGGAAACAATGGGATTTGGGGAAAATGTTAAGGATTTCGGGTTTGGGGAATTAGGGGATGATTTGGGAAAAAAGAAAGTGGTGTTTTTTGTTTTAGGGATTTAAGGAAGGAAAAACAAAAATAGGGAAAAAAGACTTAGCAAAAAACTTAACTGATTTCGGCTAAAGGGAATAAACCTCAAGGGAGAAGAAATGACATCGTTTCAAATAAGGAAACTTTGTGGCATTTTCATCAAAGCGCCGCTAATGAGAAATTTTGCCGCGTTTTAAGCAAAGCGCCACTAACGCCTCTTTTATCCACTACAAAACGACGCCGTTATAACACAATTTGTGGCGTTTATTATAAAAACGCTGCTAAAGCCCCTAATATTAAGAAGAAACGCTGCCATTTTACTCTAATGTATAATTAAATTTTGTGGCATTTTTTGGAAAACGCCACTATTGCCTATCATTTGCGGCGTTTTATGTATAAACGCCGCTAATACCTGAATATTTTTTAAAAATTGGTCAAATTTTAAAACTATATATTTAGAATTTCTTTTATATTATATCCAAGTAATGTTAGTGTAGTACAAAATATATTTTTCATATATTTATATTACGTGTAGTACAAAATGGCAAGAATCTCATAAAATTCCAAATATTGGTTCAGTCTTCAACAATCTACCTTTAAATTTAAACCTCAAACCACAAACTTACTACACTCTAAACCCTAACTATAGTTAAAACTTCAATTTTGATTTAATACACATTTTAAAATACATCAATATATTTTTATATTGAATAAATATAAATATTACATATGCATATAAATTAATTAAATAAAAACATGACGCTATTTATATCAATAATTGTGTTAATAGGTGGAAAGATCTAGATCAAATTACAATTCATGTACACAATTGCACACTAAACCACTTTTCATCTTAGCTATTTGGGATTTAACCCATTTTGATATATATTATTTTAAAATAATAATTTATATATATTTATCTTATTTATATTAAAATAATAATTTATATATATATTTATCTTATTTATATTTATCTTCTAAATTAAATCCAAAATTATACTCTAAACCTGAAACCCTAAACCTGAGACCATAAACCCTACACCCTAAACCACAAATACAAAACATATAACCCTAAACTTTAAACCGAAAAACCATTCACAGTAACCCCAAAAACAACCATAAATCCTAGACTATAAAGCCCCAAACTATAAACTCTAAAAATCATTAACCCTAAACCATAATTGTAGACATATTTTTGGGAATTTGTATGGCCAATGTTAGTATAGTACAAATTAAAACACATATATACGTTTATATTCTTATATTAAATAATATGGGTATATACAAATTAAATGGCATGAATCTCAGTAAAATCCAAATGTTCTTCAGTTTCTAGCTAATAGTATCCTTTCCTTAAACCCTAAATTAATCTAAACTTACACCTTAAATATATAGAATCTTAATATATATAACAAGGGACAAAAGTAATTAAAATAGAATCTTAATGCTTACCAAAACCCTAAAATAAATTAATTTTTTATCATTAATCATAACATCTAATCCATAATAACATAACCCCTAAAACCATGAACATTAAAATTAATTCGACCCTAATACCTAAAACACAGTAAACCCTAAACTTACACTCTAAAACATAAATCCATAACCCAAAATAATAAACATTATAACATAAACCCTAAAACTCTAAATTAACCTAAAATTCATAACCTTAAACCTTAAAATAACATAATTTATTTGCGGCATTTTCTAAAAAAAGCCACTAATGATTCATATTTTGCGGCGTTTTTTTAAAAACGCCACTAATTGCTCTATAGCTAACCAAGGGACGGCGTCGTTTTGCTCAAAACTTCTGCGGCATTTTCAGACAACCGCCGCTAATACGTCACCTATTGCGGCGTTTTCAAAAAACGCCGCTATTGCTTGAATTTTTTGTGGCGTTTTTGGTAAAATGCCGCAATGCCTCAACAGATCACCGTCAAAATGGCGCCGTTTTGGTCAACAAATTTGGGGCATTTTTCGACAATCGCCACTAATGCGTCACCTATTGCGGCATTTTTAAGAAAACATCGCTAATATTGATATTTTGCGGCGTTTTTTTGGCAAGCGCCACTATAACCCTGACCTATAGCGGCATTTTTATACAAACACCACTAACGTGTAAATTTTACGGTGTTTTTCTTCCAAATGCCACTAAAAGCGCCGCTAAAAGTCTATTCTGCTGTAGTGAAAGTATTTATCACATTATTCAAATAATAATAAGATCTGTCTTAGGTTTCATCCCCCTTAGGTATTTAGGGAGTTTAGTTCATAATGATAGGGGAAAACATCTCAAAATTGGGAAAACAATAAAACATAAAGAAACCCAAAGAACTTATAAGGAAATTGAATGGAGATCTTCAGTCTTGAAGTAGATCCTGCTTCCGAGTTGATTCCAATGGCTATCCTCGAGTATTTCTGCTTTCTAATCTTCATCCCCCTCTTTTATCCTCTTCTAGGGTGTTTATATAGACTTTGGAATGCTTTCAAACCCTAAAAATTAGCCTTTTCCAAGTAGAATTAGACTTGGGCTCAATAGGGACATGGCCGTGTGCCTGTGAAGGTGCTCAAGCCGTGTGTAATTCTGAGTTGGTTTTTAGTCGACATGACCATGCCACACAGGTGTGTGGCCTACCCATGTGTCTCACACGGGCGTGTGGTTTACCCGTGTGAAAGTGCCTAGGTCATTTGAAATACTGAGATAAGCCCATTTTGTCTGTTTTTGGCCTGTTTCTTCCTCTTTTCACCTTCTTATGCTCACCTAAGTATAAAACATGATTTTAAAGGATTAGTAGCATCAAATTCACTAAATCTTATGATAATTTATTGAAAAATATGCCAAGCATGGGGTAAAAATATGTATATATTATGGTTTATCAAATATCCCCACACTTAAGCATTTGTTTGTCCTCAAGCAAAATCCTCAACTCACGACTAAAATTAATTCTTCTTAACTTATAATTCTCATCAATAATGTTTCGAAATAATCCACAAATAATCATACATTGAGAATTCAACTAAAAGAACATCAAATTTTGAAACAATCCAAGTTGAGCATTTTAATCATAAAATCATAAGTATCTCCCATTATTTAAATAATTACCTTTAATTCCAAATCGACAAGAGTTTACATCCTCACTAAAGATTCACTCAAATCACTCGAAGTGTTTAAGATTCAATAATTAAGCACTCAAAAGTCAAACATGAAAAGTTATTACCATAGGCTTGCATGAAAAATCAAATCTCCACCACTATAAATGAGATGTTACACAAATCAAAATGTCTTTAACAGGGTTGTGATGGGGCTTGGGTTAAAGGTGTGGATAAAGGCTAAAAAAATAGGGTTAGAATTGAGATTAATTTAATAAATTACCCAAAATAAAAGAATAAAACTAATTATTGAATTACAAACAAGTGCCAGAATTAAAACTTTCCAAAATAAAGTGAGCTTTCCCTCAATATAATAACTTTAACTTATCCAAGCTCTTTAAAACAATATGTAATTGAATGAATATAAAAATACGGGTTTTTTTTTTGTTAAGAATAAGAACATAATGAAAAGTATAAATAATTCAGCAGCTAAAATGGACGAAAATAGTTAGGTAACTAATCAAATCAAATCTCGATAAAAAGAGAGTCAATAAAAAAGGAGAATTTCTTAACAAATCAAAAAGGTTAAGTCGTGGGTTAACATTAAGGGGAAAATCAAGAAACAATGGTTAAGGCTCAAAGGGGTCTACTAAGGTGAAATATATGGGTAGGCTTTTTATGGAGTAAATGGGTTTAGACCTAAGTGCCTTTATCATCTCAGTATATCAAATCAAAGGTGTGGTCTTGACATGCATAATCGAAGCAAGTTCTAGAATAACAAATCAATGTTGACACACTCATAACCAATAAAATAAGTGAGCAAGAAAGATATATGTTCTAAAAGGCTCAAAATCTCACGAAAATTATGGGTATTTGATGTCAATCCTGTAAATTCAAAATTTCAAGATAATACCTCAATTCAAGGAAACCACCTAGCAATTTTAATTCTCAAAAGTCAACTTATTATGCTTGATTCTCTAATGTCTTTAAAGTTTAAACAATCAATGCACAATTCCCTATGATTAAAATTCAAACATATCAATAAAATTTATAAATCAATCAAAATTCATTCTAATAGTGATATGAGGGATTTATTCGAGAACAAGATAAAATTAAAGGATTTTCAAAGAATCATATAAAAAACCTTCCCACACTTAAGATGTACATTGTCTTCAATGTACAAAGATAGATAACAATAGACGCATAATATCATAAGAGAGGGAGAGAAGCAAAACTTGCTTGATTTATTTGGATGGAATCCTTGGAATAATGAAAGTGAAAATTGTAGATATAGCTAATGATGTGCATGAGTCGGAGCTACTATTAAGAAAATAAACACAATTGTGAAGAGAATTAAAGGGTTACTTGATAATAGCCATAAAGATAAACATAGTTTAAAAGTATAAATGACAAGTCTTAAAATAACATCAAATAAAAATAAAAATAAAGCGAAAAGATAAAAAGATAAAAAATAAATGGACTCAAAAATCCTCGTCGGTAGATGGATCTTGAAGTGGTGGTGGTGGTGGAGGCGAGATGTTGAAGTGCTGGCAAATCTGCTGTAGAGTCACCTCGATGCTTTCGAACCTCACAAAACACTATTGCTCGAAACGAGTGAGTCACTCAGATATATCGGTCAAAGTGGTTGCAGGAGGTCGGTGACTCGGTGGTGGCGGTGGGTGTGGGTCCTCGTGAGGGGAAGGGACATCATCAGTAATGTCCTCTAGCTCATCCTGGTCATCAGTGTGAACGAGTCTGTACTGAGGGGGGTCGAATCCAAGATGTCGCTCTATCATCCTCGTGTAGAAATTCCCTGAGGAGACATCTGGCCTACTAGTGTGAGTGTTGATGACATCTGTAGAGTGTCGAAGAGGCCGAAGTGTCGAGCGAGGTGAGTCACGTAGGGGCCAAGGCAGATGGGCCCCCTCCTATGGCGGTCTGTCTGGTGGCAAAAAGCAAGGGCAATAAAGTATGCCAAATCAAATACATGACCAGTCGTCATACTCCATAAGAAGTAAGCATTAGTGGTGCTAATGACGCTGGTGCTCTCTCTCCTCCCAATCAGGGTATGAGCCAAGATAGTATGGATGTAGCATAGTATTGGAGGAAAAGAAGTCGCCTTTGAGTGACTTGCGTCATAGGGATTAGTACTTGCCGTAAGGTCGGTCCAACAGTAGGAGGGCCAGTGGTGTATGTGACGGTGAATATGTAGAAAAACCTCAGAAGCCATAAACTCCTCCGTGTAGAGGCCCAAAGTAGCTCCAAAATCTGGTACACTCATGTGTCTTACAAGTCCACCAAGTCTAAAAGTGATAGTACTGGCCTCGTCATGGGTATTCATCACATGCTGTAGATGGAAAGTAGTACAAAACTCCAAGATAAGCTCTGAATAGGTGGGCTCGATAATTGCAAAGAATCGATCCCACGGGGCAGTAGCGAGATGGAATCGAACAAGGTGGGCAAGTTGGACCTGCTCCAAGGCGACCCAATCAATACAACGGCCCACTCCTAATGGTTGTACTTGAAGAAGCTGAAACAAGTCGTCCTATAAGCCTGATGAAAATCGAAGCAGAGGGTGACAAGCTTTGGTTGAGGCGCTCGAAGAAGTTGTGCCAGGACCCTTCCGCTTTTTCGAAGTGGGGACTGCTACCTTTTATTTGTCTTGTGTGTTTGTCATTATAAGTCTGCCATAAAAAGATGAAATAAATTAAATGGATGAACCAATCATCATGTAGACATAATAGAACTTTGAGTGGAGTTACTAATGATAATATTAATTAAAATATTTCCTTCAGAAATGAATAAATAATACTAATAATTATCAGCAAAAAAGTGAATGGAAAAAGAATAACAAACATAAAGTTAACTAAGACAAACTATAGGCATAATACTATTGAAAGAAACTAAACACAAACAATATCAAGAATCCACTAAATCAGTCCAATAATTGAAGCAAGATTCAGTCCAAAAGTAGTGATTGAATAAACAAGAGGAAAATCTAGCAATTCGCATAAGGTTTGCTGTAAATCATTGAACCAACCAAGGGTGAATAAACTAAGAAAGCAAAAATAATAATCAATGGTCTAGTAATAAAGCTAAAAAGTAATCAACAATAAAGAAATAAGAAGAGTAATAAGAAATGAAGAAAAGAGAAGGGAAAAAAATAAAAACCAATGGGGGTGGTCGAAGTGGACATGGACAGTGGTAGATCGGGTGGGTTTGGGTGTTGCGGCCTGGCGGTCGTGTGACGAGGTGGTTGCAGTGGAGAGGGGAGCATGGCGGAGGGAAAGAATAAAGGGGGAGAAGAGGGGAAAAAAGAAAAAGAAAGGGAAAGAGGGAGAAAGAATGGGTGGGGGAAGGAGAAAAGAAAAGAAAGAGAAAGGGGAAGGGAAAAAAGAAAAAGGAAAGAGGAGTGTGGTCGTCGGTGGTTGGTCGGAGATGGAGTTGGAGGGAACTGCGGCAACGACTGGTTGGGAGGGTGTGAGGAGAAATAAGACAAAAGACAAATTAGGTTTTGGGGGTTAAATGGGACACAGTCGTGTGAGACCTATGTTGGGCCACACGGTCGTGTCACACGCCCGTGTAGCTCATGGTTAGCCTGTGTTCGTCGCGAAAATTAAATGCTCATTTGTCACATGGCCTGGGGCACGCACTTGTTGTCAGGCCGTGTGCTATGTCTTTCACTTTTCCCACACCTGTGTGGTAGCCCACACGCCCATGTGTCCAAAGGCACGACCATGTACCTCGCCTGTGTAGATTACTGGCTTGTTCAAAATTTGAAACTTTAAGCTCCAAGTTTCACATAGCCTAGGACACGCCTGTGTTTCCAGGTCGTGTACTTCCCACGGCCGTGTCATACGGCTATGTGGATTTATCGTAGACCATATGCACGTTAATTTTTGGGAAATTTCAGCCCTGTTTCCACACGGCCAAGGACATGCCTGTGTGCCCAGGCCGTGTGGGTCAATGTACTTGCATAAAAAACATGAAAAATAGATAAAATAGAAGGGTTGGTGATGTTAGTACTCAGGTTGCCTCCCGAGAAGCACTTATTTATAGTCTAAGCTCAACTCACATCATATTTGAACGATCATACTGGTTCAAGGAGTTGAAACTCCTCATTCCTGCTATCAATCTTATCAAAATAAGGTTTTAGACGAGTACTATTTACCTTAAAAGTGTTGAATTTGGAATGAGTTACCTCGACTGTACCGTATGGGAAAACATTGAGTACCGCTAAAGGGATTGGTCCATTAGATTCAAAAGTGGCAACACGAGGGTCTGCTTCATCTAACAGTACTTTCTTTCTGACCTTTTGTTGATTCAATTTACCTTTAAGTTTATCATGACACTGCTTTGGTTCATCGTTTATTCTCGGTTTCTCCTTAACTTTTGTTTGCCATTCATCTAGTTCCTTGATTTGTAATCTTCATTCCTCAAGAGTTGTTCGTGGCTCCATCACTTTATCCCTGGGGATTTCTTGCACAGAAGTTTGAGCCAAGATGTTATTCTCATGGAAAGAATTCGTAATATCATTTTGATCACTAGATAGTCTAACGGAATCACAAGCCTGAAGTTTAATCGTGTCATTACCTATAAGAAGCGTTAGTTCTCCTGTACCAACATCAACAATAGTTATAGCAGTTGCTAAAAATGGTCTACCCAGAATTAAGGGTACGTCACTGTCCTCATCCATGTCTAAGACAACAAAATTGACTAGGAATATAAATTTGTCAATTTTAACAAGCACATCTTCAACAATACCTTTAGGAAACCTAATAGTTTTATCTGCCAACTGTATACTCATCCTAGTTTGTTTGGGCTTCCCATGACCTAGTTGCTTAAACATTTTATAGGGCATGACGTTAATACTCGCCCCTAAGTTGACCAAAGCATTATTAACAACTAAACTACCAATTAAACAAGGAATAGTAAAACTCCCTCGATCCTTCAATTTACTGGGTAGTTAATTATGCAAAATAACCGAGCAAACTACATTCAACTCTACATGCGACGAATAATCTAACTTCTGTTTGTTTGCCAGAAGCTCCTTTAAAAATTTGACCGAGTTGGGAATCTGGGAAAGAGCTTCAATAAATGGTAAGTTATCATGTAACATTTGTAAAATATTAAGAAATTTACAGAATTGTTTGTCTGTGTGGTCTTTCATTGTCGCTTTAGGGTATGGCATACGAGGTGTGTATTCCCTGCTTATCGTTTTTTGTTTGTTCTGGCTTTCATCCACCTTATCTTGACTTACCACTGTTTCTTGCCTTGGTTATGGTTTAGGCTCAACTAACCCTTCTTCATATTGAATAGTAATTGCATGAAGTTGCACTTTTGGGTTAGTGTCGGTGTTGCTGGGCAAGCTACCTTGTGGTCTTTCTGAGATCAGCTTAGCTGACCTATTTGATTTTTGAGACCTTGAATCGATTTTTGCTAATTTTTAAGTGCTATTTTGGTGTTTTGGAAACGTGTTTCTGACACCGAGATGAATTTTGTTAGCATCGTCTCGAGGTTCGGCTTCTTTTCCTCCTGGTAAGGTGGTTGAAATCTTGGAGGGGTTGTGGTCTTTGATTGCCTTGACCACCCCAAGAGAAGTTGGGATGATTCTTCCAACTTGCATTATAAGTATTACTATATGGATTATTCTGTGGTCTAGAGTTGTTACCCATATAGTTGACTTATTCGTTCATAGTACTATGGTCGTAGGCTAGGCATTCTGGATTATTTATCCCTCCTCCATTTGTATCGCACTGCATCACTGGATGTACCTGCCCAGAAACACATAAACCATCAATCTTTTTATTTAAAAGTTCTACCTGGTTAGATAGCATAGTGACTGCATCTAGGTTGAAAACACCGACTGATTTTGTTGGCTTTGTTCTCATAACTTGCCACTGATAATTATTCTATGATATCTCTTCAATGAACTCATAAGCCTCCTCAGGTGTTTTGTTATTAAGGTTCCACCGGCCGCTGCATTGACCATCTGTCTAGTTGAAGGGTTCAAACCATTGTGGAAAGTTTGAACCTGTAGCCATAAAGGTAACCCATGGTGAGGGCACCTTCTCAACAAATCCTTGTATCTCTCCCATGCATCATATAGTGTTTCTAAATCCATCTCTACAAAAGAAGAGATATCATTCCTCAATTTAGCCGTTTTAACTGAAGAAAAATATTTGAGTAAAAATTTTTCGGTCAGTTGTTCCCAAATAGTGATTGACCCTCATGGTAATGAGTTCAACCATTGTTTAGCCTTATTCCTTAATGAAAAGGGAAACAACCGAAGACGAATGGCATCTTCAGAAATGCCATTGATCTTAAAGGTGTTACAGAATTCCAGAAAATTCGCTAAATGAGTGTTTGGATCCTCCCTGCAAACCATCAAACTGAACAAATTGTTGTATCATTTGAATTGTGTTAGGTTTCAGTTCAAAATTATTTACAGCAACAGCAAGTCTAACCATACTCTATTCAGTTCCTGTTAAATTGGGCTTAGCATAGTCGTACATAGTACATGGAGCAGGATCCTGATTTATTGGATTTGCGGCAACCACGAAAGGCAGTCGATTATTTTGATTTTCAACCATCTCCTCAGTATTAGTGGTGTCGTCCTCGTGCTCTTCCTCTATATACCTAAACTTCGCAATATTTCTCTACAATTTCTATGAGTTGTGCTTTCAATTGCACTGTTAAAAAGTAGAGGTCTTAACGGGTTTCTTCTAGTCATAAACTATAAAAACTTGCTAGAAGTAAATAAAAAAATTAATAATTAAAATAAAAACAAAATTAAATTGAAATAAAAATAAGAATGGCTAAAGTAATAAAAATTAAGTGTTCCTAATATATTAGTCCCCGGCAACGACGCTAAAAACTTGATAGTCGCTAAACTAACTAAAAATTCAACTAAGACAAGAGCACCTATCGAATAGCTATATAGTTACGATGAGACCGAAAATATCTATCCACAAGGACTAAAAGTACTAGTAATTACTAATCTTTTTATTATCTAGCCTAAGAATTAAAGGGATGTTTTTAAACTAAGATAAACTATCTAATTAACTAAGAACACGACAAAGATTAAAGTTGAAAAATACTTTTGGAAAACTGATGAAGAAGACAATACCCAAGGAAGAATTCACCTAGACTTTACTTATTACTTTTGAATTAGATGATTTATTCCGTAGAAATCCCTGATTTATGTTAATATCTCTCTTGAGACTAAAAACAACTGACCCTAGGTTGATTAATTGAAATCTCTTTCTAATTAAAACCCCTATTGTCACATTAATTCGATTTATAGATTCCCTTAATAGATTTGACTCTAATCCGGTAGATTTTTGTCGTCCTATGTTTAGGATTTTATGCAACTCAGCTTAATTACAGAAGATCTACTCTTAAACAGGGACTTTTGCTCCACTGAATAAGCACATCAGACTTGAATTAATATCCCGGAATATTAAAGCAAGGGTTAAAACTTATAACTAAGAATAAGAAAAGTATTTATCATATAATTCAAATAATAATAAGATATGTCTTAGGTTTCATCCCCCTTAGGTATTTAGGGAGTTTAGTTCATAATGATAGGGGAAAACATCTCAAAATTGGGAAAACAATAAAACATAAAGAAACCCAAAGAACTTCTAAGGAAATTGAATGGAGATATTCAGTCTTGAAGTAGATCCTGCTTCCGAGTTGATTCCAATGGCTATCCTCGAGTATTTTTGCTTTCTACTCTCCGTTCCCCCTTTGATCCTCTTCTAGGGTGCTTATATAGACTTTGGAATGCTTCAAAACCCTAAAAATTAGCCTTTTTTGAGTAGAATTAGACTGGGTTTGATAGTGACATGAATATGTGCCACACCCGTGTGAAGGTGCTCAAGCCGTGTGTAATTCTGAGTTGGTTTTTAGTCAACACGACCATGCCACATAGGTGTGTGGCCTGCCTGTATGTCTCACATGGGCGTGTGGTTTACCCGTTGAATGTGCCTAGGCCATGTGAAATACTGAGATAAGCCAATTTTGTCTTTTTTTGGCCCGTTTCTTGCTCTTTTCACCTTCTTATGCTCACCTAAGTATAAAACATGATTTTAAAGGATTAGTAGCATCAAATTCACTAAATATTATGATAATTCATCTAAAAATATGCGAAGCATGGGATGAAAATTTGTATATATTATGGTTTATCAATGGTCAAAAAAGTGTCAGCAGAGTTTCAAGAAGTTGAAGACATTGCTGATTGAAGCTCCAGTTCTAGTATTACCTGAGTCGGGAAAAGAGTTTGTGATCTACAACGATGCGTCCTTAAATGGATTGGGTTGTGTGCTTATGCAAAATGGCAAGGTGATAGCTTACGCTTCACGGTAGTTGAAGCCACAAGAGAAGAATTATCGGACACACGACTTAGAGCTTGCCACCATTTTTTTTGCCTTGAAACCTTGGAGGCATTATTTATATGGTGAGACTTATCGTATATTCACAGACCACAAGATTTTGAAATATTTAACGACTAAAAAAGAATTGAATCTGAGACAACAGAGATGGTTAGAATTAATTAAAGATTATGAGTTGATCATCGATTACCACCCGGGAAAAGCGAATGTGGTCGCCGACGCGTTAAGCTGAAAATCTTTGTTTGCATTGAGGGCCATGAACGCCTGATCGGCACTGTTTTATGATGGATCGCTCTTGGCAGAGCAAAAGGCTAGGCCAACATTTCTTCAGGAAATTTATGATGCTCAGACTAATGATAGTGACCTGCGAGCTAAAAGAACTCAATGTGAGTCGGACATCGAATTAGATTTTCAGATCGATTCTGATGGATGTTTGATGTTCAGAGACAGAGTATGTGTACCAAGGAAAGATGAAATTATTCAGAGAATTTTTCAAGAGGCACAAGATATCTGTTTGCCTATTCATCTTAGAAGTGCCAAAATGTACAATAATTTGAAGAAAATGTACTGGTGGAACGACATGAAAAGAGACATCCCTGAATTTGTATCGAAATGCTTGATATGTCAGGAAATCAAAGTTGAACATCAGGTACCTTCAAGTTTGTTACAGCTTGTGATGGTCCTGGAATGGAAGTAGGACAAAATTACTATGGACTTCGTGACACGATTATCATTGACCCCAAAAAAGAAAGATGTTATATGGGTTGTGGTGGATAAGCTGACAAAGTTGGCTCATTTTATCCCAGTAAGGACAAATTATTCACTTGATAAGTTGGCTGACTTGTATATATCAGAGATTGTGAGATTACACAGGGTACCGCTATCGATTTTTTCAGACAGAGACCCAAGATTCACTTCGAGATTCTAGAATAAGCTACAAGAAGCCTTGGGTACTAGGTTGAGCTTTAGTATATCTTTTCACCCGCAAACTGATGCTCAGTCTGAGCAGATGATACAAATTCTTGAGGATATGTTGCGATGTTGCATCCTCGAATTTTAGGGTAGTTGGGAAAAATACCTGCCATTGGTAGAGTTCGCCTACAACAACAACTTTCAAACGAGTTTGACAATGGCACCTTATGGGGCCTTGTATGGCAGAAAGTTTCGAACTCCATTGTATTGGACAGAACTCAAAGAGAGTCAAATTCACGGAATTGATCTGATTAGGGAAACTAAAGAAACGGTTAAAATGATACGTGACTGCTTAAAAGTGGCATCAGATTGGAAAAAGTCATATGATGATCTGAAAAGGAAAGAGGTCAAATTTCAAGTTGGAGATAGGGTATTTTTGAAAGTATCTCCATGGAAAAAGTATTGAGATTTGGCCTGAAAGGCAAACTGAGTCTGTGATTTATCGGACCATACGAGATCACTGAAAGAGTTGGACCGTTAGCATATCATTTAGCATTGCCACCAAGATAGTAAAAGATTCACGACGTGTTCCATGTATCTATGTTAAGGTGATATCGATCTGACCGCTCTTATGTGATTTCACCAACAGTGATTGAAACTAGGTCGGACATGACTTATGGTGAAGAACTGGTTAATATTTTGGCTCGTGAGGATAAACAGCTGAGAAATAAAGATGTGGCTTTAGTAAAAGTTTTATGGCATCGACATGGTGTGGAAGAGGCTACATGAGAGCCAAAAGAAACCATGAGAAGCCAATATCCGAACCTGTTTACTGGTAAGACTTTCGAGGACGAAAGTCCATTAGGGGAGAAATGTAACATCCCTAAATAGGGCCTAGTTGGAATAGTGGTTTCGGGACCACAAATTCGACGTTAAAATATTTGTTTTATGATTATTATGAGGCTTAGAATACGAAAATATGCATGTGTTAAAGTTTCATGAAGAAATTCTATGAGTAACATGTCCAATTGGAAAATAAAGACCAAATTGAATAAATTACAAAACTTGGATTCTAGAAGAAATTTTCATGAAATTGCTTTAGATTATTAATTAGAAGGTCTTAGAGAGAAATTTTCCCAATTTCTAAGTTTTTGGACAAAAATGGGCATGCTTGGAAAATTTTGGAAGTTTAGTAAGGAGGGGCATTTTGGTCATTTGGTAATAAAATCTGTGACAGCCCTAATTTGACCCTAGTCGGAATATGGTTTCGGGACCACAAAATCGAGTCATAAAATTTATTTAAAATTTAGTTGCATATCCTCTATGTGTATTAGTGCATGTGTGAAAATTTGATGTTTTAATTTAGACTTATGAATGTGAATTTTTCTTGGAAGGTCTTAGTTGAGAAACTTAGAAAATATGATAGGCAAATTGTAAGGACCAAATAACTACAATGTGTGAAAGCTTGGGTTTGCATGTCAAAATACCCAAAAATTCAATAAGTGGCCGGCCAAGTGGTGATGACCCTCCACTAAATTCAATTAATTATAATATTTGGTTAGAAAATGATTAAAATATTTAAAATAAAATAATTTAATAAGAAAAATAGATGAATAAAGAAGAAATTCAAGGAGAGAGAGTGTGTTCATCTCCTTCTTCCTCCAAAAACCAAAACCAAAGAAAAGAAAAAGGAAAATTCTCATTAAGGCAATTTGGCACTACTTCTTGCTAGTAGGAGCTCAAGAATCCAAAGGAGGGGAACCAAGCAAAGGCAAAGCAAAGAATATTGAGTAGTCGATGGGAATCATTCCATCCGACATAAGGTAAGTCCTTAAGCATTTTTGTAAGGTTGATTAGCTTGTATATAAATAATATTAGTGAATCATAAAAGAATTCCTTTTGTTAGGTATACTTTTGGGGTGATTTTCCTATTTATTGATGTAACCATATGTTCTATTTGAGTTAAGTAAATTGCCTTATCATAATGAGTTGACATATGGCACTATGTGTGCGGAATTAAGTGGCACTAGGTGTGCCGATTTGGATGTTGAAGCATGAGAGAAAATCCAATGCACTATGTGTGCGGTTTACTATGGCACTATGTGTGCGAGTGTAATTAGCACTATGTGTGCAAATACGGTTGATAATATAAAAGGTGCATGAAAGAACTAAGTGATAGAACTATTAACTAAAATATCGAATTTGAGACTTGTGATGTGTATGTATAAATTTACCTAGTGCATCATTGTTCCATGCTGTGAGGAAATGCATCTGAATCAATTGGGTTGTTTTGGTATTTGGTATGATTGTAGGACTTGGCATGAGATTGAACCGAAAATCTAAGAAATTATAGCATAGTTCGGTATGGATGGAGTAATTGATTTTGCATTATTTGTTTTCTCTTATGATCTTTTATTAATGGACGGTAGTGTAATGCTTATGACTTACTGAGTTATATACTCATTTGGTGTGTTTACTTGTTACTTAGTTAGGTTTCTTTGACCCATTTTGTGTGCTCGGGACCATCGTCGAAGTCATCACACCAGCTTGCAACTTTTTGGTACCTTCTTCTTAGTTGGTCTAAGAGAACATTTCGACATGTATAGGCTATTATGTTTTGTTTGAACTTTGATATGTATACTTTTAGCCATGCGAATATGGCTTAAATGTTAAGTTTGGATTTGGTCTTATGGGTGCTTAGTTATAAGTTTTAGTAAGTTTGGTCTTGATAATTTGGTTATGATTGATAGTGGTTTAAATTCGTTTTAGTTAAAGTGATCAGTACTACGAATGGATGATGTTTGTGGTAAGCATTTCATGCATTGAGAATGACTTTAATCTTAGGTTCGAATTCGGTTTTGGTTGAGTAATAGTCTAAGTCTATTTGATTATTATGCCGTATGTCATGGCTGATCATTTTTGGTGTTACACTTATGATATGGTTATTGAGTAGTATGGAAATGCTTGGTAATGATTAGCCATTGGAATGGCTAATCATGATCATATTTGGTGATATGTATGTCAAATTACTAGTTAATCCATGGAAAACCATGAAATAGGTAAAATTTACCATAAAATAGACTCAGACAGCAGTAGTGATGTGAATTTGAAAAATCACTAAAAATAGTAGAAATGAAATTAAATAATGAATAAATTATGTAATCGAAGCTTGATGAGTCTATTTTCATATGGAAGAAACGAAACGACTATATGAGTTATATTTTATGAGATGTTTAAATTTTTGTGAAATAGGGCCAGAGCGATTTCTGGATCCCCTGTTCTGACTTTGGAAATTCACCATAAATTTTACAAAGATAATTAGAAGTCATGCTTTATATGTACAGATTCATTATTGAGTCTAGTTTTATTAGAGACAAACGGCATAGGCATTGAAGCCCTGTACAGGGAGATATCTAATTCGTAATGCACAGAGGTCAGAGTAGTCGAACCCTAAAACATGGGAGACTTTAACTAATAAACTGTACTAATTAGCCTAACAAAAAATTTTACAAAAATTTTACTAGATAGATATATGAGCCTAGTTTCAGGAAAAATTTACGGAATTGGATTTCGAGTTTCAGAACTCGAGATATGATTTTTAAAGCGACTGTGATGCAGTTAGCCAGCTTGTCTAGAAAATTTTAAAACGAATTGTATGAGCCGTTTAAGTCTCGGGTTCGGGGTGTTACATTTCATTGGTATCAGAGCTATGGTTTAGTCGGTTCTAGGACTACCATAGCGCGTATGAGTCTAGCTATACATGCCTTAATGTTAGTATTTGATAGTGTGATGACTTCTGACGGTCGAAATTATTATTTTGATTAGTAAATGGAACCCAATCTAGAGAGAACCTTGGCGGATGACGTTGAAAGTGTAGCGGCTGCTCCTGCGCAAGGGACACCGCCTGTTGAACCTCAATCATCCGCGAATAATCAAGATGATGGGGCAAAACAAGCCTTCTTTACCATGATGAATGAGTGGGTCGCACAATATGCCCGAACTAACCCGGCTGCTCAACCATTTCTGAATTTAAATAATTCGCCGCAGGTGCCTATAATACCACCAGATACTAATCCTGTAAGGCCGATTAAACCTCCTGTGGATTTGATTAGGAAGCGCGGGGCCGAGGAATTCCGAGCCATAGCTACTGATGATGCTGAAAGGGCCGAGTTTTGGCTTGATAACACCATCCGGGTTTTTGATGAGCTGTCTTGCACACCTGATGAAGGTTTAAAGTGTGCCATATCTTTGTTACTAGACTCAGCCTACTATTGGTGGAGAACCTTGATTACTGTAGTCCCGAAGGAACGAGTTACTTGGGATTTCTTCTAGACGGAATTTCGAAAAAAGTATATTAGTCAACGGTTCGTTGATCAAAAGCTTAAAGAATTTTTGGAACTTAAGCAAGGTCGTATGACAGTATCTGAATACGAACGTGAGTTTGTAAGACTCAGTCGATATGCTCGAGAGTGTGTAGCTGATGAAATTGCTATGTGTAAAAGATTTGAATAAGGATTGAATGAAGATTTAAAGCTACTAGTGGGTATTTTAGAGATAAAAGAATTTGTAACACTAGTTGAACGAGCTTGCAAGGCAGAAGAACTTGGAAAGGAGAAAAAGAAGGCTGAATTTGAAGCTAGAGACTTTCGTAAAAGATTGGCGGGTAAAACTTCATTCTCGGCTATAAAGAAGTTCAGGGAAGATACTAATAAATTGAAGACGACTGCAGGAATTTCTATTAGAGAGCGACCATCAATGGACTCTCGAGCTACTTCGGTTGCTAGTGTGGGTAACAATCGCCAAGAAAAACCTGAATGTCCACAATGTGAAAGACGACACGTAGGTGGATGTTGGGGTAAGTCTACTAACAAGGCCTGTTACAGATGCGGTTCGAAGGATCACTTCATTAGAGATTGCACGGAACTTGATGAGAAAAATAAGATGCAAGGTGCAAGACCTAGTGGAACAACGACTAGAGGTAGGCCACCGAGAATTTCAGGAGGTAGGTGTGGTAGTCAGAGAGGGACTTCTGATACGGCTGTTTGATCTGAGACTCGTGCTCCTGCTAGAGCTTATGCCATCCGCGCACGAGAGGAGGCATCCTCCCCTGATGTTATCACTGGTACTTTCACTCTCTTTGATACTGATGTGATTGCATTGATTGACCCTGGCTCTACTCATTCATATGTATGTGAGACTTTAGCATCCAGTAAGACTCTACCTGTTGAGTCTACTGAGTTCGTAATTCGAGTGTCAAATCCCTTGGGTCGATATGTACTTGTTGACAAAGTGTGTAAGAAATGTCCTCTAATAATCCGAGATTCCTGTTTTCCGGCCGATTTGATGCTTTTACCGTTTGATGAATTTGATGTTATTCTCGGTATGGATTGGTTGATCGTGCATGATGCAGTGGTGAATTGCAAAAGAAAGACCATTGATTTAAGGTGTGCAAATAATGAGATAGTCTGAGTTGAGTCTATGACTTGAACGGAGTGCCAGAAATAATATCCTCGATGATCGCTCAGAGATATATAAGAAAGGGGAGTGAAGCATATCTTGCGTATGTACTTGATCGCAAAGAGTCGGAAAAGAAACTTGAGACGGTACCAGTGGTTCGTGAGTATCCAGATGTTTTTCCTGAGGAGTTACCAGGATTACCACCCGTTCGAGAAGTAGAATTTGGCATCGAACTTGTACCTAGGACTACACCAATTTCGATAGCGCCATACCGTATGGCACCAACCAAATTAAAGGAATTGAAAGCTCAGTTGCAAGAGTTGACAGATAGAGGTTTCGCTCGACCGAGTTTTTCACCATGGGGTGCACCAGTATTGTTTGTGAAAAAGAAGGATGGAACCATGAGGTTGTGCATCGACTATCGTCAGTTGAATAAAGTGACAATAAAGAATAAATATCCGTTACTGCGTATTGATGATTTGTTTGATCAATTGAAGGGAGCCTCAGTGTTTTCAAAGATAGATTTGAGATCGGGTTATTATCAGTTGCGAGTTCGAGACTCAGATATACCTAAAACTGCTTTCAGGACAAGATACGGTCACTACGAGTTTTTAGTGATGCCGTTTGGGCTCACTAATGCCCCTGCGGTATTTATGGATTTGATGAACCGAATTTTCAGGCAGTATTTGGACCGGTTTGTAGTTGTGTTTATAGATGACATCTTGATTTATTCACATGATGAAACTGAACACGCTGAGCACCTGAGATTAGTGTTACAGATTTTACGGGATAAGTAGTTGTATGCTAAGTTCAGTAAATGTGAGTTCTAGTTGAGAGAAGTTAGCTTTTTAGGACATGTAGTATCTGCATCGAGAATTCAAGTTGATCCGAGCAAAATTTCAGCCATACTTAATTGGAAACCCCTGAGAAATGTTAATGAAGTTCGAAGCTTTTTGGGGCTTGCTGGTTACTACAGACGGTTTGTAAAGGGTTTCTCGATGATAGCCACACCAATAACGAGACTACTTCAGAAAGATGTTAGGTTTGAATGGTCAGAAAAATTTCAGAAAAGTTTCGATCAGTTGAAAACTTATTTGACTGAAGCTCCAGTGCTTGTGCAGCCTGAATCCGGTAAAGAGTTTGTCATTTACAGTGATGCATCTTTGCTTGGGCTGGGTTGCGTGTTGATGCAAGAAGGTCGAGTAGTAGCTTACGCGTCGAGACAATTGAAACCACATGAGAAAAACTATCCAACCCATGATCTTGAATTAGCTGCCATTGTTTTCGCTTTGAAAATTTGGCGACACTACTTGTTTGGAGAGAGGTGTCATATATATTCGGATCATAAAAGCCTTAAATACTTGATGACTCAAAGAGATTTGAATCTGTGGCAAAGACGTTGGCTTGAGTTGTTGAAAGATTATGAGCTTGTCATCGACTATCACCCGGGAAAGGCTAACGTGGTTGCCGATGCCTTAAGTCGAAAATCACTGTTTGTTTTGCGAGCAATGAATGTACACCTGTCCGTTGCACCCGATAATGTGTTGGTACCAGAATTAAAGGCCAAACCATTATTGATTCATCAAATACGTGAATCCTAGAAGGTTGACGATGAATTGGTTGCTAAACGAGTTGAATGTGTTTCAAATGTGGAATCAGTGTTTAAAATTGATGATGACGATTGTTTGAGGTTCAGAAGTCAACTGTGTGTCCCAAGAAATTCAGAACTTATTTCTTTGATTTTAAGCGAGGCTCATAGTAGCCGCATGTCAACCCACCCGGGTAGTACGAAAATGTACAACGATCTGAAACGTCAGTTTTGGTGGCCTGGTATGAAACGAGACATTTCTGACTTTGTTTCAAAGTGTTTGATATGTCAACAAGTGAAAGCGGAACATCAAGTGCCTTCAGGGTTACTTCAGCCGATCATGATACCCGATGGAAATGGGATCGAGTCACGATGGATTTTGTATCTGGGTTGCCATTGTCGTCAAGCAAGAAAGATGCGATCTGGGTTGTTGTTGATAGACTGACAAAATCAGCTAATTTTATTCCTGTACGTACGGATTATTCCCTTGACAAGCTAGCTGAAATGTATGTTTCTCAGATTGTAAGGTTACATGGAGTACCTATTTCTATTGTGTGGGATAGAGATCCGAGATTCACATCGCGATTTTGGTTGAAAGTGCAAGAAGCATTGGGTACCAGGTTGCATTTTAGCACCATTTTTCATCCCCAGACTGATGGTCAATCCGAACGGGTAATTCAGATACTCGAGGATATGTTGAGATGTTGCATCCTTGAGTTTAGTGGTTCATGGGAACGGTATTTACCTTTGATTGAATTCGCTTACAACAATAGTTTTCAATCAAGCATTAAGATGGCAACTTACGAGGCTTTGTACGGTCGTAAATGCCATACACCGTTGCTTTGGTCCGAACTTAGTGAAAGTAAAATGTTTGGGGTTGATTTGATTAGGGATGCTGAGCAGAAAGTTCAAGTGATTCGTGAAAGTTTGAAAGCCACTTCGGATCGTCAGAAGTCGTATGCAGATTTAAGAAGAAAGGACATTGAATATCAAGTTGGAGACAAAGTGTTTCTTAAAGTCTCACCTTGGAAAAAGGTGCTGAGATTTGGCCGTAAGGGCAAATTGAGTCTGAGGTTCATCGGGCCGTATGAAATATCTGAACGAATTGGGCCAGTTGCATACCGATTGATTTTACCCCCGGAACTAGAAAAGATTCACAACGTTTTTCATGTCTCGATGCTTCGACGTTATAGATCTGATCCATCGCATATAATTAATTTATCTGAGGTGGAGATTCAATCTGATTTGAGTTATGAAGAAGAACCAGTTCGTATTTTGGCCCGTGAGGTAAAAGAACTACGAAATAAGAAAATCTCATTAGTGAAAATACTGTGGCGTAAACATGGGGTCGAAGAAGCTACTTCGGAGCTTGAGGATTCGGTGAAAGAACGTTATCCAAATTTATTCGCTGGTAAGATTTTTGGGGACGAAAGTTTTTAAGTGAGGGAGAGTTGTGACAGCCTTAATTCGACCCTAGTCGGAATGTGGTTTCAGGACCACAAAACCGAGTCATAAAATTTATTTAAAATTTAGTTGCATATCCTCTATGTGTATTAGTGCATGTGTGAAAATTTGATGTTTTAATTTAGACTTATTGTGACAGCCCAAAATTGACCCTAGCCGGGAAGTGGTTTCGGGACCGCTAAACCGAGTCACCGAAAGGTTTGAATGTGATGTTTATTGTCTAGAATATGTAATCATGAATGTGTAAAAATTTCAAGCTTCGATTTAGTCGATTGCATGTGAATTTAGTCAATAGGACTTATATGAGAAAATTTTAAAATGTGATAGGTCAATGCATGAGGACCTATTAGTGCATGTGGAAGAAAAAGGGGACTTGCATGTCAAATTCCCCCTCCCTAATATGTAGTGGCCGGCCATGCTATAGGTGGAAACATGTCTCCAACATGTTATGCTAGTGATGCATGTTAAGAATAATAAAATAATAAGCATGGTGATTAAATAATGAAAGAAGGGTGATGGAGAAAAAAAAAAGTACATGGTCTCACCCCCCCCCTTGTTGCCGTGAATTGAAGAAAGAAAACAAAAAAAAAAAAAAGAGTTCATTCTTGAACATCCTTGGCCGAATAGAGGAAAGAAAGGAAGGGGAAAAAGGCTTGAGAAAAATCGGCTATGGTGGTGGTTAGACTAAGGTATGTTTGATGTTGTCTTTGAGATGCATGCATGTTTTAAATAGCCCATGTTTAAACTTTGAATCTTGTTGATAACATGAGCAATCGGTCATGAGAAAGTGTTCAAGGAAAAGGTTGTTGATGAAAGAAATTAATGTGTTAAGGGATTATATGAAACTTATTCATGTTTATATATGTTATATGCAACGAAAATGGTTGATGATTTTGGAGGTGATTAGCTTGAATCGGCCACGGTATATCCATAAACACGATCTATGCTTGTTATGTTACTCATGGTTAAAACAATTCGGCTAGGACATTCGGCCATGGATGGTTGTATTTCTTTGATGTTGTTTTTGATGCCTTAGGGCATTGAGAGTTGATTATAGATGAGGTGAGCTTCTTGATTTAAAAATTTGATGGATGTTAAGCTAATTGGGCAACCAAAGGTTCAATATTTTTGTTATGAGGTCATATGTGCATTCGGCCATGGTCTTTGCTTGAATATGAGAATTGTAATGTGATTTTCCTAAATTGTCTATGAATTTGGTTGTTGATTTCATGGTAATGGTATATTGAATCCATGAGAATTTAGTAAGGTTGCATTCGGCAACTTACTTGAAATTAAAAATCGATGTCTAAGCTTAGGTGATTTCGATGATGATATATGTGTGTATACATAAGTATATTTAGTTGATTCGGCTTTGGTAGTTGCATGAGATTATTAGCCGAATATACTAACATACATATACATGTGAGATTGGATTGTAAATATTTAGCAAGGTGGTTAAACTAGTTAAATTATTGATATAGCTCAAGGAGCTAAAGGAGGTGAATCGAGCAAAGGCAAAGAAAAGGTTATCGAGTAGCCGAGTTGGAACCGTCTTACCCAACACGAGGTAAGTCATTAAGCATGTAGTTGGTATTATTTCAATGGTCATAATGTTGTGTATTGATGCTGAATGGAAAGAATAAATGTACATATATATATGCATGTACGTATGTGATGATGAAATTGTTGAATGAAATAAATGAGGTGAGATGTAATGAGTTGTTGATCTCGGCACTAAATGTGCGGGATAACCATTTATGACCATGAGATTGGTGCTAAGTGCGCGGGATTAAATTGTACAGCACTAAGTGTGCGATTCTACTTTGTTGCACTAAGTGTGCGAAATGAATATGATGCACTAAGTGTGCGAATTGACCATGCGGCACTAAGTGTGCGGGTTTGACTATGTAGCACTAAGTGTGCGATTTGATTACGTGGCACTAAATGTGCGAGTTGATTATATAGCACTGAGTGTGCGGGCTCAATATACATTCGTGAATCATTATGGACACTATGTGTGCGACACTATTGAGCTGATCGCGGACAGCGGATCGGGTAAGTGTCTTGAGGACATGGCTAATATGTGCTATGCGTATACTTGGTGTTGAGCTCGGTAAGTTGAACCTATGTGACAACTATACTTGAAGTCACGTACATAAAAATTTATCGTAGGATGGGTGAAAGGCCGTTTTGTGGTTTGATTGTAACGAAAATAAATTGATTTATGAAAATGCTTCAATGTCCTATTGATGAGTATATGAATTGTGAAGGCATGAATTGATATGAAATTGAATCGGTAGGTTGGTGGAACTATGGTATGGTTCGGTATGGATGGAGTAAATTGTCTCATTCCATTTTATTCCTCTTGTGATAATGTTATTGATGTATAGTAGAGCATTGCTTATGACTTACTGAGTTATAAACTCACCCGGTGTTTCCTTGTCACCCATTATAGGTTGCTTGGACTCATCAATCTTTGCGGGGTCGGGCCGTCAACGAAGTCATCACACCAGATAGCTAGTTTTGGTACTTTCTTCTTAGTGTGCTTAGAAGATCATTTTGGCATGTATAAGCTAGTACGTTGTGTTTGAATTATGGCATGTAAACTTTAAGCCATGCGAAAATGGCACGAATGTTCGATTGAGTTGGATCGAGGGTAGGCATGAAATGGACCTAGTTACTTTCGTAACAGATGCTGGCAGCAGCAGTGTCATGAGATTGAAAAATCACTAAAAATAGTAGGAGTGGAATTAATTGATGAATAAATTATGTAATCGAAGCTCGATGAGTCTGTTTTCATGAGGAAGTAACGAAAAGATCATATGGGCAGTATATTAAGAGATAATCAGATTTTAGTGGGACAGGGCCAGAACGGTTTCTGGATTCCCTGCTCCAACTTTGGAAATTCATTATAAATTAACCAGAGATAATTAGGGGTCGTACCATATATGTGCAGATTCCTCTCTGAGTCTAGTTTCCATAGAAACAAACGGCAACAGTATTGAAGCCCCGTGCAGGGAGATATCCCAGTCGTAATGGGCAAAGGTCAGTGTAGTCGACCCCTGCAACTTGGGGAACTTTGACTAATAAACTGTACTAATTGGCCCAACCAAAAATTCTAGAAAAAAAATACATAGATGGGCACATGAGTCTAGTTTCTGGGAAAAATTACGAAACTGATTTTCGAGTTACGAAACTCAAGATATGAATTTTAAAACGACTAGTACTCAGATTGGGCAGTGTCTGGAAAATAAATTTTGTAAGAGGGTAAAGCCAGTCAACACCTCGTGTTCGACCCCGATGACGGTTTCGGGTTCGGGGTGTTACATTTTATTGGTATCAGAGCTATGGTTTAGTCGGTTCTAGGACTTCCATAGCACGTATGAGTCTAGCTATACATGCCATAATGTTAATGTTTAAAAGGGTGATGACTTCTGACGGTTGAAATGTTTTTGTCTTGATTAGTAAATGGATCCCGGTGAAGAAAGAACCCTAGCGGATGACGTTGAGAGCGTAGCGGCTGCTCCTGCACAAGGGACGCCGCCTGTTGAACCCCAGTCATCTGCGAATAATCAAGGTGAGGGGGCTAAACAAGCCTTCTTTACCATGATGAATGAGTGGGTCGCGCAATATGCCCGAGCCAACCCGGCTGTCCAACAATTCCCAAATTTGAATAACCCACCCCAAGAGCCTGTAAGGCCGTCAGTCGCTGATCCTGTGAGGCTGAGTAAGCTACCTGTAGACTTGATTAGGAAGCGTGGGGCCGAGGAGTTCAAGGCCATAGTAACTGATGATGCCGAAAGGGCCGAGTTCTGGCTTGATAACACCATTCGGGTGTTCGATGAATTGTCATGCACACCCGATGAATGTCTAAAATGTGCTGTATCTTTGTTGCGAGACTCAGCCTACTATTGGTGGAGGACATTGATTTCCATAGTCCCGAACGAGCGAGTAACTTGGGACTTCTTTCAAACGGAATTTCGGAAGAAATTTATTAGCCAACGGTTCATTGACCAGAAGCGTAAGGAGTTCTTGGAACTCAAGCAAGGCCGTATGACTGTATCTGAATACGAACATGAATTCGTAAGACTTAGTAGGTATGCCCGGGAGTGCGTAGCTGATGAGGTTGCTATGTGCAAAAGATTTGAGGAAGGATTGAACGAAGATTTAAAGCTACTAATGGGTATTCTGGAAATAAAGGAATTCGTAACACTAGTCGAACGAGCCTGCAAGGCGGAGGAACTTGGAAAGGAGAAGAGGAAGGCTGAATTTGAAGCTAGAGATTATCGTAAAAGATCGACGGGTAAAGCTCCGTTCTCAGCTGTGAAGAAGTTCAGGGAGGACATTAGTAAGTCGAGGGCGACTACGGGAATTTCCATCAGGGCAAGACCATCGATGGGCTCCCGAGCTACTTCGGTAGCTAGTGTGGGCAATAATCGGCACGAGAAACCTGAATGTCCCCAATGTGGAAGACGACACCTAGGTGAATGTTGGGGCAAGTCTACTAACAGGGCCTGTTACGGATGCGGTTCGAAGGACCACTTCATTAGAGATTGCACGGAGCTGGATGAGAAGAATAAGATTCAAGGTGCAAGACCTAGTGGAGTGACATCTAGAGGTAGACCACCGAGAATTTTTGGAGGCAGGGGTGGTAGTCAGAGGGGGGCTTCTGATACGGCCGATCGCGCCGAGAACCGTGCTCCTGCTAGAGCATATGCCATTCGCGCACGAGAGGAGGCATCCTCCCCCGACGTCATCACTGGTACCTTCACTCTCTTTGATACTAATGTGATTGCATTGATTGACCCTGGTTCTACTCATTCATATGTATGCGAAACCTTAGCAACCAGTAAGACTCTACCTGTTGAGTCTACTGAGCTCGTAATTCGAGTATCAAACCCTTTGGGTCAATGCGTACTTGTTGATAAAGTGTGTAAGAGATGCCCTCTATTAATCCGAGAATCCTGTTTTCCGGCTGATTTGATGCTTTTGCCGTTCGACGAGTTTGATGTTATTCTTGGTTTGGATTGGTTAACCGCGCATGATGCGGTTGTGAATTGCAAAAGCAAGACTATCGATTTGAGGTGCGCAAATAACGAAATAATCCGAGTTGAGTCTGCGGACTTAAGGGGGTTACCAGCTGTAATATCAGCAATGTTGGCCCAGAAATATGTAAGGAAAGGGTGCGAAGCATACCTCGCGTATGTACTTGATGACAAGGAGTTAGAAAAGAAACCCGAATCGGTGCCGGTGGTTTGTGAATACCCGGATGTTTTTCCTGAAGAGTTACCGGGTTTGCCACCTGTTCGGGAAGTAGAGTTTGGAATTGAGCTTGTACCTGGAACTACGCCAATTTCGATCGCTCCGTATCGTATGGCACTAACTGAGTTAAAAGAGTTGAAAGCTCAGTTGCAAGAATTGACGGATAGAGGTTTCGCTCGACCGAGTTTCTCGCCTTGGGGTGCACCAGTATTGTTCGTGAAAAAGAAGGACGGAACCCTGAGGTTGTGCATTGACTATCGTCAACTGAATAAAGTGACGATAAAGAATAAGTATCCGTTACCGCGTATAGATGATCTGTTCGATCAATTAAAGGGAGCATCGGTGTTTTCAAAGATAGATTTGAGATCGGGTTATTATCAGTTACGGATTCGAGATTCGGACGTACCCAAAACTGCTTTCAGAACGAGGTACGGTCACTATGAGTTCTTAGTGATGCCGTTTGGGCTCACTAATGCCCCTGCGGTGTTTATGGATTTGATGAATCGGATCTTTAGGCCGTACTTGGATCGGTTCGTAGTTGTGTTTATTGATGACATCTTGGTCTATTCAAGAGATGAGGCCGAACATGCTGAGCATCTGAGGCTAGTGATGCAAATTTTGCGGGATAAGCAGTTATATGCTAAGTTCAGTAAGTGTGAGTTCTGGCTAAGAGAGGTTAGCTTCTTGGGTCATGTGGTATCCGCATCGGGTATTCGGGTTGACCCGAGCAAAATTTCAGCCATACTTAACTGGAAGCCTCCGAGAAACGTTACCGAAGTCCGGAGCTTTCTAGGGCTCGCCGGTTATTACCGACGATTTGTCAAAGGTTTCTCGATGATAGCCACACCAATGACGAAGCTACTTCAGAAGGATGTTAAGTTCGAATGGACGGAGAAATGTCAGAAAAGCTTCGATCAACTGAAAACTCATCTGACTAAAGCTCCAATTTTGGTGCAACCCGAATCAGGTAAAGAGTTTGTCGTTTATAGTGACGCATCCCTACTCGGGTTGGGTTGTGTATTGATGCAAGAAGGTCGAGTTGTGGCCTATGCGTCGAGACAATTGAAGCCACACGAGAGAAATTATCCGACCCATGATCTCGAACTAGCCGCCATTGTGTTTGCATTGAAAATATGGCGACATTATTTGTTTGGTGAGAAGTGCCATGTGTTTTCGGATCACAAAAGTCTCAAATATTTGATGACTCAACGGGACTTGAATCTGCGACAAAGACGTTGGCTTGAATTGTTGAAGGATTATGAGCTTGTCATTGATTACCACCCGGGAAAGGCTAATGTGGTTGCGGACGCCTTAAGCCGGAAATCACTGTTTGCTTTGCGAGCGATGAATGTACACTTGTCTGTTCTACCTGACAATGTGTTAGTAGCTGAATTAAAAGCCAAACCATTATTGACTCATCAAATTCATGAAGCTCAGAAAGTCGATGATGAATTAGTTGCAAACGAGCTGAGTGTGTTCCAAACAAGGAATCGGAGTTTCAGATTGATGATGATGGTTGTTTGAGGTTTAGAAGTCGTTTGTGCGTTCCAAGGAATTCGGAACTCATTCCGATGATCCTGAACGAAGCCCATTGTAGCCGAATGTCAATTCACCCGGGGAGCACGAAAATGTACAACGACTTGAAACGTCGATTTTGGTGGCATGGTATGAAGCGAGACATCTCCGACTTTGTTTCGAGATGTTTAATATGTCAGCAAGTGAAAGCGGAACATCAAGTGCCTTCAGGGTTACTTCAGCCGATCATGATACCCGAGTGGAAATGGGACCGAGTCACAATGGACTTTGTGTCCGGACTGCCATTGTCCGCAAGTAAGAAGGATGCGATTTGGGTTGTTGTTGATAGGCTGACTAAGTCGGCTCACTTTATCCCCGTGCGTACGGATTTCTCATTGGATAAACTAGCCGAGTTGTATGTTTCTCAGATTGTGAGATTACATGGAGTACCTATTTCTATCGTGTCGGATAGAGATCCGAGATTCACCTCGCGATTTTGGAAGAAATTGCAAGAAGCTTTGGGTACCCAGCTGCATTTTAGCACCGCTTTTCATCCCCAAACCGATGGTCAATCCGAGCGGATAATTCAGATACTCGAGGATATGCTGAGATGCTGCATCCTTGAGTTTAGTGGTTCATGGGAACGGTATGTACCTTGATTGAATTCGCTTACAACAATAGTTTTCAATCAAGTATTAAGATGGCACCTTACGAGGCTTTGTACGGTCGTAAATGCCGTACACCATTGTTTGGACCGAGCTTGGTGAAAGTAAAATTTCGGAGTTGATTGATTAAAGATGCTGAACAGAAAGTAAAAGTAATCCGTGAAAGTTTGAAGGCAGCCACAGATCGTCAGAAATCGTATGCGGATCTGAAACGGAAGGACATTGAATATCAGGTGGGAGATAAAGTGTTCCTTAAAGTTTCGCCTTGGAAAAAGGTACTTAGTTTGGCCGTAAGGGCAAGTTGAGCCCGAGATTCATTGGGCCGTACGAAATCTCCGAACGAGTGGGGCCAGTTGCGTATAGATTGATTTTGCCCCCTGAGCTTGAAAAGATTCACGATGTCTTTCATGTTTCGATGCTTCGACGCTATCGATCTGATCCGTCGCATATAATTAGCCCATCAGAGGTTGAAATTCAAGCCGATATGAGTTATGAAGAAGAACCGATACGTATCCTAGCTCGTGAGGTGAAAGAGTTGCGAAACAAAAGGGTTCCGTTGGTTAAGGTGTTGTGGCTCAAACACGGGATCGAGGAAGCAACCTGGGAACCCGAGAGCTCGATGAAGGAACGATATCCAAACCTATTTACTGGTAAGATTTCGAGGACGAAAATTTCTTAAGTGAGGGAGAGTTGTGACAGCCCAAAATTGACCCTAGCCGGGAAGTGGTTTCGGGACCGCTAAACCGAGTCACCGAAAGGTTTGAATGTGATGTTTATTGTCTAGAATATGTAATCATGAATGTGTAAAAATTTCAAGCTTCGATTTAGTCGATTGCATGTGAATTTAGTCAATAGGACTTATATGAGAAAATTTTAAAATGTGATAGGTCAATGCATGAGGACCTATTAGTGCATGTGGAAGAAAAAGGGGACTTGCATGTCAATTCCCCCTCCTAATATGTAGTGGCCGCCATGCTATAGGTGGAACATGTCTCCAACATGTTATGCTAGTGATGCATGTTAAGAATAATAAAATAATAAGCATGGTGATTAAATAATGAAAGAAGGGTGATGGAGAAAAAAAAAAAGTACATGGTCTCACCCCCCCCTTGTTGCCGTGAATGAAGAAAGAAACAAAAAAAAAAAGAGTTCATCTGAACATCCTTGGCCGATAGAGGAAAGAAAGGAAGGGGAAAAAGGCTTGAGAAAATCGGCTATGGTGGTGGTTAGACTAAGGTATGTTTGATGTTGTCTTTGAGATGCATGCATGTTTTAAATAGCCCATGTTTAAACTTTGAATCTTGTTGATAACATGAGCAATCGGTCATGAGAAAGTGTTCAAGGAAAAGGTTGTTGATGAAAGAAATTAATGTGTTAAGGGATATATGAAACTTATTCATGTTTATATATGTTATATGCAACGAAAATGGTTGATGATTTTGGAGGTGATTAGCTTGAATCGGCCACGTATATCCATAAACACGATCTATGCTTGTTATGTTACTCATGTTAAAACAATTCGGCTAGGACATTCGGCATGGATGTTGTATTCTTTGATGTTGTTTTTGATGCCTTAGGCATTGAGAGTTGATTATAGATGAGGTGAGCTTCTTGATTTAAAATTTGATGGATGTTAAGCTAATTGGCAACCAAGGTTCAATATTTTTGTTATGAGGTCATATGTGCATTCGGCCATGGTCTTTGCTTGAATATGAGAATTGTAATGTGATTTTCCTAAATTGTCTATGAATTTGGTTGTTGATTTCATGTAATGGTATATTGAATCCATGAGAATTTAGTAAGGTTGCATTCGGCAACTTACTTGAAATTAAAAATCGATGTCTAAGCTTAGGTGATTTCGATGATGATATATGTGTGTATACATAAGTATATTTAGTTGATTCGCTTGGTAGTTGCATGAATTATTAGCCGAATAACTAACATACATATACATGAGATTGGATTGTAAATTTAGCAGTGGTTAACTAGTTAAATTATTGATATAGCTCAAGGAGCTAAAGGAGGTGAATCGAGAAGCAAAAAAGGTATCGAGTAGCCGATTGGAACCGTCTTACCCAACACAGGTAAGTCATTAAGCATGTAGTTGTATATTCAATGGTCATATGTTGTGTATTGATGCTGAATGGAAAGAAAATGTACATATATATATGCATGTACGTATGTGATGATGAAATTGTTGAATGAAATAAATGAGGTGAGATTAATGAGTGTTGATCTCGCCTAATGTGCGGATAACATTTATGACCATGGATGTGCTAAGTGGCGGGATTAAATGTACAGCACTAAGTGCGATTCTACTTTTCACTAAGTGTGCAATGATATGATGCACTATGTCGAATTGACATGCGCACTAAGTGGGTGACTATTAGCACTAAGGTGCGATTTTACGTGGCACTAAATGGCGAGTTGATTATATCCTAGGTCCCATAATTGTATCATTAATATGTGTGCGAATTGAGCTATCGGAACATTAGTTTAGGACACTATTGCTACGTATTTTTGAGTCGTAAGTTGAACCTATGTGCAACTATACTTGAAGTCACGTACATAAAAATTTATCGTAGGAGGGTGAAAGGCCGTTTTGTGGTTTGATTGTAACGAAAATAAATTGATTTATGAAAATGCTTCAATGTCCTATTGATGAGTATATGAATTGTGAAGGCATGAATTGATAATGAAATTGAATCGTAGGTTGGTGGAACTAGTATGGTTCGGTATGGATGGAGTAAATTGTCTCATTCCATTTTATTCCTCTTGTGATAATGTTTTGATGTATAGTAGAGCATTGTTATGACTTACTGATTATAAACTCACCCGGTGTTTCCTTGTCACCCATTATAGGTTGCTTGACTCATCAATCTTTGCGGGTCGGGCGTCAACGAAGTCATCACACCAGATAGCTAGTTTTGGTACTTTTTCTTAGTTGCTTAGAAGATCATTTTGGCATGTATAAGCTAGTACGTCT